>NC_138378.1:80967254-81031823 GCF_054177405.1 Leptonychotes weddellii | reverse complement strand
CAAACTATGGTGAACCATAGGCAAATTCAGAGAACACAGGAAAGGGGGAAAGAGGAAGCTGAGAGGGGCTGTTTCTGCCGATTTCAGGGTGGGGGCAGCTTTTCACTGGCTGGGCTGTTGCTAGGCAAGGAGAAATTCTTCCCTCCTGCTGGAGGAAGTAAAAAAAGCTTCTTTTCCTGTTGGGGAATGCCAGGTATGCTTCTTACTGGTAGGAGAGCTCCCCCTTCAGGGTTTTAAGTGAGGCTCCATTTTAAGTGAGGCTTCCTTTATTTATTTTCACAATATGTATAAGAATATATACATAAAATATTATGTATAACATATACATACTATATAAAAAATACATATATAGTCTTTCATAAGAAAATTCTTTTTCCTTGTTCTTGTTTTAAAAGCACCTGGATCGGGCGCCTGGGTGGCTCAGTCGTTAAGCGTCTGCCTTCAGCTCAGGTCATGATCCCAAGGGTCCTGGGTTTGAGTCCCACATTGGGCTCCCTGCTCCGCGGGAAACCTGCTTCTCCCTCTCCCGCTCCCCCTGCTTGTGTTCCCTCTCTCGCTGTCTCTTTCTCTGTTGGAAAAAAATAAATAAAAATATTTTTAAAAATAAATAAATAAAAGCACCTGGATATGAAAGAAAATAATGACATTAAAAGCTAATACTTAGAACTACTTCAACATTGCCAGTTCCTGTTGGATCAGTTTGCAGCAGATACAGAGATATTAAATGAGAGAATTCTTAAAGAAATCTCAGATGGTTCTTGGGTATATATAGCAACAACAAAAACTGTTAATCTCAGGGTTACTCACTCACTGCCTTATAACAAAAGGTAAACATGTAAAATCACAAAGACAATCAAAAGATTAGCTCAACTATTTCTAAAAGGAAGTGAAATCTGTAGTTCATGAACTATAAGGATTGGGAAAATGGGATTAGAAAGCCTCCTGACGAAAATAGAAGGTAGAAATCATTTTACTTATTTGTGTTTCTCTGTCTTCACTTAAAAATTCAGTGCTTCCTTTGTTACAGAGGGCTGTGAAGATTAATTATTTGACATATACTAAGTACTACAAATGTGCTCCATGTAACTTTCTCATTAATCAAAATGCAAGGTCTTTCGATCTTGGTCAATGTATTGTTTTTAGAGGCTACTGAGTACATTCTACACATATAAAGGCACACAAAGAAACTTGTATTTTACTCCCCAAAACCATACTCTGGATTTTTATTAGGCTGATCACTCATAACTCCCAGTCTTTATAATCTCACAGAAGCCATGTTTATGCTACTAGTAGTCCTTCTGGATCTTGTACATTGGAGTGGTCTCAGTAAGTTCCAAGATCGTGGGCTGTGCCTGGTGTATATAGGTGAGAAAGATCCTTTGTAGTTTGGGTTTTCCACTCTGGCCCACAGGCAGTTCTGGAGAGTTAGAAATATCTAATATCTATGTCTCACATCATATCAGAATTTTCCAAAGTTTCTGACCTAATTCCATGGTTCCTGGAAGACCTGGAAAACATCCCTGACATGTTTGATCTGTGGTATCTCTTAGGATGTAGTAGCAAGACTTATCATATTCCTACACTGGAAATAAGCTAGTACCGGCCACATTTCCTCATCTCACATTTTCAGGTTGATTATAGTTATTTAAGAAGTATATGGAGGCACCTGGGTGGTGCACTCAGTTAAGCGTCTGACTCTTGGTTTCAGGTCAGGTCATATTCTCAGGGTCGTGAGATCGAGCCCAGCTTTGGGCTCTGTACTCAGTGCAGAGATTCTCTCTCCCTCCTTTCGCGCCCCCCCCACCAACTTGTGTTCTCTCTAAATAAATAAATAAATAAAATAAATTTAAAAAAAATAAAAAATCTTTAAAAACAAGAAGTATATGGATTTATGTCACAGTGGACTCTGCCACACAATTTATTGATGCTTCTATTATAAGTGTGATAAGGTGACTTGCTACATGTTTGAAAAGAAGTCCTTATATTATGCACATAAATCCATATAGAGTTACGCTCTTTTCTATTTCTATAAATGTTTTTCATACTGTGATACATTCGATATACATACTAATGCACAGGAAAATACATTATACTTTTCAGACCATCTGGGTACTAGTCAACAAATAATCTATTGGGGAAGAGAAGTGATTGTAATAGTAGCAGGGCCTGTCTTAGAGTTGCTGCATTTTGTTGTTGCCCAACCTCATTATCATTTATTTCTCTCTTCATCGAGGGGAGAAAACCTGTTTCTTTTTTTTTTTTTTAATTTTATTTATTTATTTGACAGAGAGAGAGTGAGAGCACAAGCCGGGAGACAGAGGGAGAGGGAGAAGCAGGCTCCTCGCAGTCCCAGACATGGGACTCGATCCCAGGACCCTGGGATCATGACCTGAGCCGAAGGCAAATGCTTAATGGCTGAGCCACCCAGGTGCCCCAGAAAACCTGTTTCTTGAGTCAAGAGATAAACTGATGGAAATTTTGGTACTTTCAAATCTGTTGTAGATCTAATAATAAGAAAACACAGTCTATTTTCTTAAAGCCTCCTTTTACAGATAAAGTAGCCATTCATGAATAATTTAGACAGTGAGAGAGTTATCTCAATTTCATACAACTTAAAACTAGCAAACATGGGCAATATAAATATTATGTCCATTTGTGTGATTTTTATCCTATCATTTCTACTAATGTAACATTTTAAGGTCGTTTAGACACACATTCAGTGACATTACCCATGGTTCATTTCAATGTAGCAAAAAGAATTAATACTATCCCCCCAAGAAACAAAAAAATATTCATGCTCATTTGTTATAAATAAGCAGAAACACTACAGTGTATCCTTCTCATTATCATGACAGTTGTTACTATAATATCTGTTCTTTATGCACTGCTTGTTTTATTCTCCAGCTACACTTCAAGCATTAGGAGAGTGACGGGGGCTGAAACTGTTATCCCATTTTTCAACTTGTGAATTAAATTACATTCCATTAGGGATTCATTTGATGAAATATTCTTTAAACTATTTAAAATATACAAATACATTGCAGCCTGTGCATAATATGTATCACTATAAATTAAAGTAGTTAACGTCTCAAATTAAACCCAAGCACTGAAGGAATTTTTCTGTCTTCCAAGGACAGTGTGAGTTCTGGTGAGTATTGTAACTCCGTGACAAGCCATTTATGTTAGATGTGCTTCTAATTAATGTTTCCCCTCGCTGCAGCATCTTTCTCTTTGAAGAACGGCTCTGAGAGAATGAAAATGCCTTTTTGCTTTATGTAAATGTCAGAAGCCTCACTGATCAACATAGTGCTAGAAAAAAGTTCTGAAATACATGGGAACAGTTCTTGGAAAGGAATCTGCATCAGACTTGAGAATGACCCTCTGAGAGACCACCTTAACTTCTCATCCCACTGCATTGAAAACAAAGTTGAAAATTAGTTTTAAATTGTGACTCTTATTATCACGTTTGAATCCTATTTGCATGTATGAGAGAACAACATACAACGCTTTTCATGACCAGTTTATAATGGTATCGTAAGTAGTATTTTGTGTTCCTGCCACCTTAGCCATATCCTCTTAGTCAGTGTGAAACATGTCATGAATTTTTGTGGAATAAAAATTAAATATAAGCCCCAGGCTGTATTTAATCTGAAGAAATTTAAAAAATTTTAAAAGCTGATTTCCTTATCAAGACTAATAAACTGACAGAGAATCTGGCTTATTTGTAATTAAGCCTAACTTTTCTGTCAAGCACTGTTCTTTCAAAACTCAGTCTCTGGTAAAGTTTTGGAAGGATATGCTATCTATACTTCATCATGTTAGTTTGTTTCAACTTCAGATTTACCATGTATTGGCAGGGGCATCTCACCTATTCTCTACTCTGTAGGAAAGCATCACTAACGGTAATACAATATAATAAAAGAAATCTTTAATTTTGATGCAAGAATGTTGATCTGGTTTCCATAGTTTCTGCTTTAAACTGATAACTAGGGGCGCCTGGGTGGCTCAGTTGGTTAAGCGACTGCCTTCGGCTCAGGTCATGATCCTGGAGTCCCGGGGTCGAGTCCCGCATCGGGCTCCCTGCTCTGCAGAGAGTCTGCTCCTCCCTCTGACCCTCCCCCCTCTCATGTGCTCTCGGTCTCTCTCATTCTGTCTCAAATAAATAAATAAAATCTTTAAAAAAAAAATAAACTGATAACTAGCTAGCAGTCTAGATATGTCATCACCCATACTTCCACTGAAATACTGAAATGTAGAAAACAGCAAAAGCTCATTAGGTTCTGAAAAAAAGCCAAACTTAAGTCAAACTTCTGCTGGTGTATTTGGTTTTGCTTTAAACCATAACTTGATGGAACTTATCTGATTAACTCAAATGCTGGCACACTTTTGCAATGCCAACTAGGAATTATAGGAAGATCCATTCTCAGCTTTTCCGCCTCTTAGTTTAGAAAGTTCCTATCTGTAACAATTGACCTGCTGTCATTCTAATGTTTAGGGCTAATTTTTATGATAGCCCTCCCTCCCTCTGTTCAAAATCAGGACTTCTCTTTCCACTTCCAGTTGATGATATAATCCTCAGCTATAAAATCCGTCCATCCAGACATGGATGGATGGATGGATGGCTGGCTGGCTGGATGGCTGGCTGGCTGGCTGGCTGGCTGACTGGCTGGCTGGCTGGTTGGGTGGATGGATAGGTAGGTAAGTAGATACATAGGTAGATATCAACTGGGTAGGACAAATTGAGGTAAGTGCAATCTTAGAATTTTAATCACCAGAAATAAAGTACTGTTGGCTTAAGAACAGCAATAAAAAGTCCAGGAATGAAGAATATTTAGCCTTGAGTTTCTGTAATTCCAAACAATAGGGAAAGAGAGCATGCCGTTTTATTACTGCTAATTCCTACATGATAAAGTCAGTTTCAACAGTGGGAAGTATTCAAGGGACTGTGAACAAAAATACACTTTCCAGCAGCAAATTTGAACCAGGCCCAAGGACACAGATTGTATGAACAAATGCATATCACACACCAACAATGTTAACAAAGGTTGGTTAGAAATGGATCATCTGGGCGCCTGGGTGGCTCAGTTGGTTAAGCGACTGCCTTCGGCTCAGGTCATGATCCTGGAGTCCTGGGATCGAGTCCCCCATCGGGCTCCTGGCTCAGCGGGGAGCCTGCTTCTCCCTCTGACCCTATCCCCTCTCATGCTGTTTCTCTCTCTCTCTCTCAAATAAATAAATAAATAATAAAATAAAATAAATTAAAAAAAAGAAAGAAATGGATCATCTATGTTTGAATACAGTATAAATGTTGAGATGATAAGACAACAAGACAAAATGAAAGGAGAATCAGATAAAGGTGAATTTGGGGAAACTAAAATATGCATTAGAACATTTAACATTGAAAAAAAGAACATTTAAAATTGCGTTGAAGGTGGTGCCTGGGTGACTCAGTCGGTTAAACGTCTGCTTTCTGCTTAGGTCATGATCCTAGGGTCCTGGGATGGAGCCCCACATCAGGCTCTCTGCTCAGTGGGGAGCCTGCTTCTCCCTCTCCTTGCTGCTCCCGCTGCTTGTGCACTCTATCTCTGTCAAATAAATAAATAAAAATGTTTTTAAAAAATTGCATTGAAGATAATGAAAGATAAAATAGACACAATATTGAGCTATTGATATGAATGGCAAAGGTTTTATAGAGGTTTTCATATTGGAAGAGAAGTACTGATGTACACATGGTAAGATATCCATAAGAAAAATAATGTAGAGCTAGTTAAGAACATATTTCTCACAAATATGGATGGTAAGATCATTTATATTGAACAAAATGCTCCTGGCTGAAAAAAAGACAAGAATTATACAAAAAATGGTTCATGAGATTCCTAGAAAAAAAATCTTTGCTGAAGGTCACATATTTAGCCATGGCTAATTTTTAGTTATTGTAAAAAGAAAAAAAAACCATATAAATATAGGCAGAAAGAGACGAATGATATATAAAAAAAAACCCAGAATTTTCCTTTATAACGTGAAACTAGAATCAGTATTTTCCCACAATGTTACACATTTATTCCTTCACACTATCCTTTCACAATGGATTTAAAGATCAATGAGAAAAGGAAATCAAAACTAAAAATCAATTTTTAGTGTAAAAAAACTGATACTCATACACTGGGATTCAATCTCCAGGAAAGAATAAGAAATGCTAATAATTATGGGACATAATATTGGAAACATGTTCATAGAATGTATTATAGCATAGAAATGAAGTACATAAGGGCAAGGAAAGTGCCATTAAAATGACCATGTTAAACGACTTTACATTCTATATAATGTTATATTCTATGTATAATATATAATAATATATTAAAAAGATTATATGGCTAGAAGACTATGCACCAAAATTTTACACTAGGTGAAAAGAATTGGGTAGTTTTCAATTTATGGCTTATTTTACTAAATTTTTTTGCAATAACTATGTCATAATTAATAATGAAATTAAAAAATAATATTGATTAATTATTAATGGCATAAGGAAATATTTATAACATAATATCGTAAAATTGTATGAATACGTAAACTATAATGTATTGGTGGGAAAAACCACTTGAGATACCCACCAAAATTTCAATAGTAGTTGCTTCTAAGTCAGTGTTTTACAAGCCATAATGTGCACATTAATCACTGGGGAATCTTGTTTAAAAACAGATTGCGATTTTGCTAGTTTGGGATGTAGACTGATATGCATGCCTAACAATTTCCCAGGAGATGCTGATGCTGCTATTCTTTTTTTTTTTTTAAAGATTTTATTTATTTATTTGACAGAGAGAGAGATAGCGAGAGCAGGAACACAAGCAGGGGGAGTGGGAGAGGGAGAAGCAGGCTTCCCGCTGAGCAGGGAGCCCGATGTGGGACTCGATCCCGGGACCCTGGGATCATGACCTGAGCCGAAGGCAGACGCTTAACGACTGAGCCACCCAGGCACCCCGGTGATGCTGCTATTCTGAGCACCACACTGCAGGAAGCAAGGACTTATATGCTTAAGGATAATATTCCTGTTTCTTTATGCTTTTCTGTGTTATAAAACTTTTCGGTAATAAATAAATAATACTTATTATATTTTATATATTAAATTTATATTTAAGTTCATTATAAAAAATGGTTACATAATGAAATTTAAACCAGAATATTTGTGATCCATTTTCTTTGCCCTCCTCTAGAATCTTTAGTGCAGACCGGTAGTGGTGGTTTCTGTCCTAACAAACCATCCTCTTCCAAAATCTTCTATTATGACCTGACAAACACAAGTAGCAGGGTGACTGAGAAAATCATAAACTTTGGAGATTGTGGAAGGGATTGGTAAAGCAGTCTTTGGTAAACCACATGGGATTTGTAATCTTAAAAATCATATGCTCCAAATCTTTGGATTCATCTATTTTGAAATCAAATATATTAATGTGTTTAGGCCATCAGTTGTTTTCAGGGAAATAATGCCTCAATTATGAGGAAAAACTTGCTGAATAATTGGTTTATAACTATGGCAACATGAGTCAGCTGGGTATTCAGTGAAGCCCACTCAGTGGGAAGAGATGAACCTATAATTTTTAAATATAGTTTGTATTGTAATTAGTTGATTTAATTTTTTCTATTGTTATTCTGTTGACAGGAGCCATTCGGTCCTAATCTGATGTTTTTAAACCGATGGCATGGAATACAAAGTTTTGAATCTTTTAAACATTTTTACAGCTCTGAGTTTTCCAGAGAAGGCAAAATGAAGTGACAGTTTTTGAGGGGTTAGCTAGAGGAGAAAAGCAATCACATAGGTCAGTGATGAACTAAATGAACTAATGAACTAAAATGAAAAAGTAGGGCCAAGTCAAAATTTCAAATGCCTGTCAGTTCTCATACTCTGAATCACCAACCAGCCCAGTGCTGCCCGGCATATGGTATCAGCAGCACATACACAAAAGTTAGACAGGAGCCTCTTTCACTTTGTTTTACAGATGTTAGATTTTGGAACCCATTTGAAGGTTTCTTTCTTTATCAGCAAGAAATACTGTATGATATTCTTGAACTCTATTATTCTCATGAATGGGGACAAACTCTTCAGTAAATAGTTATAAATGTCATAAACAACTACTTTTGGATTTATTTTACCTGTTTATTATTTTTATATGGTTAGAACTTGAGATATTTAACAAAGTCCTATTCAAGCCTAATTCACGTTGTAGGAATAAATCTCTGCTTCTCTTTTCTTGCCACTATAAGAGCCGTAGTTATAACTGATTCCTTATTTCTCATCTTTCTTGTCTTGAAGAGAATTCAGGAGAAATATTCTAATACAGTAAACTCTATTACATTTAATGCTTAGGGTTGGGCATAACAGTTAAATGAATATTTGAAATACT
This sequence comes from Leptonychotes weddellii, assembly GCF_054177405.1. Taxonomy (NCBI): domain Eukaryota; kingdom Metazoa; phylum Chordata; class Mammalia; order Carnivora; family Phocidae; genus Leptonychotes; species Leptonychotes weddellii. The sequence goes on along the minus strand of NC_138378.1, from coordinate 81,023,424 downwards.
GGAAAGCTGTTTTTATATCATTAATGAATTTTCAACTTTCATTGAATTGTACTAAAATAACATAGGTAAAAAATTTAATAAGCATTTCTAAAAACCAGTGCAATATATAAATATATCAATAACAGTTTCGATTGGAGAAATTTTTGTTGTTTGGAGCATTCTGATCACAAGAAAATCAAAGCTCAAGTTATGCAATTATGTAGATTATAAAGTTCACAGTGGGATTGCATATGTCATTTTTATATCATTTGTTAAGGTTTGTTGGTCTTGAAGGCATAGGTCTCCTCAAGACTTTTTGTGAAAAATTCTTTATACACCTGTATTTACCTATGTACACTATTCCTATAGTAAATGTGACCTCTAGAGTAAAAAATGAGAATAAAATATTAGACATGCACAGAAAGTAATCCCTAGGCTCTGGATAGTATTAAAGCCACTAGATTCTGAAGAAATATAATCGTTGCATGTTAAAACTGTTCTTTAAAAAATTTAGTTTTTACTAATATTTTTTTAAAGATGCAGTTGTACAATTTTTAAAAAATAATAAAAACAGTAAAATGAGTACATAAAAAACAAAATTTTAGTAATAAATTAATAGTATTCTTTTAATTTGCTTTTTTTGCATAATAGAAAGATTGGATATTTTTAATATGTAGTTTGGTCATTTGTAGTTTATCTTTAAAATATTCTATATAGAGTGACATCAGTTAAAATGGCAGAGTAAGGACCTCTGAAAATTTGTCCCTTATAAAATCAACTCAGAAATTCAATGCAGGGGTGCCTGGGTAGCTCAGTTAATTAAGCTGACTTAGGCTCAGGTCATGATTTCAGGGTCCTGGGATCAAGCTGCTGTCAGGCTCCCTGCTCAGTGGGGAATCTGCCTATCCCTCTGCACCCCCCAACTTGTGCTCTCTCTCTCTCTCTCTCAAATAAATAAATAAAATGAAATAAAATGTAAAAAACTCAATGCAAAAATTATTCAAAGCAACATTTTTTTTTCAAAGCAATGTTTTTAAGACTCTTGAAATTAACCAAAGGCTTGCCTCAACTCATGGAGCATTTATTCAAGAAAAAATGGCACACTGTTAATAATTACAGTGAGTTTTGCAGCATTTTATCTCACCCTAGTCCCATCCCCTGTTCTCAAGTTCAGCAGTAGTCTTTATAAAAATAAAACAGCATGCATTCTAGGAACTAGAGGGAGCAGAAAAGAACCTGAGTTCTTTCAAAGCCTCATTCCCTAAGAATTGTTATCCGATCTGTCTGGGGGTTATCTAGGAGTCTCTACTCAGAAAGATTGTCTTAAAGCTTTTCCCAAGGGGTGTGTCCAAAAACTTTTACAAGCAATTATTTTAAACTTTGCAACTGCCTGTCATTTCACTGGGACAAAGCAGAGAATAACCAAAAAGCTTGAAAAACTACTACATATTCCTGGGAATCTAGAAACCAGCCATATGTATAGAACTGTGAACATGCTCAGGAAAGATTTAAGAAGACCCTAAGGTTGCATTGCCCACTGACTATGAGGCTTTGCACAACCAGCAAGTGAAGGCTGAACCAGAGTTGTGAGCTAGCTGGTTGATTATTAAAGGCAAACCTCAACAAGCACACAGAGACCATTGGCAAAGCCGGGGAAGTTTATTGGTTGCAGGTATTTAAGAAAATCTGTCTACTGATTAGCCAACTAACACATTTAGAAACAACAGTGGCCACTTCTGACAAAACAAAAAATAGACTTTACAGAATTAATGCAGAAAAGTCACTAAATAAACAACTTCAACAAGCAGCAGCAACAGCAAACTGTTAGATCAAAAATATATAGCAGCTATAAATTCATGTTCACCTAGCCAGAGCCCTCAAAATGTTTGAGGCAAAAACTAACAGATTGAAGTGAAAAATAAGCAATAATAGTTGGAGTCTTCACTAGACCACTTTCAACAATTAAGAGAATATCAACAAGAAAATAGAAAACTATGAACCAACTACACCTAAAATGCATGTATAGAACACTTTACCCAACAAGAGCAGAATACATATTATTTTTGAATGGACATGAATGTTCCAGGATAGACAATACAGTACACCAAAAACACAAGTCTCAATAAATTTTAAAAGATTGAAACCACACAAAGATGTTCTGGCACCACAGTGGAATAAAATCGGAAATAACATAAAGAAATTTGGGAAAGTCACAAATACCTGAAAATTAAACACAAACCGCTGATTAATGAATGATCAAAAAATAAATTGCAAGTAAAATTGGAAAATACTTTAAAATGAATGAAAATGAAAAAAATAACATAAAAATTATGTAGCAAAAGCAGTATTCAGAAAGAAATGTACAGCTGTAAACTCCTACATTAAAAAAGAAGATCCCAAATCAATAACCTAATTTTGCCTAATTTTAAGAAATTAGAAAAAGGGTAGTAAGTAAAACACAGTAAATAGTAGGAAAGAACTAATAAGGATTAGAGCAAACAAAACAAAACAAAACAAATGATAATAGAAAACCAGTAGTGAAATCAATAAAACCAGTAGTTGGTTCTTTGAGAAGATCAACCAAATTCACAAATGTTTCGCTAGATTGACATAGAAAAAAGAGAGAGAGAAGACTCAAATTATGAAAATCAGGCATGGAATAGAAGATAAAACCACCAAGCTTAGAGAAATAAAAAGGATTATAAAGAATACTGTGAATACTTAAACATCAACAAATTAGGCAACTGAGAGAAACAGACAAATCTCTTTAAAGATACAAAATACCAAAACCAGTCCCATAAAGTAATAGAAAATCTGAATAAACTTACAAGTAAAGAGATTGAGTATGAAATCAAACTTCCCAAAATGAAAAGCCCAGAACCAGATGGTTTCACCAGTGAATTCTACCAAATGTTTAAAGAATTGATACCAATACTTCTCAAACTCTTCCAAACAATAAAAGGGAATGCTTTCTAACTCATTCTATGAGACCAGTATTACCAAAACCAGACAAAGACATAAACACACAAACAAAAAACAACTTATTAATATCCCTTAGATGCAGAAGTCACCAGCAAAATACTAGCAAACCAAATCCAGCAATATCTAAAAGATCATATAGTATGATCAAGTGTGATTTATCCCAGGATTGCAAGGTTTATTCAACAAACTGAAATTTAATCAATATAATATACCATGTCAATAGCCTAAAGGACAAAAACCATATGATCATTATAATAGATGTGGGAAAACTATTTGACAAAATCAAATACCCTCTCTACTCAAGTTTTATTCATGAACACCCAACAACCTGATAAAATACTTGTACAAAAAACACACAGCTAATATCATACTTAATGGTGAAAGACTGGATGCTTTTCCCCTAAGATCAGGAAAAAATAAAGATGTCTGTTTTCCTCACTTGTAATTTGTATTGGAGATTCTCATCAAGGCAATCAGGAAAGAAAATAAAATAAAATACAATATAATTTGGAGTGGAAGAAATAAAACTATCTATTTGCAGATAACATAATTTACGTATAGAAAACCCAAAAGACACACACACACACACACACACACACCCCTCTTAGGTAAAATAGTGAATTCAGCAAGTTCGTGGAATATAAGATCAAGATACAAAAATCCGTTGTCTTTCTATACATCAGCAATAAACAGTCTTCTAATCCATAGACCTTTTTTTCTACAATATTTCATCTGATCTTTAAGAGATGCTTTAAAACTTTAGTTAGTTGTACCATGCGGCACCTGGGTGGCTCAGTCAGTTAAGTGCCCGACTCTTGATTTCAGCTCAGGTCATGATCTCAGGGTTATGAGATGGAGCCCCGTGTCATGGCTCCGTGCTGAGTGTGGGTTCTGCTTAAGATTCTCTCTCTGTCTCCCTCTGCTCACCCCACACCTCCTCCCCACCCCACCACTAGTACGCTCTCTCTAAAAAAAAAAAAAAAAAATTTAATTGTATCAGTACATAACTCCTCACCGCACCTCCCCATCGCCCTTTGTTAAAGCCCTTCTTTTTTTATTGGTGCCAATGATCCTAATCAGAAGTTGCTGGCTTATTATCTAGGGGTACTTTTTTCAATTGAGTATTCCTTTCTTTACTCAATAAACAGTGAGGCCTTTAATTCTTCCCACCTTCTATCCTTTCTTACCTGCATTTTATCTTTTAGAAGTTCCTCTCATTTTCAGGATTTTTTCTTAAGCTCTTTGAGAGATTTATATGTTCTCTATTATTTTCTTCCTCCTATCTTATTAATAAGAATTAGGAAAAGATGATGTTAAATTCAGATTATCTCCCAACAGACATTCACTTTGCTTATTTCTCAGGATTGTGTTGCAATAGGCAGTGAAAAACACCCAGAATGGTAATGTTTCCAGTCCTATTGATGCCAAATTACAATTATAATGGAATCATATATTTGATGCATGTAATCCAGAACGTACCAAAAACTATTATAATACAATGATTAAAAAAAAGACAACCCAAATGAAAAGTGGGCAAAGGAATCAAATAGACATCCAAAGAAGACTTACACATGGCCAAAACACACATGAAAAGATGCTTCAACATCATTATTAGAGAAATGCAAATTAAAACCACAAAGGAACACCACTTCACACCCACTACGATAGCTATAATAAAAAAAGGGAAATTTTAGATGTTGACTCTATGGAGATGCAGGGAAGTTGGAAACTTTAGGCATTGCTGGTGGGAATGCACAATGGCACAGCCAGTGTGGGAAATGCTGTGGCATGTCCTCAAAATGTTGAACATAGTTATCAGATTACCCAGCAATTTCAGCAACCCACCCACTCTCACCCCAATATATTGCCTTTGAGTAAATTTGGAATTTCGCGCTCTTCTCAGGAGAACTCAGGCAAGGCTCATATGTTTGTGACTAAATCATATCATGGGCTGGAATTCAGCCTCCACTCACCCTGTGAGCCAGACATTTGTAATGGACACACTGTACACTCACATTATTACAAGTCACCCTTGTTTGAGAAAACCCTTAGTAATTCCTCAAGTTGCAACCTAAATAGCACATCTTCTTTAATTCTTTTTGTTATAAAATGCCCATCTTCAGTGGTTTCATGCTATTTTAATATCTCATACATTCCTTTTATATTTACTTTTGTATTTGTCTGCATATCAAGTGCCTGCATGACAAGGAGAGCCTTCCAATTTTTTTCATGTTAGTATTTAATCACAGTAGATGCTCCAATAAAGGGTGTCAAGCTTTCACATTAAGATCCTTATTCCCATCCATTAACATACTTCCTTTGTGCCTTAGTGACTCTTGTCACAGCTTGAACTTTAGAATGAATCAAGTGAAAGAACTTGAACTTCAGAGCATGAATCTATGGCTACAGGTGGCTGTCCCCAAAAAGATGATGCCCATTAGTCTCCCGTCTTTAAGGTGTTTACTACATGCCGGTGCTGTTCTAAGCCCTTGCCTTGTTTTATTCATTTCATACAACAGAACTGGCAGGTCCCGTACTACACTATTAACCCGCTTTCATAGATGGAGGAACTGAGACACAAAAATTTAAGTAACATATTGAAGGTTATGAAATAGTAATTGATAGAGCCAGGGTTTGAGAAAAGCAATTTAACTCAGCATCTGAGCTCTTAACCAGGGTGCTCTTCTGCCTTTCACTTGTGCATGTTGTTACTGTTTGCATTGTGGAATCCAAGAGAGAAAGCTTCACTACACCCTTTTTCTCCAGCTTTGAAAAGCTTTATCTTCTTTCATAACACCTGCGATTTACTTTATAGAGATGGTCAGACTGTATAGGAAGGATCTATTAGATCTCATTTCACATAAACAAACATTTATTAAGCACTAACTACGTGCCTGGAGCTATAGTTAATATCTTATACTTATGATTTAATTTATATGAATTACATAAGGCTAGCATCATTTTTTCTTTTTACTAATATAAAATAGAGGCTCAGGATTTATGTCAACCATGCAAATGGTTGATAGGTGAGTTGGGAATAAATTCCATTCTGTTATCAAATGGGAAGAGAATCAGATGATAAGATTAACAGAGGCTCTTGGCTTTGGACCAGGAATTCACTGAGCTTTAGCCAGATGTTTTGTTCCTGTGTTACACCCCACCCCCTTGCTACTGAGTCTGCTTCTCCTGAATCAAAGCCCCAGGCTTTTCCCAGTATTATATGCATTTTCATTTCATGTAATCCAGAATGTTATTCTGTCAGACTATGTTGTTACAAAATATGATTTAGTAGCATAGAGTAGTATTTATTTACTCATTCAGCAAACATGTATTTAGCATCCTCTATGGGAAAGATGAGATGCTGAAGATTGTAAAACCCAATAATAATAAAAAAAAAAGGTCAACAAAGAGCAGGTCGTGCATTAATTTTACATTGTATTTTAAATATAGTTTTCATAATTAATCTCCATTCTTATCATGTGAATTCTCTGGGGGCAAGGACTGTGTTTTATCTCTGACTTCTGGTTCCATCACTGGGAATTAATAAAAAGATGGAAAAAAATTTATGGCTCCAATTCCAGCAGATCTGTGTAGAAAAGCAGTTCTGCCACCTAGTTAGGAGTCGGTAAATAATAGTTAAGTTCCCTGTTGAATAAGAGTAGTAACACTTGAAAGGATATTGATGAGAATTAAAAGAAATAATGCTTACAAATTGCCCACTGTAATACTGTTCACAGAGTTTTTCAACAAAATAATAATATTATGGAGGGCGCCTGGGTGCCTCAGTTGGTTAAGCATCTGCTTCTTGATTTTGGCTCAGGTCATGATCTCAGGGTCATGGCATCGAGCCCCATGTGGGGCTCTGTGCTCAGTGTATAATCTGTTTGAGATTCTCTCTCTCCCTCTCCTGCCCTGCAACCCTGTGCTCTCTTGCTCTCTCAAATAAATAAATCTTTAAAATATATTAATCTTATGAATTATTATTGTAGGTGTTAATATGTGTTAAATGAACATGCAATGGGTATTATAACATTAATCAACATTAATTATAAAGTTTTATCAGATCATAGAATATTTTGGGACTGTTTGTGCTTGAATGGTTTCAGAATGTAGGTGACATCTTAGGTAGGTCTCCAAGAAAGGGTTAAATCTGCCAAAATGAAAAGGCAGTGGGAAGTACCAAGGAAGTATAGCCCAGATAGAATATTCAAAAGTTTCCTTTGTCTATGACAATTTTTTCCCCAAAGGGCTGGATAATTTTATAGGCATATACTCCTTAGAGAATTATGAAGAAAAGGCATCAAGCAAATCTAAGATGCCATTCATCTTGTGGGAGAACTGTGCCGAACAATACACTTCTGGCTCGAGTGACCAAGCATAACCTTGTTTGCAGATAAGATGGTCCTCTCTCTAAAGTATGCACATACTTCAGTGGCCTGAAAAATGTGGCTGATAGCTTTGCTCTCGGAAATTATTTTGGCAGGTGACTTTCAAAGGATTTATATCTGTGTCTTCTGTCACAATTTGCCTGAAACTCTCAGTGAGGGAGAAAATGTCAACTTTGAATCTACTTTTAAATTAAGTTATTAAGATACTCTTTCTTAGCCTCCTCTGTAGCCCTGGATGATTTATTTCTACTGTCTGTACTGCAGCAAAAGGGCCAATTATGAGGTTGCCCACTGATGGCCTATTTTAAATAATACATAATCATACTGTTGCAACACATTATTTTACAGTTATCGCTTTCTTAAGATTATGCAGTATCTTCTAGGGTGGAAGTACTTACTGAATAAAATTAGAGTTCCCCAAACTTTTTTCTAAGCCAAAGCTGAATCAATTTTGAGATGAAAAATGTTAACTGTTTTCCTAATGTATTTCTTTTGAATTACATTTCCACATTTCATGAGTACATTAAAGAAAGGAACAACTTATAATCTTCCTTAAAAGGCATGCTTTAAGTATGGGTACACACACACACACACACACGCACACAGCCTAATGTTGCTCTCACTATTACTTTTGAACCATTTTCCTTCAAATAGCTTTAGTCTCCTTCAGAAAAATAATCCAGGCCATCACTAATCTTTATTTTAGGGACATGTGCTAGATTTCCGGTAACCATAGAATGGAGTTGATTGAATTGGGGAAAACAATGAGGAAGGAGTAAACATGTTTTAAATTCAGCATTTTTAGTTTATTATAGCAAGCATTTGACATTAAGGGGCAGTATTTGAAATGGAATGTTTCCAAACTCTGCTCAATTTAATTTTGACCAAAAATCATGGACAATTTTTAATGTTATTAGACTTTGGTATGCTATAAAATGGGTTGCTTTGGTTTTGAACTTGAATGACATTTGCCCTTTATGTTCAGTTGCATCTTCCAAAGACTTCTGGAGAAGAAAATATAATTTGGAAAAGAATACACACAGGTCTTCTATTGACAAAGCAATTACCAAAAAAAGAAGACACTATATTTCTTGTTTTATATTTTTTTTCCCAGAACAGTAATTGTACATATAATTTGGTAGAAATATAGAAGCGTATGATATAATGGCCCCATGGCTAGCAAATACCCAAGGCTAAAGAGGCACCATTACGTTATTCTAAATAGGATGAACTCAACAGATGTAAAACAAGTCTTTGGAGATCTTACTGTGATTTCAGTTGTGAACACAACGATGGCCAGCAGGTTATGGTACCATGGAAAGGACAAGAAGAACTAAACACAGAAGAAAAATTGTCAGAATGTCAGAGGCCTAGAATTCACAGTGACCGTCAAGGCCCACCTCTACCTTCCAGCATCTGTGCTGCAGAATGCTGTATCTTGTGCCACTGTCACAGGGTGATGAGGCTGAAGAGTGATTAAGCTTTGGAGCTCTGGAAGCCACCTGCCCCAGCTGCACTTCATTGGAGGCATCAAGACATCATGAAAGATCCAAGACTATTCTGTGTTAGGGAGAGGAGAGAAAGAGAGACAGAGAAAGGGGAACAAAGAGACGAGAGAGAGAAAAAGAGATTAACTGAGTTACAGTCTGAGTCCTGTGTCCACCCTTCGTTTTTAAAGTATCAACATAAACACTACACTCATTGAGTAGGCAGAAGAACCAGGTCATTTTCCAGATAGGGCTTCATTGAGTTGGAAAACTTGTAATAATTACCAGATCAGGTTACTCAGTCAGGTTAAATGCTGATTAAAATTATTGTTAGCTCTAAATTGATGGCATTAGGTTGCAAGTTTTAGTTCCTTTCCTCAAATCTTGAGTTTTATCATTTCTGTGCAGAGAACAGCTCTTCGTTATGTAGGTCTCAAGCATTTTAAATGGAGAAATTCTTATCTACTTTTCTACCTGCCATGTGCTTTTTGATTATTCTAGTTTAGAAGGTAAAATAAACTCAAATACTGATGTTTCCATTTGGTTTAGATCTTGGAGTTATTGCCTAATGCAAACAGGAATTTACCAGATTGGAGATATGGCCAACAATGTAAATATGCAGAATGCGATGCAGGAAAAAATAAGTGGGTCTTCTCCAAGGGTTAATTCAAGCCAAGGATGACCAATGACACAAACGTATTGGACCCCCTCTCATCTCTTTGTTCCCCTCACACATCATTCACAGGCATATCCTGGAACACTAGCTATTTTCATTTACCATGCTTTATAAGGTCACTTGTGCTTTACACATTCTCAAGGAGCCTACATAAAATATTTTGTTTAATTGGTTCATTAACAGCTATCAACTATTAAGTACTGTGTAGATGACTTTGAAAGTCAACTTGGGTTCAATTTATTCATCAGGCAATGATGATAACACAGAGTGACTAGTTTGGATATATATGAAGAGAGAAAAAGCTAGTTCAATTAATTCATGATTGTTCAGACTAATGAATCATAGTTTCATAGAATTTAATGGATAGAAGTTGTGTGGTAGGTTATTTGAATGGTAGATGATGGAAAATCATATTTGGGAGTTGGTTTGGTATATGAAAGAACATAATATTTTATACTAATCTGAGAATTAGCAATGCTGCAAACAAAGCAGGGTTAATCATGCCCATCTGGCCCCCACGCTGAACTCTTTTCCTGGAGGGATTAGAATGTTTGTCATAAACCCTCAGACTGATGCAGTAGACCAGCCTGAAGCAGAATTGATCTCACTCTGAAAGCTTCTGCATAACATTAAGTGAAAAAGCAATTAATGTGTTGGCTCTCGTAATCTCAGCAGGTTTATTATTTTGATTTTGAGGACCACTTTTTTTCAGATTCTAGTAGACTAGAGTAAATTAAAGAACAGATGAGGGCAACCTTAAAACCTTGGATTTAACATTTGGATTACTGACATTAGCAATATGAACTTGCTTTTAAGATTTGCCAAGTATAATCATAATTAAAATTGCTACTACTATTTATAATCTAAAGGTTATTGCATTATCTAATTTGCTTTCTGACACTGTAATTTAAGAAGAACAACTAATATGCACTCATTTTATAGATTTAATGAAATTAAGATTAAAAGAAATCTAATGGTGTCTCCAAAGTTATAAATCAAGAAAGTGCAAAACTGGCACTTGAACTGATAGTTTCGACTCCAAGGGACATGGTCCTTATAATTTTCTAGTAAATAATTGTTTGCTGCTCAATGATGTAATTGTATGATTTGCTATTGTTTTGCACTTACATTGGAAAACAAAGACACACACATAGAATAAATTTACATAAATTATTGAGTGATAATTAAACATTAATGTCCCAGGCATTGTGCTAAAATCTCTCCATGAATTATCTTACTTAGGCTTCAGAACACCCCTATTAAGAAAGTACTGTATTTTCCCTGATTTGGGGGAAAAAAAGAAGTAAACTGAATCTTAGATAAATTGTAGTTTTCTAAGATAAGAGCTATTAAATGGCAGAAGCCAGATTTGAATTACAAACTCCAGATGTACAACCATTTAGCATTTATAATAACATATATACCACATATAGATATTCCCTTTTCTTAATATTGGACTTCCTATATTTTACCATGAATTGAAAATAATTGTTAAATTATCTACTATAATCACATGTTTTCATGCATGGTTTCCCCAGAAGATTTGAATCATTTTTGATACAAATAAAATATACAACTAAGTTTTCTTAAAGTAATATTTACATATTTATATAAACCACTTTTCCCAAGGTGCTAATCCACTTTCTCCAAGGACGTTTATCCTGTAAACCCTTCATTTACTGCTTAATAATTTCAGTAGCATCTTTATGCTATAAAATATTGCATCTTTACCGCAGAAACTTTTTGAAAATGCCCCTCTCCCCCCAAAAAATCACATGGAAAAAAGAAAAAGTCATCAGTAAGTTATCCACCAGACATTATAATTAACATTTAGGCATATGCCTTTATAGACATTTTTTTCTAAGGACACATGCTATGAGGAAGTTCAGACATTGAGAGAGATTGCATGACAGGTCTTAGGTCATATGGTCAAACTAAGATGTAATTCAGACAAACTGATTCCAATGTTCCCTATCATCAAATTGACTGCAAATATTTATCTGTAGAAAACACTCTTAGCTCAAGTATCCTACACAGAGGGCAATATTGGGCCTATGGGCCAGAGTTTGCTAACCTCTGCTCTTGACTCTTATTTTACCCTGCCTCTCGAAACGAAACAAACAAAACAAAGAGGTTTATTTTGACTGCGTTATTCTTTGAGATGTCTGTTTGACTATCAATTGGAGATATCAAGTCTGGGGCTCTTGGGAAGAATTGGAGATACGATCTGGAGTATAGCAGAATTGTATGAGGCATTAGAAGATGCGTTTAATATATGAAGTGACCTTAAGAAATGGGCAAAATATCTTTTGCTTTATCTTTCACTTCTCCCAAAAGGGGACAGGTACAGATCACTGAGCAAAAATTTATTGCCCTTTATGATTGCCTGCTGTAATGCTATTCTTTATGGGTTAATTACTTGGTAGAGACCATGCCCATAAAAGACAAGTGTTGTTCAGGTTTAAGAAATCCCATGTAACTCATTTGAAAAGGAAGCAAAATTATTGAGTCTCTTGCCAGTGACTTGATTTTAAACAAATTATTCTGGTCAGGCATATTGAATGTGTTCCAAGCGATGATTAAGAAGGAACTGGCACCTCACTTGCAGAGCTTGTGTTGATTCTAGGCCAAAACATGAGCCATTATGTTTAGTTTCTTGCTATTTCATTTTAATATCTAAGTGCCAAAGCTATCCAAGTGAAAAAAAAAAAAAGTAAAGAAAAAAGACTTGGGAAATATTTAGACAACTCTACGGAAGGAATTATCCCCTGTGACAAGATAATGGTTTATTACAGCAAGACAAATGGCCTTCCAAATCCCAAACACATTTGTCAGGAAATAAAAAATTGAGACAAACACAATATATTTATTTTGAAGTACATTGTTTTAGGATGATAGTCTAGTTCCCCTGATTCAAGTATGCTAAATAGCCGTGTATAAAAGAATAAATTTAGCTGCAGATCTGGAAAACCATTGCCAAGTTTAACGGATTAAAAAAAAAAGGATTGACAAAGTTTAGTGGGAGAAGAAAAGGATTTTGTTTTCAAAATGACAACTTTTTGACTGGCCTAAGTAATGAAGAAATTCACAAAAGTTGCTTAGAAAATGGTTATTTCAACTGAATCAGAAAATTTTCATTCCTAAATACATTGTAGGCATTCAGTGAAAAGAAAATCAAGTAGTAAATATCAGGATTTACCATTATAAAGTTCAAAGGAACTAACTGTGCAATATTACCCATATTAAATTGATATAAGAATCCTACTTAGAATAATTATCTAAACAAGATTGGGCCATATGCCTAATGTGGAGAATCAAACAAAACAAAACAAAACAACAACAACAAAACAAAAAAAACTAGTTTTATTAGACATTGGGTATTAATTTTCATTAATGTCTAGTATATTTTAGCTATTTAAAATTTTTCCTTATATTATTGTGTGTTTTCATAAAGAAAACTAAGTATTCTAATTCCACTCAAAATGTGTTAGAAATATAAGGATAGTTAGAGGGGTTTTTGTTTTTTTGTTTGTTTAGAGAGAACAAAAGAATAAATGGAAGAGGGAGAAGGGATAAAAGGGGAAAGGAAATATTAAATGAGGAAGGAAGGAACCAGGAAAGAAGTAAGGAAAGACAGATGAGAGAAAAACGAGGAGAGAAGAACTAATATAATGTCAGTTTCAGGTATACAACATAGTGATTCAGTATTTGTGTATTTTGCAAAATGATCACCATTTTAACTAAGTTTAGTTAATACCACACATAATTACAACTTTTTTCTTGTGGTAAGAATGTTTAAGATTTACTCTTCTAGCAACTTTAAAATATAAAATACAGAATTATTAACTGTAGTCACCATGCTGTATATTAAATTCCCAGAACTTATTTATAACTGGAAGTTTATACCTTTTGACTCCCTTCACACATTTCACCCACCCTCACCCCCTGCCTCTGGCAACCACTAATCTCTTCCCTGTATCTATGAGTTTTGTTTTGTTTAGAATCTACATGTAAGTGAGATCATATTTGTATTTATATTTCATTGTCTGACTTATTTCAATGAGCATAATGCCCTCAAGGTCCATCCATGTTGCAAATGGCAAAATTTCTATTTTTTAAGGCTGAATAATATTCCATTGTGTCTGTATATCTATATACTTGTGTGTGTGTGTGTGTATATATATATATATACATATATATATATATATATATACTTATTATTTCTTGTATTTTTGACAATAGCTATTCTAACAGGACTGAGGTGATATCTCATTGTGGTTTTGATTTGCATTTCCCTGGTGATTAGTGATGCCAAGCACCCTTTCACCTACCTGTGGCCCGAGCACTATTTGATTTATTCCCCATCAGCCAGAAACACTTGTTACCTGACCAAAGACAGATAATTAAAAACAATGCCTAGTAAGTAACAACCTCTGGTCTGTGACCGACAATCTACTATGAAATATGAACAGATTCAAATAGACTATCTTTCCTTGAGATTTTTCATTGGTTAGTTTTAGTAAGATAACTGAAGGAATTAGGGATGGGAAAATAAAAAATAGTACTGTGAAATGTTATCATAGGGAGGAATTGATGCCAGAGGCCTTTGAAAAATCTAAACCATTGACCAAAAATTTGTGGAGGAACAGAAACTTGCAGAAGCCAGTTGGTAGCAGGCTATGAAAAGCTGACACGGGAAATGAGACTGAGTCACATTTATGTGCTTATATACTCTGTGGGAACTTTCTTAGTTCCAGTTTCCATGAATCTCTCAGCTAACGTGAGTCTTATTCTCAGCTTCCCGTGAAATTCACCTCCCTACTCTATATCCACTCAAATTATAGGCTGCTTTTATTTTATTTTATTTTATTTATCTTATTTGTTTGCTCATAATTCTTGAACGTGGCTGTACATTAAAAGCATCTGGGGGGCTTTTAAAGATTACCAGGAGGTCCTGATTTAATGGGTCTGGCGTATGGGAAGGGCACTGGTATTTTGTTTGAAAGCTTCCCAGATAACTCTAATGTACAGTCAGGTTGAGAACCACTGGATTAGCTTGGTTGGTTCTCAGTTGCTTGAAATCAGAACAGCCAGACTAAAATTCATGTTATTAATAGTAAGGAAAGGTAAAATTAACCACTGCCGCACTATGATTTAACAACTAAATTATACGGCACTCTACTGTGAACTAGTTATTCCTCTAATTAATGGTCTTCTTGTGGCTAGTGATAATCCAATTAATTTGTTTAGCTTGTTCCCGGTTTCAAAGCATTTTCACATACATTATCCCAATTGCTTTCAACAGTAAGCGTATATTATACTGTTAGCCTCCCCTGTTCTTCAAAATTTTACATATACATAGGTTTCATCGTAACATCACAGTTATCTACATTTTATTCCATATTTTACAGATTTTTTTCCCAAAATTTATTTTATATAATACCTTTATGGGAAGTATAAATGTGTGGTGATCTTTCTGAATTGTTATTTTTATTTGTTTATTTATTTTTATCAGGGGCTAGCAAATTTATGAAGGGTCGGTAGAGATTTTCTGTAAAATGCCAGATGGTAAATATTTGCCTTTGCAGACCATACAGTCCTGTTGCATATAAACCAATGGATGTGACTATGTTGCAGTAAAACTTTATTTACTAAAACAGGTGGTGGGCCAGATATTGCACATGGGCTGTAGCTTGACAAACACTATACTGGAAGAACTATAGTTTGGCAGTGTAAACAGTTCTTGTGCTACAATAATTATCTTTCAAAATTGTATATATGTTGGACCTCGTCTTTAAATATTTAGGGTGTGATGGGGCACCTGGGTGGCTCAGTCGGTTAAGCGTCTGCCTTCAGCTCAGGTCATGATCTCAGGGTCCTGGGATTGAGCCCCGCATTGGGCTCCCTGCTCAGTGGGAAGACTGCTTCTCCCTCTCCCACTCCCCCTGCTTGTGTTCCCTCTCTCGCTGTGTCTCTCTCTGTCAAATAAATAAATAAAATCTTTAAAAATAAATAAATAAATACTTAGGGTATGAAAGGAAATTAGATAACAAACAGAATTTTTTCTCCAAAATAAGCAACCATTTTTGGGGGGGAGGACAATCTGATTTTTTTTTCCTCTTAGGTTCAAAAACTTAGCCAATAATATACTCCAGTATATACAATTTAGCCTGGTATATAGTAATGTGAAATCTTTTTTCATCTTCTACTGTATTCTTATTTTATGTGTAATTATCAATGACAGTCTTTTTTAAATTTTTTTTATCTGTTCTTTACTCTTTTTATCATTTTCTATTGATCATGAGCCTTTGTTTAAGTCATTCATTCTGTTTTCTGTTATAGTTTGCCCTCTACTGCCCAGTGTGTATTTTTAATTTGTGTTAGTCTTATTCCTATAGTTGTCCTTGACATTGGATTATGACCATTTCATTGCTACTAGTTCTCGATGTATAGAGGTGCTATAATTTGAATCTAGTGTAAAATACAAATTTAAGACTTTTTTCAAAAAACTTTCTCATTTCTTAAAGCAAGTCGATTTCACAGGAGGACATCTTTTCTTTCCTTTTTCATGTTGGTTTTACAAATAACGAGATGTGTGCCCAGAAAAAAAGAGCATAACTGATGTCTGTCCACAGTTGGGCATGTTCTTCCTTGAGGATCTCAGGCCTGGTCACAAAGAAAAGGAGCAATGTAGATGCTGTGTCATTTTATTTTGCTTCCTCAGGTATCTAGCACCCAAGGGGAGGTAGTACAGGGGAAGCAGAGAAGGAGGCAGTCGAGGCAGGGAGATCACCTCTGGGCTGGGTAGTTCCTTTCCTGTGTTTGCTGTAGACACTCAGAGCTAGAGGGGTCAGTGTCCTCCTTTTATGTCAAACAGGTCCTTTGTGGGGAACCAGCTACCACAGGGCCTCTGCTCTTGGCCGGGCCTTGCCATTGAGACAGGAATAAATGTAGCTGTTCTGTTCTTACCATGTGGACCTCAGGTGATCTAGTGTGGACAAATTGGGAAAAACGGTTGCAAATGAATAAGTCAAAAACAAACTTGTTGAAATGATAAATTGGTCAAAAATGAATTTTTCCAGTCACTGATTTTGCAATTTTTCCTGTCACTGATGCCTGCTTTACTTTTAAAAACAGCAATTACTCAAACTAAAGAAATAGCAGTCTGATTGTTTCTACTTTTAAAATCTGGTCAGCCAGTGGTAACCTCTCTACTCGTACAAATCATGATTCCTCAAACTAAGTGTATAGCTCTAACTGTAAGTGAGTGCGTTTAAGACAAAGGTTGTAACAATATTAGTGCTTACTAGGAATGCCAAATTAATGAGAACTATCTAGTTTTGGAATTTTTCCCTGAATAGTACCTACTTTAACTGTTTAGCCATGTTTACTCCATTTATCCTGTAGAGTTTTTAGTTCTTTTATTATTACATACCTTTGATCAAATCTTATTAAAAAAAATGCCCAGTGAAGCAAATAAATACAAAGTTTTTTATTGTGAAAAATATTTGTCTACCATCCCCCTCGCTGATCATTACATCAGGTAGTCTGTATCCCCTGGTTTGCCTACATTTGCAAAGTTAAAGTGGGTGCCTCTGAAAAAATGTTTCAAAATCAGTGATTGGAATATTCAAATTCTAATCATTTGTCATGTTGAACAATGTGCAATATATCTTTTCAACCGATTTTTAAGGGTTCACTTGGAAACATTCCTTGTGGCTTCTAACCATGTGTCCATTTGGATGGAAACTTGTAGAATTGATGTAGGCACTCTCTCCCAAGGTCCACCTTCCCCATGGCTGCCCTCCTATTGACTTGTCAGAAGAACCTCCTGAAGTAGGTGCTGTCCTATTCCCTTTCTACAGACAAGGAAAGTGAGGCAAAATCTCACAGGTAGAAAGTGGGCAAAGCCCAGTTCAGTTGCAGGCATGGTGACTCAGGGTTGGAACTCTGAACCTCAGCATACAAGAGCTACCACAGAAGAATTATAAAAAGAGAAAAAAAGTCACTAAGTAAATTTCTAATTCAAAATCATTATATTTGAACTAACTGTTCTGCCACTCATATTAGCACAGGATAGTTTGAAGATGCACTAGTCATTTTTTTTTAATTTTCTTTGGCTATTGTTTTAGTGTCATGTCCATATTTAACAAACAAATTAAACAGAAAAATTATCTTATATAAATTTATTTTAGCTCAAAATTTCCATTTGATTTTTCTTTATGTTTTTTCAGTTTCATATCGTGACCTAATTGTGTACTCAGTGTTCCTGCTATGTTTGGCAAAGACACTCATTAATTCTATTACCTCTAGCAGGATAAAAGGGGAATTTTGAAATGGCTAGCAACTACAGATCAATACCCTAACTCAATAGAGATAATTATTGAAATCACTAGGAGACTAGCAAGCTGTCAGCTGTAAGCAATCATTTTAGGCCTGGGATGAATCTACAGAAAACACAAAGCAAACTTTAAGTGTATTATTTATAAATTGAAAGTCATATGACCACGATTGTTTTTCTCTTATCCATTTCCACAGATCTGTTATCATTGGCTCCTGATAATATATATTGATTTTTAAATACTTCAGCCCACTAAGCTTCCTGTTGAAACTTAATTCTCCTGTCTGCTTTTTTTTCTTATTCATTATCCCTGTTTTTCTGTCTTATTGAACTATTAAATTTTGTTCATTTACTTTTCATTTTTAAATATGGATATCTTATTTGGATTCAAGCATTTACAGTGGTCAGTCATGGAAATTTACAAATGAAAGTAGAATTTCCTGTAACATAGTATTTCTGCACTATCTGAATTCTGTCTTAATGATAGATTTGTATTTTGTTTTCTAGTTATGGTTTCTTTGAACTAGTAAGGTTATAAACATAATCATCGAGGACACTCTTCTTCATATCCTTCAAAACAAGCTTTCTGTTTCTCCTAAATTATATAATAAAATATCCCTTTGTTTCATTTGATTTTTCTTTTTTACCTTCAATCCTGGGATTCCTAACTCCTTTTCAAAAATTACTGAATGGGGCCTGAAACTTTGTTATATTGGTGAATTCAAATGGAAAGCTATTCTATTGTATATGCCCTAAAGAAAATCAATGGGGCTAAGCTTTACATCAAGCACATTTTTCACTTTGGTTTTAAATTCCTGTGTCAGCATCCTTGGTATTCTAAGAAAATAATTAAAATAGAAAATTAATAGACTCTTTCACAAGAATATTTACACACATGTGCACCCAAACACACATACACACACACACACACTCACACACACACACACTCCTCCCTATTATAGAGAAATAAATGCAATACTTATAAAAATGTTAGAATAGAGCCTATTGTGTACATTCTGAACACAGTTATCATTATAAAACATGGTAGTACATGGCTTTTTCCTTCAGTTCAGTAAAAATATAAAGTAGAAGACAGGAGGAAACTTTATAACTTACTAGGTAAGTAATATGGCCATAAATGATCCCTTGTAAGTGTACGATTCTCTCTTTTGTAAAAAAGATGTAACCATATTTCATTTTATATTTTTTCCCCCAGATTGTGAAGACCATTGCTTTTCTTTTATCAATGTCACTTGTGGTCAAAGGTTAAGAATGTCTCCAAACATAACATACCTCCCATCTACAAATAAAATACCTACCTCCCATCTACAAATAAAATACGTTTTCTTAAAGTTACATATACATCACTGCTGTTCCTTGAGGAAAAATGGGAATGAAAGCATAAGACCCATGGAACAATTACATTTTCTAAAAACAGTAACATACTGGAGGGAAATGGATGGTTGGTTTTCATAGATGCTTCCACTGTCATGAAAACCATCCACTGCTTTTTAGTTTACTATTTGACAAGGTGAGACAAAGGCGGGGGGGGGGGGGCAATGAAGTCTTTATCCAGGTGCTCATATTGCAAATTTGACAATCAATTTACTCTTTATGTAAATAGTTAATGCTAACAGATGACAGCCCTATACAAAAACTGGTTTTATAGATGTCTAGGGACCTTTAAAAGTTTGGTGTATTATCTATCTCAGAGAAAAAGCATGGAAAGTAGTTTCAAGCCATGACATTACATGTATTAATTTTAGGAGCAGACTCACACATGTGGCTAGTGATCCACTGGGGGAATTCATTTATTTTGGCTTCAGTAGCTTAGTCCTGGGCATTAAGATGATAGATTTATCCTGATCCTAAAAGCTTTCTTTTGAAAGTCAAACTTCTGTAGTTCAGAGAAAAGCGTTTGATTCATCTGACAATGAAAACTTCTTTGACGAGTATATGGTGCAAATGGAAACAATTCTGTGACTCTTATTTGTCCTTTCTCTTGACATACTCTCCTTTCCTGATTTATCTTTTTTCTCACTTTTATAACAGTAATTCTTTAGTTTATGTTAGTAAATGTCTCTAGTGCAGGGTTTCTCAAATCCCACAATACTAATATTTTGGACCAGATATCTTTTTGTTGTAGGGGACAGGACTGTGCACTAAAGATGTTTTTGGCAGCATCCTTATCTTCTATCCACTAGATGACAATAGCATACACCCCAGTCTTGATCATCAAAAACATCTACAGACATTACCAAATGTCTCATGGGGAACAAAATCACCCAGAGTTGGGAACCATTGTTCTAATATTTAATGTTTTCAATTTTTGGTCTAATATTTAATATTAGATATTTAATATCAGTAGTAATTATGTTAATATTTAATATTTGCTCTGATATTTAATATTGTCTAATTTTTCATAGTCTGGTTGACCTAGATATGCACAAGGAAATTTCCCATTTGTTTGAGTCATTTGAGAATATAAGACATTGATATGATGATTATTTAGAGAATGGGTGAGTGGGTTATCAAAATACTTGTAGTGAAAATAACAATAGATAACATTAAACATTAAACATCTATTTAATGTTAATATTAAATAGATAACATTTAATGAGGGATTGCTCTAGCAAACATAATTTTAAGCAGTTAACATGTATTGACTTTTCAAATACTCACCTAAGCTTATGAAATAAATACAATTACTTTTTCCATTTTATAGAAGTGGAAAGTGAAGTTTGGATGGCTTATATAATGCCAAGATCATATAGCTAACCAAAGAAGTAGGCAAGAGACGCATTTTGCAATATTCAATATATCAGTATAGATCAGAGACCTAGTTTGTTTCTAACAGCACCAAGAAATTCATGGCAATAACTTGTTGAATGTGTGACAGGTTCTTGTAGGTTCAGGTTCTTGGCCTTTAATAACGATGCCTTCTATTTCTTGTCCTATTCGTTATAGGAGTATTCTGGCACGTGTTTCTTTAAACTTAGTTGGTTTCCTTCCGTAGATTTGAGTTTTAAGTGGAGATGGTAAACCCATATGCTGTTGATAGTATTGTAAAATTGATGGGATTGGGCTACAAACACAAACACAAACATAAATAGCATCTAGCATTAGGCCACAGGGGAGAAAACTGTCCAAGGTGAAGCCAGTGACCTACTGAAGCCATGTACCCAGCCAAAGGGGCCATAGCTTCTGAGCTCCACCTGATGGCAGCCATCCAAGAATGCAAGGTCAGGGATCCCAGAGCTGCTGATTACTCAAGAAAAGCAGAAATCGCCCCAGTTTTTAAATGAAATTTTCTGATTTTATTGCTTGTAATGAATTTAAATAAAGAGAAAAGGGAACGTGTTTGGTCAAAATACAGTTGTGGACAAGTAGTCCTTTGGGCACTGTTTTTGAACTTTTCTCCAAATAAATGTCTTTAAGTTAGAGCATACCATGGGATCCATTCTTCATCCCTAGGGGGGAGAAAAGGAATATTGCTTTAGTATCTATTCAATTACTAAACTTTCAATCATTTCACTGCTATTTTGATCATTTCTAGAAGAAACACGAGTCTACCAAACACTTCTAAAAACCTGTTATCTTGTTAAATTTTTTTTTTAAGATTTTATTTATTTGATAGAGCACAGGAGTGGTGGGGGAGGGGCAGAGGCAGAGGGAGAAGCAGACTCCCCACTGAGCAGGGAACCTGACATAGGACTTGATCCCAGGACTCCAGGATCATGACCTAAGCCGAAGGCAGAACCAAGGCTCCCAGGTGCCCCTTGTTAAATTTTTATGAATAATTTTGCCAACTTACAGGATATTATGCTTATTTTACAGAAAAGAAACCTGAAGAGTTAAGATTTGCACAACTAATCTAACTTTGTTATATGCCTTGTCAGAGAGTCATTTGGGTAAGAGATAATGGGACTATTTGCCAAACAATACCTACATTTCTTCTTTCTTTGCACCTTTTCAAGGCAAGCAAAGAATATCATATGCACATCATAAAAATTTACGAAGAGATACACTTTAAAAAGACTTCAAAAGCAAATGTACAAAGAACAAGGGAATTTTTTTCCTTTTACATCAGTGGAAATTATTTAGATCAGTCTTTTGAAGCACAGTTTTAGTCATATACATACAGAAATTCTCCAGTTGAATTTCTAGTTTTCAGGGTTATGCTAAGAAGCCTTAATAATTTTATTGCCTATTTCTAAAAATAAATAATAGTAACAACAACAAGCTGTGCCTGCAATGACTAAGCCTTAGCCCACTTAGCAAGGCACTCACCTAACTAAAATCATGTTATGTATGAGACCAGAGATAAATATTTCACTAAAGGTGAGCCAAAATGCAGTGAGTATGCCAAGAACAAGGCTTTTTTCTGTAAAGTTTTCTCCCAGGCTGAGATGTAACATATTTCTGAACCACTGAATACATTTTAACTCCTGAATTGTAACAAAATGTATCTTATGTGTTGAATGGTTGTTCTGAGATAGGAGCAGGGCATCTTTCTGAGGAGTAAGTTAGCAATCAAAATAAACAACTCAAGGATGGACCTCAAGCCCTCTTTATACAAATCTCTCTCAGTCTTATGAGTGCATTTCTAAATATCACACTTCTATTTCCCTTTCATTCATCCAGCTGGAGTCACCTCATTTAGATTGAGGATACCGCCAATGCAAATACTTCAAACCATTCAAAGTCATCTTGCCTTTTCCTAGATGACAAAAACTCTTTGCGTGTTTGTGTGTGTGTGTGTGTGTGTGTGTGTGTAACTGGGGAGCTGATCTTTTGCTTTGTGCCCTATGATTCATTTCTTTAAAAAATCTTACTCCAACCATTTTTCACAATGTGAATAAGGCAAATGCTTCCTGGGAATAAAATGGATAATTTTGTATTGCAACCTCAAGGGTGCATGTGTCAGACGCATCCATGTCTCCCCGCTGAGCGGTATCTAGCCTAGTCATTCTGGCAAAATTTCCACTAGGGACTGCGTCATTGAGACTGTCTCCCAGGGCTCTGTGGCAATTGAATATCAGATTATTTCTCAGTATACTATTGGGTGGAATGAGAGAATATATAGGTTGGCACTAAGCTTCCATTTACCAAAGGTTTATAACTATTTTCCCAGGGGGGGGAAATTCTGCCCATTGCACATCTCAGACTTTGGTTGTCCTTTTAGGTTAGCAATTGACCCCAGGAATGAAATTCATAGACTAGTATAAAGTAAGATAATGTGTTGCATTGGAAAACGCATCATTTTATATTCAGATACTCTTTTTTTCTAGTCTGGTAGGGCTGGCTCTATGCAATGTAAAGCTAATAGGACCACCTATGAAGTATTTTTGCCTAAATAGTTGAACTACCATCAAATCAAAACTCTAGACTTAGCTGGATTTATAGCAAATCTGAGAGAATATAGAAACAATTTAAATGACACAAAAAGGAACCAAACAAATCCAGAATATGGGACATTTTAGGGGACAGCTAATTGTGTTTCCCAAACAAGTTAATGGCACGATACAGTAAGGGAGGGGTCATACTGTATTAAATAAACTTAAGAGACATCGCAAACAAGGCAATGTATATAGAATGGATCTTGATTCAAACCAACTAAAAAGTATTTCTGAAGCTATCAGGGAAATTTGAGTATGAACTGGACATTTGGTGATACAAAAAGTAATTGCCAATTTTGTGTGAGGTATAAAAATGGACTTATGTAAAATATGTCCATGTTTTTGAAAAAGAGGAGTGCAGATGCAATTTGCCCATGAAATGACATGATGCCTGGTATAAGCTTTGTAATAGTTTAGCAAAAAGAAGAAATTAAAATAAAAACAAATGATAGATGGAACAAATGAGGCAGAAATCTGGATACTTGTTAAAACGGAGGGATGGCACATTGGAGTTCATTTGTGAGATTTTGTCTACTTTTTGGTGACATTTTCAAAAATTTTGAACAAACACAAAAAGTAAGAATACCAACTGTAAATAAAAAAGAATGCCAATTTTAGATTCCCGCACTTCTGGGTGAAAATTTCACCCTATCCTCCAGACTTACTAGCTTTGTGCAGTGTTAACTTACTAACTTTTCTAACCATATTCTCATGTTCTGTTTTAAAAATGCCATGTTACCTTTTCATATAAAGGCAGTGTATAGCATATTCAGAATGTAGGTACATAACATATTTAATGCTTGCTAACTGATTATTATATTCACAGATTTTCGCCACTGAAATATTCTTGCAAGTATATGTGTCAGCTGTGCCAGCCTTTCTCGTGTGTGTGTGTGTGTGTGTGTGTGAGAGAGAGAGAGAGAGAGAGAGAGAGATGCCAAAATAGTATTAATCATGGAGAGGACATCAAATAAAATTTTCACTCCCAAATCTCTCTCTCTTCCTTTCCATCTTCTTCTCCCTCCCTCTCTTTCACTCCTTCTCTCTCTCTTTCACACACACACACACACACACACAGACTCTTAATTAATACCTGCATTTCCTTAGAAAATACATTATCACAAGAAACATTTTTAATGTCAACTTTAAGATCTATATGAATTTTCCCTTTTAAAATATTTCTCTTCTCAAAGAGAACAGGATGAGGGCTAGCATTTTCAAGCTTTCCATACAAAGTAATATTTGGAGTGTTTGATGTAATTGGCAGAGTTTCAAATAAACACTGTAAGCACCATATTTTACAGATAATCTTTGAACCATTTTATTTAAGTAATGTATGTTTAATTCCAGTAAAATAATATTGCCTTTACAAATTTCATGCATTTTATATTCAAATAGGTTCAAGGTACTCAAGCATAAAGGACAATATGTCCTTTAGGTATGTATTCCCATATTGTGAGGACTGAGCAAGGATATTCTAATTCCTGCAGTAATCATTAAAACACCTACAGGGACTTACCTAGAAGGCTTAATGCATTTATGATTTCTGTCTCCATTATTATTATTATTATTATTATTATTATTATTATTATTATTATCTGGGAAGAAGATGTGGAAGAAAGCAAACAGAAATGAAGGAGGAAATGAGGAAATCCTCCCAACTGAAGCATTGTGCCTCCTGGAATCAGTGTGCAGGCATCTTCTTGGTTGGGATGCTCACTAATCTTCTGCCCAGGTTGTGGGCTGAAAGTTGTTTTTGCCTGTTTGTAGGATGCAGAATTGACTGTTTTGCTATTTTAATTGCAAATAAATTATAATAGATTTCTTTTTTATCTGACATATAGAGCTTAACATCTATTAGTTATTATTCCAGTAGAAATCCTTCATCACTTTAAGATGAAGAATGTTTGCAAGAGGAATTCTGCCAGATTATAGGATCATTAGACTGGTCCTGATTCATCATCCTTCATAAAGTTTGGCTGTAATCTGCACATTTATATGATAATATTCCAGTTATGATTAAATGTTCCCATCTCATCCCTTTCGAATGAGACAGCACTTGCTTAACTCTTTCTCTCTCTTCTCTCTCACAATGTCACTGTTGATTATGGCTTAAATTTGATTTCAGTAGACTACATAAATTGAACATAGCAGCATTAATTTAGGCATCTTAAATACCCTTGTGCTTGTATTACAGGAAGACCCTTCAGGGAATTAGAAACTTCTCAGAAGTGCTTCCTGTTGCAGTGTTGTGTGTTGTGTTAGAACTGGAAGATAATACGTGTTGGGAAGCCACAATTTCTCAATCCTCATTTTCTATCCTCTTATAGAAAACTCTTCTGACAGATACTGAGAAAATTTAAACATGCAGAAGGTCGGTTGTTAGTAGGAACATTAACCCTAAATCTGAATGCCTCTACTAGAGGCAACCTTTGACCTACAACCAAATTAGACAGTGGCCTCTTTTCCTCCCAGAAACACACCCATTTACACACCAATATCAGTGAGAGGTGAGTACAAGAAGTAAAGAAGCAAGGAATGGGAAAGCAAGGCTTATTTCCTAAGCCTTCTATCTTGATAGAAGAGAGAGCCCAAAGAAGACCCCCTGGCCACAACACTGAATTGAGCTTTGATCCCTTTGCTTGGCACAGAGAGAGCCCTATCTATCTTTCACCCCTGCAGTCCTTTCTGAAGGCTTTGCTCAAGGAGAGTGGGAGGGGCCGGAATTACAGCAGAAGTCGAATGCCCTTCTGGCTACAAATGCCCCTCGAGCTACAAATGCCCCTTGCCCAATGCTCTTGATGAATCTAAGTTTATAAACACACCATTAGTAACATTAAATTATACGATGTGCAAATAAATCATTTACATGTGATCATAAGG
This sequence comes from Leptonychotes weddellii, assembly GCF_054177405.1. Lineage (NCBI taxonomy): Eukaryota > Metazoa > Chordata > Mammalia > Carnivora > Phocidae > Leptonychotes > Leptonychotes weddellii. The sequence continues at coordinate 80,997,289 of NC_138378.1, read as the reverse complement.
ATTATGTAAAATTAGATTTTATTTTAAAAAATATTTCCTGTATCATAGAAGACCACATATTTTTTTCTAGACTATCTCACACATAAATTACAGTCTTGCTATAATTCTGATTTGGTTGAGTACCCATAACAACAGATATTAAGTAACTACTATGTTTCATACATCAAATTAAATTTCATTATAAGGAAAGATATTCTTGTTCATAACATTTTTTTAACTTTAACTTTTTATTTTGCTATAATTTGAGATTTATAGAAAAGTACATTGAACAAAGAATTCCCATACACCCCTTACCCTTATTCCTCAAATATTAACCATTTGCCATAGTTGCTTATCATATTCCCTCTTTCTATTTTTTCTAAACTATTTGAGAGTAAATAGCAGACATAATGAGTATTTATCTCCAAATACTTCAGTTATTTCCTATAAAACAAGGACATTCTCATATATATATATATATATATATATACACACACATATATATATACATAGTATAACTGTCAAAATCAGGAAATTCAGAGTAATTCAATACTATTATCAAAACCACAGACTTTATTCAGGATTTACCACTTCTTCTAATAATGTCCTCATAGAAAAAAGAAAAAAATCCTGGATCACACATTGCATTCAGTTGATATGTCTCTTTGGTCTCTTTTTAATTTGGAACTTTCCTCAGTCTCACTACAGAGACAAAGAAAGTGAACTCACAGTTTATCTTCTCTAGGACTACAAAAGTAATAAATGACTAGGTTGGTATCCGATGTGGTTTTTGAATATAGGTGAGGTTTGGTGGGGTCCAGAGCCAACAGCCAAGAAAGAAATCTTGAGATGTCTTGGGTGCAAAATGATGGTTATATGAAAGCACGGGGACGGGACTCGTGGGCAGAAAGAGCTTCAGCTGCTGCTGCCCCAGGATTATCAGGAACAAGTGATTTTATACCTTAGGGTTGGGAGAAGTAAAGAAAAGGGAAGTTCCAAAAGGACTTTCATTTGTTAAAGAAGATTGCCAGGATCCTGGAGGGAGGTTATAATCTGCCTATCTCAAGGATTTGTTGATGGGCTGCAGGTTATATGGAGATTTAATTTTATCTACTTCCCTTCTGCCTTTGTTTCCCACATCAATATCCAAATATCTATGTCTTTGGTTTCTTAACTTCATTCTCAGTCCAATATACCACGCATCTCTCCTGCCTTGAAGAGGGCATATGATTTTGGATTTGAGTGCTTAACCTCTGCAACTGCCGTATGCCAAGATTTCAGAGTGTTTCAGTCTGCTGAGAAACCCATTTAACAGTGCTTCTAAGTAGGGCTACTGAATCATGAACTTGATGACTTTTTTCCTTTTTTTTTTTTTTTAACTTTTTACTGAATTTACTGAGGCTTACTTGAAATTTATCAATTTGACAATCTCTTTCGGCTTCAAATGATACAACCTTATTCAAGCTTCATTTAGAGTTTCAGTAGATTAAACAAGACTTGTTTATTTTTAGCTATTACACGTGTAGCATTTGTCAAAATCATTTAATAAACAAAGTAGTAGTTTGGATACATAATGATTATATAAAACATATAGAACATAAGGAAGATTCAAGATATATGTCTTGTTTAAGGGAAGAGAAATTATATTTTAATTCGTATTATACCAAATAAAAAAAAAGCATGGAAAAATCTCTATAGTTTTATAAGTTTTCATGGGTTTGGACCACAATGACATCAGTCAGACCACTCTATTTTTATGTTTTCTGCTGCCCTGCCTACCAGTCCAATAATACCAAGTTAAACATCAAGGTAACTTGATTTAGCCAATAAGACACAACAAAAATCCATTTACTCTTGCTTATAAAGAGAGTTCATTGTAATTTCAAGTAATTAACAATTAAGAAAATAATTATTAAAAAATAATTCATTAATATTATCTAATGAGAAATTTACCAGGTTGAATTTTGTTTCTTCTGCAAAATGATTCTATTACAATAATTTAAAGATAGTCTTCCCTTTTGTGAGCTCCATGTTGTTCTACTGGGTTTTGCAACAGTTTTGACTTCACAGAAAGACAAAGGCAAATATAAAACAATCAAACAATATTTCTTGGAAATCAATAACCTGAAAAGAATATTCTAATGCTAGAATACAGTCTGTGTATGTACATAAACACAAGATGGCATTAAATTAATAGTATTTGATACAGTATAAAAAGCAGACTTCTTTTTATTATTTTAAAATAGTATGATTTCCTAAAAGAAATAGAGGACAGATTTGTGTGTGTGTGTGTGTTGGAGGGGGAGGGGTGCTGTATTTTTTTTTTATAGAAACCAAATATAATTTAACCTCAAAATTGCCCTGACTGCTAGTCCTAAATGCATCCTCTGAAAGTGAACGGAAATATGTGAGACAACAGAATGTGAACAAAAATACACATTGTTACTGAAGAAACTGACACTAATGATGAAAACACAGAACTCGATTAAAACAAGTACACCTGGACCTCAGTTTATATTATCCTGTGACTGCTTCATAAAAAAAGTAATAATTATTATAATTTTTAAAAAATTGGTTGAAAAATATTTTTGACTCATCTCACCATATGTCCCCAGCTTGGCCTTAAAGCCTCCATTACAAAGAACACCTAGCTGCTATTTGTCTCTTTACCCTCAGAAGCTGTTTTGTGATTCTCTTGTTCTAGGATGCCAGATCTGTTAAATCTTAAATAGTTTGTATCTTTGTTTACCTTACCATTTTATAAATTAATTACTTCTCTTGTTCTATTTGAGCAGAGAAAGATGTTGATAGATATTTTTGTCATTAATGCATTCATTGTTATATTTGTTATTATACTGGAAATATATAGTCTAATTCAAATTTCCTATGAACTGAATGGGGTTTTAGAAATCTATTGACCTCTGTTAGACTTGTAGTACTGCAGATACTATATTACTTATTTTATAGGTTTTTAAACCACTCACTATGTAATAGGAGCAATGCTACTTATAATAAAGTCCCTAAACTCAATTATTTTTTAATCTGATATGGGTGTCAGGTGTGCAAAGAAATAAAATTCAATATGAAATGGTTAGTACTATGAACAGTAGGGCAAAGGAGAGAGAAACTGGCCATCAGACTCCCCTATTAACATTGTGTTGAATGATAACTTGGGTCATCAAGAAAACCCTTAACTAATTGTATTGTTAGGATGATTTCTTGAGGATTGAGTATGCAAAAGGTGGAAGGACAGTAAAACTGGGAGTGGGTGAGTGTGGAATTGCTTTGCTAACAGCTCAGTTCTACCAGTAATGTAAATCTTATAGACAACATACAGATGCAGTTGGGGATAATGGTAGAAATGATATTTAAAGGAACCCAGCATTTTGCATCATTTCAGCATTTGGCATGTGACATAAATATGCAGAAACATGACTTCATAGAATCTAAAAAATACTTTCTAATATTTGAACAGAACTTTAGCCAATATAAATTGATAACTTATAAAAAACAAACCAAATCCAAAGAAAACAAAATAGATGCTATTTTAGGATTGCAATTAACATGCCTGAGGTCAAGTGAATTCTAAGAGCAAAGCTGTGCCTTACTGTGCATGGCAAATAATAATCTATTAGGAAAATTTCAAATGATGAATTTTTAATGCAATATGGTAATTAAACCACGGTCTTCATTTGCCTCTTTTTAAAGGATTTGTAAGGAATAATTGAAAGCCACAGTAACAATATTGAATTAGTCCTTGCAATTTTTCTACTCAAAAATCCATAGAGATTTTCATATGGTGTAGACTTATCAATAAATATTCAGGAAGAAAATATAAGTGGTCCAAAAAAGAAACAGATGGATACTTCAGAGAAAATCTGCTTACTGTAATTATATGGATACTTTGAAGATCACTAGTCTCAGCTGGACTTCAGTAATAATGTGAGCCTGTGAATTCTGACAATTTCACTGGCCACGGGCCTCCTCTAGGCATACTTCATTCCTAAAGTCCTTAAGAGAGTGGACCAGATAAATGTGTACTCCCCACGAAGTGCATTAATATGAAACCAATTTAAATTGTGAAATTAAAATTGAGAGAGAACTTGGAATCTATAACAATTTAATTGTGAGCAAAACTCAACTCTAGTTGTAGATGCTGTGAACAGAAAACAAACAAAATATGTCTACTGGGGAGTATACAGATATCCAAATGGAATGCTTAAAACACAATTAAAATATTCTTTCTCATGATTTGAGCCTTCACATTTTTTTAATGGAGATTTGTGTTTCCTGTTTGTGTAAGCCACTATATGTTAAATGAATGTGAGGTTTTTCTTTGATTAGCTTAGGAATAAAGAAAACAGCCATGAGAGAAGTTATTGAAAGGTTATATTTGCAAGTAATGTTTCAAGCATTGAAAGACAAACAGAACATTTAGGAGCTGTGCAGTGCTTGAAATTGCCTCAAGGCAGGATTAAACAATGGGTATAGAGGGAAATATTATGACCTCTGGAGATTTCAGTGACTGAGGTCCCTAGAAATTCAGGACTCATAAAAAGATAACAAGAGACCATATCATAGATGACTTTAAGAACGTTTTCAGTAACACAGTTTGTACAAGTTATTAACATTCTTTGAATTGGATGAAGACCTTTGTTGGGTCTCTTTCTATACTGAAGAAAATATAAATATAAATATATTTTACAAAATATATTTCATATAAACATAAAAATATATTTTATGTAAATAATAAAATATTTTATATAAATATAAAATATAAACACATTTATGTTCCCAGCCTCTTTGATGATTACAGCCTAGCAGTGGAATCCCATCCCACTGCCTCCATGACCTGATTCTGGGGGAGAAGGAAGTGAGTGAAATTGAATTTCACAATTCTGTCCCATTGAGAGGCCACCTAGGGAAATGCCAAGTGATTGGTAGGGATGTCCCTAGAACCTAACTCAGTCTAAGCATCTGAGTAACCAACAATTTCTGCAGGACAAGTAGGGCTTAATCATGTCTAGAAACTTTTAGGTCATTCCCCGCACACAGTCTTAGGCTAATAGAAAGCTTCCATGTCTTCCATGGATTGACTGAAGATTTATTTAAGAAATCCCTAGTTGAGGTAGGAGCGGGGCCTAGATAAAATATCTCTTACTATCTTCCTGCTTCTGTCATTATCATTGGGTCAACTGGAAAAGACTACTTTCTTCTAGAGATTCAGTAATATCAATGCTTATTAGTCAAAAGCCAGACTCATTGGGTCCAGTATATACAGTTTTTGACAGTCTCTATACTGAGTCCTTAGGAATTTATAAAGAAATAACATCAGTGTTCCATAGTATACATGATATTTTTAAGACATAAGATAATCAGTGTGAAAAGAAAATTGTAACATTTAGAGAATGCCGAGAAGTCAGTGGAAGGTAAGAATTACAGGAACCTAAGCATTGGTAGAGATCCACATTCGTTGGGCTATTTAGGGATGAGAATGAGATATCTGAGCAGGATCCTCAAAGTAGAATTTTTAAGAGACAGATTTTTGTTTCCTGAAAAAATGCTGTTCAAACAGTTGAAAATTAGCCTAAACAAAGGGATTTATACTAGGAAAATAACACTTTAGTCTATAAAATTATGAAATCTCTATATAGAATTATGCTTAATGCCAGAAATACTACCTCCAACCAAATGAATTTTATTTTGCAATTATTCTATTTTTCTATCTTGTCCCATACCTGCAATTTTTTCTTCAATCTCTTCTCTCACTTTGGTTTCTCATGTCAACATAGTGCTTTCGTCTGATGTTTCTATTATGGTTTTCATTAATTCTTTAAGCTGGTGACCCATTTTTACTCCTGCCTATGAATAAACTATCAATTTGTATTCTTTAGCTTTTGTGTGGCAACACCTACATTGCTGTGGGAATAATATGTCTTAATTAATTAAAAGTCCAAACTAATTCTTTGAGAGTAAGATACTCTAACACCCTAGGGTGCTACAGTTGAAGTATGGAATCTCAAAACATTAAGCTGTTCCACATAGGCTGTGCCACAGAGCTTAATCTAATCAAAGTCTAAGGACTTTTGAAAAAACCCCTGATAATAGGTAGAAGATGCCAGTTTTAGTTCACATTCTTGTAAAGTATTAAATATTTATGTCATCTTATAGTTAAGATGTATTTCAGAGAATATTGTATTTTGTTGTAAAAAAAAAACACAAGGCTATGGACCAGAAAAGCCAAATTTTGTCTCTTTTGTGCTACACTGTATGATAGGTGTCCGTCTTATGAGAAAAAAAAGATATCTGGTCTATTGAGGATTAGATAAGTGTGTTAGGTAATTTAAAAAGTATAAATTTAAAAATAGCCTTCTAAGTTATCTTACTTAAATAGAAAAGACAATTTCCAATCTCTTAATCACTCTTTAACCTATTCCAAATCTGGCGTCTAAAAATATGAGGCCACCATATCAGGGAACAAAATGACCTTTACCACTAGTAAAATAAATTTAAAAGAATCTCCATCATCTCACAGAATTTGCCCTTTCCAAGGTCATCAATAATGTCCATGTGGCTAAATCCAATTGACATTCCTCTGTCCTGATTTAACCCTACTTCTCAGAGGCTTCCTCAGAGCTGACATCCTCTCCCTCTTGAAACATTTGGTTGAATCCAGGACTCTGCAATCTCCTGGATTTCCTCTTGTGTCCTAGAAATCAATTCTCAGTTTCCTTTGCTATCACTTCTGCTCTTTATTGACCTCTAATTTTGTGCGAGGAAAGTGTTCTCAGGACTTGCTCCTGTTTTTCTCCTTCTTACCTATATAATTTTTTATTCAATCTAGTTTTGAAATATCAGGTAATATATTAATGTATCAGTTATGCCTTGATTATATGCTTAATCTCTTAATGACTTGAAACCTCTTACTAATTTATTTAATTAAATACATATTTATTGAAAGCCTTGTATGTGCCATGCATAGGACAGGATTTTGGAAATAAAATAGTAAATGAAACAGATCAGATTTTGCCCTCAATGTGACATACAATGTAAATATATTCAAAGTGTATTTTTCATGAGGGAGTGAATCTCCATTGACTGATGCAGTGAAGATATAAACCTGATTAGTGTTTGTCATCTAATCAGATGATGGACAAGATAACAAATAAGTCTAATGTTCTATGAAAAGCCTCCAAGAACATCTTGTATATTATAATCAGACCTTTTCATTAGCTGCTGTTTTATTAGTATTTACTTTTGTTCAAATAGGGTTGGTTTTCTTTCAAAATAACTATTTAAAAAATAGTTAAATTTTAACATTTGCCTTTAAAGAAAAACCATCAGGATAAAATACTAATAACACCATTCATGCTTCCCCAAAATGTGACTAGAGCTTATACAGAATATATACATATACCCTTTCATTCATATCATATATATATGAATATGGGTACACACACACAAAATGTGGAAAGACACAAAGGCAAGAATAAGCTAAAAATTTAGAAAATTTCCCTGATGATTTATATATGTTATCTGAATGTTTCTTCTCTATGTTCATATTTATTTTTCTTCTTAAATATTCAAGTTTCATACTATATATACTGCTTAATAATCTACTTTAATTAGCTAAAAATGAATCAAGAACATTTTCTCAGGTTAGTAGATGGTTTTGTCAAAGTGATTTTTAATTTATACTTTGTATTACATCTTGAGAATATACCATTTATATGTTCTATATCTTTTGTCCTATATCTTTTGGGGTGAGCACTATTTTTTTTTCTTTTTTTTTTTTTTGTAATTTAGAAGACATATTCTGGTGTTAATTTTATTACTATATATTGTTACCGTTTTTAATTACAAATGAAAAGACATTTCTCACATTGCTAACCTAATGAGCCAGTTTCTATATGTTATTACCTTCATGAGTATTATAGAACACTTTAAAATATTCATAAGTTTTGAGTAAGAGATGATCAGTTTTGTGGTGCATTTTGTTAGTTTAATATTCTGTTTAACATTGCAGTATGATTCTGGGGCTTATGAAAGGGACAAGATGAGGACTAACATGTTTGCACATGTAAATGTGTGTTTTTGGTTTTTTGCTGGCAAAAAAGGAAAAAAATCATGTTTATTTTACAAGGTAGTATTTTCCTCAAGTATTATACACAAAGGAAAGTTGAGCTGTCTGTAAGAAAACAGAATATAATTTTAGGAAATTACAGAAGAGTCAACATTGTGCTTAAAACTTTAAAATAGACAGGTTTTAAAAAAACAATAGCGTTATAAGCAAATATTGCAAGGTATGAGCAGCCTAAGAAAATGTATATGAGCACAATGATATAGAAACTCAATACTAAAACCCCTTAGTGATCATTTACTTTCAGACTCATTCAGACTATTAAGAGAGCACTGCTTCAGTCTTAATAGAAGAAAGAACTCAAAGCACATGGCCCTTTTCTAATACGGTCAACTCTCAATTATCCATAATAATGAAAAGGAGTAGTGACATGAAATTTTTTAAAGATAAATAACTCCAAAATTAATTTTGAGAAGTGCCCTTGGACTTATGGTAGGATGTGAAAAATACTGATATCTCTAGAATTTACAGCACTGGTAAAGTGAATAGAATTCCCACTTCTTTCTCCCCTTCTCTCAATGGGAAGAGACACAATCCCTCACACACACACACACACACACACACACAACTATATACTTATGCAGTAATCTTTGGAGAAGTTCCTGAGGTATGTATATATCCTTGGTTTCTTGCTCTCTAGTAATTAATACCACATTGCTTAAGAAAGGTAAATGCTCAATATGTTTGGCATATCTCATGTTATCTTTTCACTAGATCAGAGCACCTGGGTACTCAAACTCTCAAATTTAATTGTCCAGGAAACTTGAGATAATTTTAAAATTTGGCAGAACCACTAAATGCTAAGTAAACAATTTAAAAATGACAGTTAATGGAACCATAAAATATCTTATCCCTCTTCATGATAATTAATAGATCACAGCATGAAAACTTGGGATGGTCACTATGTAGGATCTGTTTGCTTTAAAAATAGAACAGGTTGATTTAAGGCAAAACCAAAAAGAAGACACTACAGCACATCAGAGAAAGAATAAAAATACAGCTGTAACAAATAGGAGGCTGTGTTTACTAGTCACAGTTTGCAGTTTGTGACAATGAAAAAGAACTATCCCTTATATAATGACATTGTCTTAGAGTTTATCACCGTGCTCATAAAATCAAACTCCTCGATGAACAGATCTTGTCTATAGTAACTGGAAGATAAAGCTCATGCTGTGCTTAATTTTTGACAGTGATGGGATCTGGGACTAGCTCATTTTACCTGTGAATAATTCCTGTTTAAGAGGCAGTACAACAGAACACTCAAGAGCATAACTGCTTAAGCCAGACAACCTAGGTTTACAACTCAGTCCTAGCACTTACCTCAAGTGATCATGAGCAAGCCCCCTAAAAAGCTTATCTCTTAAGCACTTGTAACAGTTCTTGACATAGTACCTGCTCTGTAAGGGTTAAATATCATTAATATTCCATTGTTTGAGTTCTTTATTTTATTTTATTATTTTTTAAAGATTTTATCTATTTATTTGACAGAGAGACACAGCGAGAGAGGGATCACAAGCAGGGGGAGAGGCAGAGGGAGAAGCAGGCTTCCCGCTAAGCAGAGAGCCCGATGCGGGGCTCGATCCCAGGACCCCGGGATCATGACCCGAGCTGAGGGCAGATGCTTAACGACTGAGCCACCCAGGTGCCCCTCTTTATTTTTTGAGATAAACCATCTTCTATACAAAAACTATTCAAAAATTAATTGCTAACATTAATTTAACTCTGACGATTGATAACATTATTTTTATGCATAATTGTAATTTTTACTAGAGTTTGGTCCTGTAGAATACAAAGTCAATAGTTTTAGGCATCACTGCCATGAATCATTCCCCTGAGTGTGTCAAGACAAGATGAAGAGGCAAATATAAATCAACTACCATTATTCACCATAATTTTGATATAATTCCTCAGCTAATTCTAACTCTACCTAAATCTACTGTCATCCTAGTTTGGCCTCCTGGATAATGAAAATCTTATTTGTTCATTTTAGATACTAATTTTACAGAAAAACTTCCCAGTTATCATTTTCCAGCCAATCTACAACTCCCCTAATTATGTACCATTTTACAGGGTGACATCGAAACATGTATTTCTATTTCAGAGATGTTACAAATATAAGGGAAGAAGATATTTTTTTAATAAGTGAAATGTGCTTGTTTTAGTACTTAATATTTTTTCCTTAATATAACTTACTAAAATTGTGCTTGGTTATGTAATTATTTAATAACAGGTATCCCTGTCAGAATGTTAACTCCATGAAAGCAAAGTCTCTACCTGACTCATTGACTCATTCATCTTTTATTCACAGAGCAAATAGTCACTGAGCTCCTGCTATGTGCAAAATAATCTTCTAGGCACAAAGAGAAGCAAACAGGCCCTCTCTCCCATAGAGACCTCTGAGGAATCACAGAATTGATCACTATTTCTGATACCTAGCAAATATATACAGTTTGTAGGGATTTTGAAGTAAATGAATACATATAAATATATATACATAAATATGCATATATGTAAGAACATATAAGGATGGTACTCAAACACACATATTTGAATATAACAATCATGTATCCCATTATACTTTTTTTTTCTAGCCAAAGAGTTGGCAAATAATTTTCTGTGAAGGACCAGAAAGTAAATGTTTTAGGCTTTGTGTCCCTTAGTAACTGAACTATGAACTATGCAGCCATAGACAAGACATGAACAAATAGGAGTGATGTATTTCTTTTTTTTTTAAAGATTTTATTTATTTATTTGAGACAGAGAGAATGAGAGAGAGAGCATATGAGAGGGGGGAGGGTCAGAGGGAGAAGCAGACTCCCTCCCGAGCAGGGAGCCCGATGCGGGACTCGATCCCGGAACTCCAGGATCATGACCTGAGCTGAAGGCAGTCACTTAACCAACTGAGCCACCCAGGCGCCCAGGAGTGATGTATTTCAAGAAAAGTTTACAAAACAGTTGGATTGAACCCATGAGTGTGTTTGCCAACCTCTGTTCTGGACCATGGCTTGTACCAGCTGCTTTATACAGAGATGTTAAACAGCACCAAGGTATTCCTGCCAACCATTTCTTATATTGCATGGTATTCAGAACCTCGCTATTTTGGTTGTTTTTCTTTGGGTATATCTTAGCTTTTGTAGTCCTCTTTTAGACATACTCCTAATCTAAATATAATATTCCAGAATGTATCTAGCCAGTGGAGTCTATGGTGATGCCTCTCTCCCATTACTGGACACTATCAATCATCAGTTTTAAAATCTGGATCATAATATTGATTTTTATCAAGTTCTTGCTCAACTAAAACCTCTGGTGGCTGCTAGATCTCTCCTATTCCCTATTTGTGCCATTTTGAACTTTAATGTTTATACTATTAATTTTTATTTTCCTGTTTATGAAAGAGCACATTAGTATGGTAACATTTATTGTTAATTTTGTGAACTATCCTATTAGTTTACCTTCTATCATCTGAAAATCTGGTAAGCTTTGCTTCCATAATTTCTTTGAAATCTTTAATAAAGAGACACTAACACTCCTTCTAAAGTGCTACAAAGTTATTAATCAACTCCATCTAGATATAAGTATTGAACCAGCTGTGACTCTACATAATCTTACTATCATTTCCAAAGGTATAAACCTATTTCCACAAAATTAGTATCAGACATTGTCATACTTGGGTAAAATCAAAACACCATGTACTTGGCATTTTTGGTAGGGTCTGTCAATCCAGTAATCTCATCAAAAAAGTAAATTATTGGGCGCCTGGGTGGCTCAGTCGTTAAGCGTCTGCCTTCGGCTCGGGTCATGATCCCAGGGTCCTGGGATCGAGCCCCGCATCGGGCTCCCTGCTCGGCGGGAAGCCTGCTTCTCCCTCCCCCACTCCCCCTGCTTGTGTTCCCTCTCTCGCAGTCTCTCTCTGTCAAATAAATAAATAAAATTTTAACAAAAAAAAAAGTAAATTATTTAGGGCGCCTGGATGGCTCAGTTGGTTAAGCAACTGCCTTCGGCTCAGGTCATGATCCCGGATCCCAGGATGGAGTCCTACATCAGGCTCCCTGCTCAGCAGGAAGTCTGCTTCTCCTTCTGACCCTCCCCCCTCACATACTCTCTCTTTCTTTCAAATAAATTAATAAAATCTTTTTTAAAAAGTAAATTATTTAGATTTACATGCCTTATTTTAACCAAATGTATTCCCACTTTTTCAATCTTTGCACTTTTTTATTAAGGTGAGAGATGCTCGGTTTTGTAACTCAATTTAAACTTCTGCTAGAGTTAGATATTCTGCTGGATTCCAGAATTTATACTTTTTAATTGTTTAAATATATATTTTTATCTCCAGCTTTCTAATATTTAACCTACTTTAAAATTTCTGGGAAAGAATTTTTTTAATCAATAAATTCCTTTAAAATTATGGATTATATACAAAATTATTTATTATTTTTTTTTAATTTTTTTTTAAAGATTTTATTTATTTATTTGACAGAGAGAGACACAGCGAGAGAGGGAACACAAGCAGGGGGAGTGGGAGAAGGAGAAGCAGGCTTCCCACAGAGCAGGGAGCCCAACGCAGGGCTCGATCCCAGCACCCTGGGATCATGACCTGAGCCGAAGGCAGACGCTTAACGACTGAGCCACCCAGGCGCCCCCAAAATTATTTAACTCACAAACTTTTTAGGTACCAACTTCCTACCCCTTCGTATGTTAAGCTATGAATTCCTTTTTAGTTTGATCCTTTTGACCTTTCAAAACTGCAAACAATTTTCCATTCTGGAAAATACACAGGCATATTTGGAGTTGATTTTTTTTAGACCAGTCTCTGCTTTCTGTTAATGTCACCTCACATTCACCATGAAGCAGCTCCTAACCTTTACTGTCTTGCTCTTAGACAAAAGCCCCTTTCCTTCAATTTATTATAGCCCTGAACTGTACATAATATATGCAGTGTTGTTCACTTCCATTGTGAAATGTTGAAGAAATTGAAATTCTCTTTCTGCAGCTAGCCTGCGAGAGAGTCCATACAGTCTCATTCTCCCTTCTTGGTTCATGCATCAGTGTTTCTTTTCTTTTTTTTTTTTTATTCCTACAGCTTTGAATTTTGATGTATTAAAATATATTTAAATTATTTTTGAAATATTCTTATTCCAAGATTATTTTTTATTTCCACAAATGTATAGGGTAACATACTAATTCTGATAATGCTGGATTTTTCCATATTTTGTTAAAAAGAAAATCACCATCTCTTTCACACTCACTGAAACCCTCATTCACCCTCATCTCACAGATAAGTCCTCTCTCAGAAAAAGACCTGTCAGGATAGGAATGATCCCTACACTAGTCTTATTTTTTCTTTTCCCCTTCGTGAAATTGGCTATGTGAGAGAGGGATAATTAGTAGGGCAAGGAAAATAGAAATGAAGAAAAAGGCTTCCAGATAAAAGTGAGGGAAGAGGAGAGCCAGGAAACCTCAGAAAGTGAGCTGCCATATTCTTGAATTCTACTGAAAAATCACAGAAGAGAGAATACTGATAAGTTAGAAAAAATATCCTGGCCACTCTTTCCTCCTAAAAGTTGAGGCATCTTCCCAAATCTCCACATAACAGATCAGCCCACAAAACCATATACTACAACCTCCTATTCAAAATGACCTCAAAACATTAAGATCAAAATATATGACAGGAGTGGGAGATGCAGGCTTCCAGTTATAGAACGAATAAGTCACAGGAATAAAAGTTAGAGAAAATAGTCAATTGTATTATAATAGCACTGCATGGTGATAGATGGTAGCTACAAATATGGTGAGCATAGCTTAATGTATAGAGTTGTTATTATTATGTTGCATACCTGAAACTAATATAACATCATGTGTCCACTTGACTCAAAAATAAATAAATAAAAGATATAAATTTGACATACACACACACACCCGCAACATGAAATAACAACATAAAACAGAGTTAGAAAAACCTAAAGAAATTAGACAATGCTCTGAAAAGCATTAGAGTTCAAAACAAACAAACAAAAAAATCACTTCAGAAACATAGATGAAACTAGGAGGGACACAAAAGCAAATAAACCCAATAGATAATGTCTTGACAGAAATGCAAGATAAAAAGAAATTAAAAAGTTTAAAATTTCAAGAGAAGATGAAGAAAAAGCTAAAATATTTAAGATAAAGGGACAAATACTGAAGGGAGAAAAAGATAAATCCAATATATTAATAACAGCACACAAAATTTAAAAACACATCATGTACCTGAGGGTAATAACCCAAAATAACAAACACCAAGAGAATTATAGTAAAATTACTAGACTTTATTTTTTTTTAAGATTTTATTTATTTGATAGAGAGTGAGCACAAGCAGGGGGAGCAGCAGGCAGAGGGAGAGGGAGAAGCAGGCTCTCCACTGAGCAGGGAGCCTGAGGCAGGGGCTCGATCCCAGGACCCTGGGATCATGACCTGAGCAGAGGCAGCCACTTGGCCAACTGAGCTACCCAGGGGCCCCTAAAATTACTAGGCTTTAAAGGATAAAAGAAGAAAATCACTTGTGAATGCAGACAAAAAAAGAAAGTGAACTGAAGGGAAAAAATGATTATCATAAAAAATTTCCAAAGCAATGGTATATTCTATGAGAAAAACTATATATATTTCAGATGATAAAGAGAAGAAAATGTGAAGTAAGTGTTTTATATTTACCCATCTTGATATTCAACTATAAAGAACATAGTCAGATTTTACCCAGCATGCAAAAACCCAGAAAATATTGTTCCAATGAGACCTTCTGAAAAATCCAATAGAGGACATGCATCAGATGACCAAATTATTCAAGAAAAATTGACATAAAACCGGTGGTGAACATGAAATGTAGTTGTTTACTGTTTCAAGACTAAAAGAGGGAGAGAGGATAATTACACCAAATGACACAGATACAGCACACTTTTAAAGTCCTGTCAAAGTAAGTCAGTGTACACTTAATAAGTCTCCTAATAATTGAAATGGAAACCATTTGAATTTTATTAAGGATAAAAAATGCAATTGATTGAAATCCATTAAATATGGTTAAATGAATCATAATATAGTTTTTAAAAAGAGATTTCTTCCAAGAAAATGGAATAGTTCTATTTTGCCCTATTCTTTCCACTAATTACAACTAAAACCAAGGACATTATAAAACAAATGTAAGAAGACTTTGGAATCTAGAGAGAAAAAGACACACCAGTGAGGGATCTTGGATTCAAGGAACATGGTGATGAGTTTCTTGGGTTTCTTTTTGTCTCTTATACCCCAGACTTGAAGGTGAAGAAGCTGGTAACCAAGAAATGCCAATATGCACAGAAAAAAGAAAAAAAAAAAAACAAACAAACAGAAAAAGCCCTCGTAAAATCAGCTCTTTCTAGTCATGGGACCAGGAAAGGAACAATCTAGCAAGACAGAAAACCTTTACAAGATAAATGCTCTTTAGCATACAACCACAGAAAAAAAACAGGGAAAAAAACAGGGCCCCACTCCCACCCACTCTAGCAACAGCTGAGTGGGGACCTTAGACTTTTATCCTCTCATACCTGTAATGAGGCACCTCAACACCCCCAGCAGGGTAATGTCAAAGAAAGTAAAGTATGGAACCAGAACTTCACTGTCAGCAGATAACAAGGCCCTCTACACCACAGTGGCAGTGGAGACCATGTAGGTAAACGTGGACTTACAGTCTTACCCAACAATAATTAGGTCCCCTTCTCCTTCCCTGCTGGCATGGTATCAGAGGAAACCAGTGGAGAGGTAGGACTTTCACCACCACACTGGTACTGACTAGGTGTCAGTAGAGATCACATGGGGATCTGAAACTTTCACCCACCATGATTCAGTAGAGACCACATAGGGATCTAGAGCTTTCATTTGCATCCATCAGTAATCAGGAGCCACACCCTTCTTAGATGTCAGTGGAGACCAATAAGGGTACCTAGACTTCTACACCCATCTGAAATGAGGAGGAAAAGCAATACAATGGGGCAAAGATAACCTATTCAACAAGTGGTGTTGGAACAACTGGACATCCACTTAAAAAATAAATCTAGACAGACCTTAAACCCTTCACATACACAAAAAAAATAATTCAAAATGGGTCATAGAACTAAATGTAAAATCAAAATTATAAAACTCCTAGAAGATAACATTGAAGGAAACCTTGACGACCTTGGATAAGATGATGACTTTATTTTTATTTTTTTAAGGTGATGACTTTTTAGATATAACACCAATGACAATCTATGAAATAAATTGATAAGATTGTACTTTATTAAAATTCAAAAAACTTCTTCATAAAAGACAATGTCAAGAGAATAAGAAGACAAACCATAGAAGAAAATATTTACAAAGGATACATATGATAAAGAACTCTTCCAGAATATACAAAGAACTCTTAAAATTCAACAATAAGAAAGAAGAACCTGATCTGAGAACAGGCCAGAGACTTTAATAGACACCTCACCAAAGAAGATATACAGACATAAATAAGCATATGAAAATATGCTTCACATCACATGTCATCAGGGAAATGTTAATTAAAAGATACCATCACACATCTATTAGAATGGACAAAATCCAGAACACTGGCAACACTAAATGCTGAAGAGGATGTGGAGCAATGGTAACTCTCATTCGTTCCTGGTGGGAATGCAAAATACAATAGGCACTTTGGAAGACAGTTTACCAGTTTCTTACAAAACTGAAATACTCTTACCATATGGTCCAGCAATTGTGCTTTTCAGTATTTACTCAAAGGACTTGAAAACTTATGTCCATACAGAAACCTGCAAATGAAAGTTTATAGCAGCTTGATTTATAATTGACAAAACTTGGAAGTAACCAATATGTCCTTTAGTAGGTGAATGGGTAAATAAACTTTGGTATATATAGACTGTGAAATATTATTCAGTGCCAAAAAGAAATGAGCTATCTAACCATGAAAAGACATGGAGGAATCTTAAATGAATATAAGTAAGTGAAAGAGGTCAATCTTAAAAGGCTACATACGGTATGAATCCAACATTTTGGAAAAGACATTCTGGAAAAGGCAAAATTATGGAGACAGTAAAAAGATTAGTGGTTGATGCAAGAGTTTGGGGGAAGTGACAAATAGAACACAGAGGATTTTTAGGACAGTGAAAATACTCTGTATGGTACTATAACGATGGATAGGTTAAACATTTGTTCAAACTCATAGAATATACAACACCAAGAGTAAATCCTAATGTAAAGTATGGACTTTAGGTGATTACTGTTTGTCAATGTAATGTGTAAATTCACCAATTGTAACTTTTTTTTTTAAAGGAATGCATTTCATACTGAAAGAAGGGCAGCATTGGACTCATGCCTACGGTCTCAACTTTCCTGATGGAACAATTGCAATGGCCTTCTAAAGATTTAGTTGTTGTACAGAGAAAACAGAAAAATGTTGGAGTCATATCTTGAAAGAACTAGTATACATTTTGAAACTATAATAAGTGTCATTCTTTCCTTTATAGACAAAAATCAAGAGGTAGAAGTTAAGAGTGACTCCTTTTGAATTTTATCTTCATTGAAGAATAATTTTTGTGCAATAAATTGTGCCCCTTTATGCCAAAAAGGAAACAACAAAAAAGAAAATAATAGAAGCAGATCAATAAAATTGAAGACAGATAAAACAATGAAAAAACTTAATGAAACAAGGAGTCCTTTGAAAAGAACTCCAGACAAAAAGTTCTTAGACTTGACACAAAAACATAATCTATAAAAGGAAAAAAATCTACAATTATCTCAAAATAAAAGCCTATTAAAAAAAGAAAGAAAGAAAGAAAAAGGCTAGTCACCTTTGGAGGAGAACAGAGAACTGATTTTTTTTTTTCTGTGAAAAATAATGAATAATGGGGGAAAAAAAATCCTACCTTTATCCTGCCTTTCCTATATGAACTACAACTGAGTACCCTCATAGCAGAAGAGTAAAAGCTTTTCTTTATAGAATTATTCCAACTCACAAAGAAAGTTAGAATTAGAATATCACCATTTTGCAACCCTCAAAAAATTAATGATTCCAGGCATTGAATATCAGCCATTGTGAACATCATCAAGCAAGCAAGCATAATATACTTCCTGAAGAAAGAAAACATCATCTGTAGCCTTGACAGTCATTAAAAAATAAGTCTAATCAAGCCTCTGGATTCAGCTGCCCATTCTCAGGAAAAACAGAGACACATGTTGAATGGCACCATGATTATGAAATCAGCAAAATCCAGGTTGTGAGAGACCCAAATGCCCCAGAATCTTATACTGATAAATAGTGAGAGAAAAATAAAAGATGAAGTGAGAATCTGCAGATTTGAATAGTGATTTAAAAGACACACCACATTTTAAGGGGCGCCTGGGTGGCTCTGTTGGTTAAGTGCCAGACTCTTGATTTCCGCTCAGGTCATATCAGGGTTGTGGGATAGTGCCCATCAGGCTGCACACGGGGCATGGAGCCTGCTTGAGGTTCTCTCCCTTCCTCTCCCTCAGCCCCTCCCCGCTCTAAAAAAAAAAACGTTACATTTTTAAAAACTGAACAAGATTAAAGTATAGTATCTAAGTATACTTTGATATTAAAACTAGAAAAACTCACAAGAAAGCAATTGCTGTGAATGTCAAGAGAGCACTCAATTTTACAGGGAAGGAGGGAGTTGTGACAGAATTGGGACTCTTGGACAAGACTTCCGGGAACTGGCAGAGTTCTGTTTCTTGACTTGGGTTACCATTACAAGGATGTTCACTTTACAGTATTTCATTAAGCTTTGCATATATTTTCTGTGTGTTTTTTTTTTTAATTAGGAAAGGATTTCATATTAAACATTTTCCCAAATTTAAAAAAGCTTTGAAATCCTTATTTTAAAAGTTTTACAATAGGGGCACCTGGGTGGCTCAGTCTGAATCTTGGTTTGGGCCCAGGTCATGATCTCATGGGTGGTGGGATCAAACCCATGTCTGGCTCTGTGCTCAGCAGGGAGTCTACTTTCAGACTCTCTCCTTCTGCCCCTTTCCAACTCATGCACGTGCTCTTGCGCTTGCTCTCTCTCTCAAATAAATTTTAAAAAAAATTTTTTTAAGTTTTACAGTATACCGTTATAGGATATGCAATATTTATATATAACTATTTACTATATTAGGACATTTTCATTCTTTCCAGTTTTTAATTATCACTAATAAAAGTACAGTAAGCATACTTTATATTTTAAAATAATCTTGAAATATTGTGTTACTGTTTCAACCTCAGGCATGCTGGTCCTTTGCTTACTGCTCCCAAAGTAAGGAAAATATAAAACTGTAATGATCTAAACATTTGTAGTGTAAGTCTTTAACATTTAAGAAATCATCTCACACTCTATAAGTTTGTTATTTTTGGGGGGTATTTACATTATTACATTTTGAGAGACAAACAATAAGCCAGCTTTATAGTATACAAGTAAAGAGCCCTGTTAATTTTTGAAATGAACTGAGGAGCAAATGAAAAGAATGGTAAGTCCTATCTCTAATGTTGATCTGCCTAGCCTAGATAATTATCCTCCACACCCACCTACTCAAATATGGGAAAGTATAATGTATCTTCAGATTCATAAGGAGAAGAGCTCCTTGCAGATTTGTAGTAGAAGAATTAAAGTTTTCCATGTTTTAAAAATATCTGTTCATTCAATTAAATTGATATTCAGTATACAGAGAGATGGTGATTTAATTTGTCAATATTATTTACATCTTCATGGCCAATATTGTATACAATATTAATATATTAAGAATAAAAAACTAATTATGCATTTATTGCTTGAATAATTATGAGCTAATTATACTACTAATGGAAAATGTCTTTCATTGCTGTTAGACTTCAATAAAGATATTTTTTATAATCTTTACTTGGCATTTAGTGTGCAATAAATGTCTTCATAAATATAAATTCAATGCTTTCTTGAGAGAGCCCATTTAAAATAATAAACGCACGTGACAATGATCTTATTTAGAAAATATGAGTTTTAAATACTGAATAGATTACAACCTATATTGGTTCCTTGGAATTACTGTTCTTTCATTGTAGCTGAAATTTAAAGCCCTTCTTTCCAAGAAACATTATTTCTGTTGCAGCTTTCAGTTACTTTTCAACTTAAAAACACCAGGTAACCATACATTGTAATTGTCTCAAAAGATATTTCTTCCTTTTCATCTGTGTGCTGTTCTATTGGGAGTTTGAACATATTATTAAGCATAAAATGTGTTAGGTGGATACCTCTTAGGATAATTGGTAGAAACATGTTCTATGGCATAATAGGCAATTAGAACCCAGCAAGAAAGAAACCTTGTATACTATAAATTCCCAGAAAATCAATATGACAAAACTGGTGGAAAAATGAATGAGTATTTTCAAATGTATCATTATTGCTATATAATTACTGTAAACAAATACTATCCATAAATCAGGGGAAAAAAATTTTCCCCTCCCGCCACCCTCCAAATCAGAAAAATTTTAAAATAATTAAACAGGTAAGACTTAAGAAGGTTCTAATGCAGCCCTTTAACACATAATAAGGAATAACACTTGCGTGTGTAACTATACAGCATATGTTAGTAATCAACTTTCTTCAAAAATGAACAACTCTTAGAAAAGAAATGGGAAAAAATACAAACATCTTAGTGAGTCAGGTTTTCTTTCATTTATTCAATCATTTATTTATTCATTCAATAAACGTATTGAACTTCTTTGTGTTAGTGTCTGCTGTAGCATACATGAACAAAACTGAGCCTGTGTTTTCATGGGCCTTGCAATCTAGTGGGAGGAAAAGGAAATGAGCAATGAAATGGACATGTAATAGCCCAGTTGTAAGTGCTATGAAAGAAACTAAGGCAAAACTAACAGAGAAATAAGACACGACTGGGGGGGTGCTATTTTGTATGGGATGATTAGGCCAAATTCTCTGATATGGTGAAAATTGAGTAATGTAAATAAATGCAAAGTAAAAAATAAACTAAATGATGGTGTTAGGTACGTGGCTTGAGGGAAAAGCTTCAGGAAGAGGAAATGGTAACTAAGGCCCTGCAGTCTTTGAGGGATAGTGAGGCCAGTGGATTAATGGCTGATGAGGCTAGGGAGGGACAGATCTCAATCGTGCTGGGTCATGCTCTGCAAGTTGGACTTCACTCATTAAGATGGGAAACTGTTAGAGATTTTGGAAGAGAAGATACAGTATCAGTCTGACTTATGTTTTAGAACTTTCACTCTGGCTTTAGGAGGAAAAGTACTGCAGAGTTGGGGAGAAAGTACAATGGTGGAAGTAGAGAGTCTGGGCTTAGGAGCCAAAGGCAATAATCTAGGCCTAAAGTAATGGTGCTTTGCACTAGGGCAGTTACTTTTAGAGAAAGTAGAAAGAAACCAGATTCTTGAGATCCTTTGAGATTTTGGAAAGTATTTGGAAAGTATTTTGATTTGCTGAGGTATGAGATGTGGGGTATAGAAAAATGAGCAGTTGATAATCATGCTAAGGTTTGGGGCCTGAGCAACAGGAAGTAAAGAGATACAATTGATATGGACGAGTAGAAGGAGATAGATGTTCCAGTAGAGATGTCATGGAGGCAGATAAAAATAGCTCTAAATTATTTTTTTTATTAATAAGTATATTAATTCACACACACGTAAGGGGAAAGAGAATTAGGAATGAGTCTGGTATTGTCTGCAGACATTCATTTGGGGATCATCAGACATACGGTATTTAAAACCATGAGACTACATGTGATTACAGATACAAACATGCATTAAAAAGAGGTCTGAAGAATAAACCTTTGGGTTGTGCAGTATGTCCTGCCCCCTGAGTAATACATGATCTATAGTAAATCATCATCTACCCAATGTCTTTTGCTATAACAATGTCTAGTGCTAACCACGTGGGAAAAATTAGAGTGTAAACTAATAAATGGCCCTAGGATAATCATGATCTACTTGGAAAAGGAAGTTAAGTATCTACTTCAGATATTATAGCAAAATAAATTTTGTGTAGACTAAATAATTAAAGATATAAGACCATAGGACAGCTCTAAGAAAATGGCATAGTAGATTTAGATACATAAAAATGGAAAAAAACTGGCATGTCAATGAATATCATGAAATTCAAAGTAAATGGCAAACTTAGAAATATATACTTTGTAATACAAATATCAGAAAAATAGCATTTTATATGTTCTACATTATACATTATGAATTATACTCGTATCTGGAAGAAAAAACAAATACCCCAATAGAAATATGGGTAAAGAACATTAATAGTTTATTTATAAAGGAAGAAATGAGTAGCATGGTCTAATAAGCCTCTCAAAATATTTACATCGATAGTTACCAGCAAATTACAAATTGAGAAAGATGTCACATAAGAAAGTGGCAATATTAGAATCTGGATGGTGTCTGAGCTTTGACAGGGTAACAAGAAGAGTTTATAAAATTGCTAATGGGAATGTATATTGGTACAAGTTTTCTGATAGATAATTTGGTATTACTGATCAAAATTGTAAAGATTGCCGACAATCAGTGGCCCAGAAAACATCTTTTGGGACTTTATTGCAAGGGAATAATGTTATTTTTTTTAAGGCAGCATTTGACTGTTGTAATTTTATTTTCATAACATCGAATTGTTCATTGTCAAGGATTCATTTTTGGTTACTGTTTGCTTTTTAAAAAATGTTTTGATATGTGGACTCATCTGTCTTTTTTTCATCCTCTATCAATTGAAAACTATACATCCTGTTTTAAATACTTATATTTATCATCTTTAAGATTTTATAAATTTAAAATTAACTTCTAAACATTATAATAAAAACTTTTCAGCAAGTACTTACATTTTATTGCTTTGTTGTTAAATCTGTGATGTTTGACTGAATATGAGTGTTCATTGTTTCATATTACATTTTTTTAATGAAATGAAATTAATTTTTTTAACAAAATGAAATTTGAATTTAGGATTGTATTATGAATGAATTTCACATACTAAATTCTAGGTACCAATTATTACAACAGTCTTTATTATACATTTATACTGTAATTTTACAACTCTTGAGTTGTTCATTTTAATCTCATTTTGTTTGATGTGTCCCCCCTCCACTGCCCATCCACATACCCTCAAGTCTCTAGGGTTCTTGGTCACCACTGAAACCTGCTCTGTCTTATGGACTTTGCTTCATTACCGTTGGCTTCCTTTTCTAATGTTTGAAGGTAGATGATGAAACACATCTTTCTTCCACTCTAGAATGTTTCATGTTATTATATTTTTGATTATTGCTTGTTTATAATTTATTTGTTCTCTTCTTCAGGAAGTCTAATCACCATAGATTAGACTTCTCTCTTGTGTCTTCCTTATCAAATAAAATCTCTTAGAATTTTCATCTCTGACTAGTAGGGTCATCAAATTTGTGCACTAAATCACATATTCTACTGTCTGCATGAATGCTCTGATTTTATTGATTATGAATATTTTAATTCTCTGTGGTTTTCTTATGTTTTAATCTTTCCCTATATCAGCAACCAGGTTTTATTGTGTTCCTTTTTCAGTCTGCTTTCTTTTGATCAACGTTATGGTCATTGTTTTCCATCTTTGATATTTTCCTCTTGTTTTCTTACTTTATATTTTCTCATTATCATTGAAATTATGAGAGGCTGACTTGAGAGGGAGTTTCTCGTATCTTCTTTCAATCTTGTCTCATAGAATCTAATATCCAAGCAAAATTCTGGAAGATTTAGTCATGTGAATGATTCCTTTTTATCTTACATTCCCTTGGGTTTTTTCAGAAGACCTTTAATAGATTGGGGGAAGGTTAGAAAGTTGATCTCAACTTACATTTTTTTTTCCCTGGAAATCCTCTGATTAATGTTTTTAAGTGGTTTCTGACGTTTGATTTCCATTCATACTTTTGGCTTCTGATGTTCTACTTCTGCATCATTGAACACTCGCCAACTTTCTTAATCTATGTCCTTTTCATTTCTCAATGAGTCATATGTTACCTTCTGATATATCTTCTTTCCTTAAGTTTGTTTTGGACTTCAGATTTAAGTGTGTTTGCCTTTCCTTTTCCTAGCTGAATGCTAAACTCTTTGAGCCAACACCCCTATTATTCATGCAGAGCTTAATATAGGTAACACCATAAATAATTGCTATCTATTTTGAGTAGATTCTCATCAAAGCTGATATGGGTGTGAGGTGAACAAGAGTTTATTTTATATATTTTTACATTATTGCATGTTTATGTTCTATCAAATTGTGTAACGGTTACTGAAAAGAAGAAAAATATAGGAAATAGTTGAAAAACTAATTTGCCATTAATTCTATTGATAATTTTTATTCTGTTTATGAGCAGTAATGCTGTTTCTCAAATGGAACTTCAGTGAACTATCCTTTGGATATTGGAAATAGATTTTGTTAAAATCCACATGGTATGAATTGGCAAACATGCTAAAATTAATGCAATGCACTTTGTAATTCAAATGTCTTGATATTTGTAATGTTTCTTTTACATGTCATTTTAAAAGACAAACAGTTGATAAAAGATCAAGCTAGATGGAATGATCCTTTAGACAATTTACTTCTAACTATAATCGTTTAGAAGGCTCTTAGTGATTCAGAAAGCACATTATGTACTCAGAGCTGATATTCACTGCTAGGATTGATACAGTCATGCCATTTGTTAAAATATTAAACTGCCTCTATCCTGGTTGGTAAATAGCTTTTACCATGAGCTTCCTGAGTGGCTACCCACCCATTCTGCTTCTGCCACCTGGCTATTGAGATTAGGAGCACTTCAGTGCTTCTAAAACCTTTTAATCACTGATGCATGCATGTATTGCAAATTAATTTTGGCATGCTGTGACTATTCAGTCTATTACATAAGCTATTTTTAAAAGCATTTATTATATTCTTTTGATATTCAATTCATCTTTTCCAATTTTAATATCTTTTAAAAAAGCCTCAGATTAAAGCATGTATCCCCCATTAAAAATTGAATCTTGCTCTTTCATAGCATTTTCTTCACTATGAAGAAAGCATGGGAATAAAAAGAATTGACCTTACATTGTCTGTGTCAGAAAGGGAGCTTTACATCTAGTGGTGTAAACAGTCCATAAATAATGCAGGGGAGAAGGAAAGGGAGGAGGGCCATGGGGTGGGGGGAGGTGTGAGATATGGGCATTACAGTGATTACTATCATTTTTCTAGTTCCAAGTAATGTGACAGATATCAGAAGATCAAGGTGGTTAGAATTTTAACAGAGAGAGGCGTTTTTCCCTTTGCTTATCTTTCATTAAGTTAAACTATATATTTTCCTTCAAATTAACATTTCCTGGAACATTTACTAATATTCACAGACATATCTAATATTTATTTTCATTATATTTATAAATATTAAAATCTACTTTTGAATACTTATATATCCCTACAGTTCAATATTATATTGTGAATTGCCCCCAAAACATAATTTTAGTTCCAACAAAAATTTTTAAAACAATACTTGGGTTAATATGTGTGTATGTGTACATGTGTGTATAATACACAAACAAAAATGCGAAGAGAACTTTATCCACTCAAAATTTTAATTTTTATATGATAAACTGCTTTTCAGGTTTTGTAGAAGAATTTACATTATATGGCATAATAATTAAAGTCGAGTTTGATGCCAATTTTTTTTTTAAATTAGGTTAGGCACTTAGTATTACTTTGGTTGTAATTTTGCAATATAATTTAAAAGATGGCAAAATTCACTTGCTATAAATCATTATAATAATTTAGGTTTTTTTTCAAATGCATTTGTTGTATAGCAACTACTCTCATCATCATTGATATGGTTAAAATCAAGCATTTAGGAATGCCTGGGTGGCTCAGTGGGTTAAGCATCTGCCTTCAGCTCAGGTCATGATCCCAGGGTCCTGGAATCGAGTCCCGCATTGGGCTCCTTGCTCAGCAGGGAGCCTGCTTCTCCCTCTGCCCCTCCCCCTGCTTGTGCTTTCTCTCTCTCTCTCTGACAAATAAAATCTTTTTTAAAAAATCAAGCATTTAGAGTCTAGCATACAAGTAGTTGATTCTCAGCTTCACTTTCCAAGCTGCACAAAATTTTCAATCTCTCTGAGCCTCATTTCACTTATCTGTAAAATAAGGAAAACATATTATCTACCTCATAGGGTGCTAGTGGGGATTGGAAAGGATGATGCATGTGAAGTGCTTCAAATAGCCACTAGAACATAAATGTTAGCTATTACTATTCTCAAGTAAATCAAAAAATTCTTTCTTTTGTAGTGCTAATTACTAAAGAGCATTCCACAGAGCATGCACTAACATCATTTAATCCCTAGTGGCATTACTTATCCATGGCAAAGAAAATAAAATTTTGTTTTAGGCAATGTTTCTAATGCATGGCTTAAGTTTTAGAGCTGGGCATTTGTTGTTCCCCATTATATAGCCTATATTTTGACTTAAGTATGGGGGCATGAATGGTCATAGCTTGCTTATTTAGCAAGATAATTTATCAATATTTGTGAGAAGTGACTTTAATCTTTGGGAAGCTGGTCTAAATGGGTCTCCTGCCAAGTATGTGTAGAATACTTGTTGATGAAACATTTAAAATAAGAAAGGAAGAAATGATCATCACCATGTATATGCAGTGGTATGCAGTGGAGGTGGTTAAGTCTCTGTAATATTATATTATCCCTAAACCAACATTCTTCAGTGGCTTTATATCTACTTTGTACCATAATCTCATTCACTCTGGCCCTTTGCCTTTAGTCATTCACAAAGCTCTTATACAGTAGAGAGGAGAGAACAATTTCAGTCTTTTTGGCACCCAATATTGCTCAAGTTCTGAAACATAGGATCTGTTGAAATATTGCTGGAATTTATTTGCATTCTGATTGTCCAGGGGGAAAAAAGGAACACAGATTCAGAATATGAAAAATAAGAAGGAGGAAGAAGAGGACGAGTGGGAAGAGGAGGGGAGAAGGATAAACAGAGGGAGAGAGAAAAAAAAAAGAAGGGGGAGGGTGAAACTCATTGCCATTTCTAAGAACTACATTGCAAGAAAGAAGGAGATTAATGGTCACCACTGTGTGAGTGGGGATTGGGTTTCTCTTATACCCAAATACATGCACCGAACCTCCTCCAAGATTTTTCCAGTGCTCATTAGAGGTAGAAGGGCCTAGTGATATTAAAGTAGGAAAGATTCAATATTGTGATAAACAGCAGTAGAGGGGAATTGGATCTTGTGGTTATCAATAAATCTATTTCAAGAGATTATTTGAAAGGTATTACTGATAGCAAACATTTGAAAGAACTCATAGTATTTTTTCTAGGAAAATAGTTGTGATCTATTAAGGGGTCATGAGTTTTGCCAGGGAAATGAAGCATTATAGATCTTTTTGTTAGGCAAGATTTTTAACTTTTAGAACGTGACATAAATTTCTACTGATTATGGATGGACTGATTTCCTTATCACAATTCAAAATGTGAAGATATTCATGCCTTAAGTTGTTGTAAGCCTTAGAATTTCAAAAATATGGATCAGTATTCTTTTCCATTCTATTTGAAATGTAAAGGTATAATTTTTCAAATTGATTACTTTTGGCAAAGATTCAAAAAAATATTATCTGCTTGCATTATCAGTAAAAAAGCTCATTACATTTCAAACAAGCTATATTCTAACTGGCTTTCCAAACATCCTTAGGGAACAATGTGCTAGACTAAGTGCTTAAAATATGTCCCCATTAATGGAATTCCTGCTATCTACATTTACAAACATGTGAAATCTGGGGGTTTTATATTTTTTGGAGTGGCTCGTCTATATTAGCTCATTTAATCCTCAAATGAGAAAAATGTTAAATTAGTAGAACATGTTTTATTACTCCCTAGGTGAGAAAAATGATCTAAAACAAAAAAGAGAAGAGGCTACATGGGTTACTTGCAGTAATCAAACTAGTAACAAATACATGTGTTTTCCCGTTTTTCTTTCTCTTCAATTTTTCTTTCCTTTTTCTCTTAAGAACTTGGATTTTGTTCTTTTTTTTTAATTTTTTTAAATTTTTTTTATTTTTATTTTTTTTAAAGATTTTATTTATTTATTTATTTGAGAGAGAGAATGAGAGAGAGAGAGCATGAGATGGGGGAGGGTCAGAGGGAGAAGCAGACTCCCCGCCGAGCAGGGAGCCTGATGCGGGACTCGATCCCGGGACTCCGGGATCATGACCTGAGCCGAAGGCAGTCGCTTAACCGACTGAGCCACCCAGGCGCCCCGGATTTTGTTCTTTTTATTCTAAGATCTTTGCAGCCCATAGCATGAATCTGTGTGACAGGTCACTGGTATTAGAATTTATTGCAGTAGTTAAGTGCACTGGTTATCTATACTGTATAAACACTCTTAATCCTTTAGAGGATTAAACCACAAAATATATTTTTCTTCACTTTGCAGGTTAGGAGAAAGTTTTTTCTGCTGATCTCACCTGGCTTTACTCATGCAGCTGCATTCATCTGGCAAGTTTGGTTAAAGGCTGGCTTAGTCGGGATGGCTGGAATAATTGGGGATCTTTCTTCCCTGTGATCTTTTTACTCACAGTGTAAAAAATGTTATCTTTTTTTCACATGGTGATGACTGGCAAGCCCAGATATGTAATCATTTATCATGCCATGCGTGTTGATATCCCTGTAGCCACGAGAGTGTGATTCTCAAATCCTTTTTCTTCGTGGTGACTCTTGGCTCCACCCTGTGAGACATGCCTCCTTTACCATAAGAAACCAGCCTTGTTTGAAGCTGAGTGTCTTCTCAGGCTGCTGCCTCATGGTCATAGAAAACTGTGGGGATAGAGTTTTTTTGTGTTTTTTTTTTTTTTCATTTTGAACTGCTTCTGCCCCTTTTAATTCAGTCTGATACTACTCCCTTAAAAATGTTGTGTACTTCATAGGTTTCTTGTGACTGTTGTGTATACCGTGCCTCAAAAGCCGTATCCACAATTATTTCTGAAATAAACCTCTCTCTATTTTGGGTAGAGTGTTGAGAGGATAGAACCTTTGAGATTCCTAGAAACTATTTTGTCTAGCTAATGGTACCTCCATAGTCTTTCTACAGTATTAACAGAGGATTGTAAAGCCATACTAGCTTAATCCTTACTGTGAGTCCATTTTGTGAATCTTACTGGTGGGAGAGACTGGAGGAAATACAGTTTTCTTTTTGAATAATTTGAGTCCTGTGCCCTCTATTTTTACTCTTAATACCACATAGAAGTTGAAAATGTCTACCTTAGTTCAGCTTTCTCTCCTTGTACTTTAATACATGCAGCTAAAAAGTTTTACAATATCGAGCCTGGAGGTCTTAGAGTCACAAGTTCATTAAGCACATTTTATGTTTTCCAAGTAACCACAGGATATGGCTTCCCCAATTATTTCACTGCTGAAAACACAGATCCACCATTTTTGTCAGTCTCCAGTAACAATTTCTTCCCCTTTTTTCCAGCTGCCACCATTTTGCCTGCCATTCTCCCAACCTTCACCAACAGCCTCCTTGACAACTATCTAGCCTTTGCCCACCCACTACCTAGTACCAAAGCCCGTACTATATCTTTTTAAATTTCTATTACATTAGAGACTCACTTCTGATAAAATTTTCTGGTCAGTTTTTCTATTGCTTCATAATGAGTACCATTAATGTAATCATCGATAATTGTAACCGAGTTTGTCTCTCTTAAAATCGATTTGCATGTATTAGAAACAAGAAATTGGCTTTATCTGCAACTGATTTAATTTTTATCACTAGGTTAGCAGCATAAATACATGCTAACCCTTTTAAATAATTATAGTGTGCCAGGCATTGTGCCAAAGATATAAATCCATTTTCTCATTGTATCTTCAGAATAGTTCCTTCAATGAGA
>NC_138378.1:80947038-80966754 GCF_054177405.1 Leptonychotes weddellii | reverse complement strand
AGTTTGTCTCTCTTAAAATCGATTTGCATGTATTAGAAACAAGAAATTGGCTTTATCTGCAACTGATTTAATTTTTATCACTAGGTTAGCAGCATAAATACATGCTAACCCTTTTAAATAATTATAGTGTGCCAGGCATTGTGCCAAAGATATAAATCCATTTTCTCATTGTATCTTCAGAATAGTTCCTTCAATGAGACCCATAGTATCATTTCACTGGTAGGGTGACTGAGGTTTAGGAAAGGTATGTATCCTTCTCGATGTCAAATAGAAAGTAATAAATTTGGGATTCAAACCTTATTATTCTGACAGCAGAAACAGTACTCTGCATATTTCATTAAGATCTTTGGGGGCTTAATAATGATAAGGGATAACTATAATCAGGGTCAGTACCCTATGTCTCCTTTATTTGTGAAAGGGACAAGCTTAGTATACAGTCGTATGTTCTTGAATAAATCCTATTTTATAAAATTCAATACCATCCATTTGTTAGTGGAGCTATCTTCTGACTATAACATGTCTAAAAATTCAGTTTCCATATTTCATTCAAGAAGTTTTTCACATAGCACTGTGAAATGAACAGCAGATTGGGGCCTTCCAAGGTGTGAGATTCAAGACTGGAGCTGCAAATTCACTCCATTTCTGTGACAAGGTTTTCCTCTTTTTTCATTTAGAGACTCAGATGGAACAGGGAGGGGTGGGGGTGGGGGATGATACACTAAGTGAAAAAGACCAGAATTAAAAACACTTAGAGAAATTATGCTTTACCACATTCAAACACAAACCAGTGTTAACATTAGACTAAAACATTGCTACTCCTTATGAGTCCTTAATTTGCTTTCTTGAAAGGAAAAAAAAAATTATAATTATCATACCAATTGTTTATATGCAAATTATAATTTTTGCACTGTATCAGAAGTCTTAAACCTTTTAAAGGGCTTTAAATCTTCTCCTAATAATTGTATTTTCCTATTTAGTTAGAAAGCTATCTGAGTTAAGGTGTACCTTCAACCTAACTTCTTCTGAACTATTAGCAATTCAGAACTTAACTTCAGGAAAGAAAATGCACATAGTTCTTAACATAATCAAAACCAAGTGATTCTAGAAATCGGCCTGGATGCTTGGCTTGCCGTTTGTATAAGGAATGGAAGAGTCTGATTTTTCCCTTCTGCTCAGAGGAATGCTGTAAGAAGTCTGAGTGAATAACCATCATGAGTTAATCCATACACAGCAGTCTAGCGCAAAAGGTTATCCAGACACAGATATGATATGGCAGCTACATGGTTTGTTCTCTGAAATGATGTAAATGAGAAAATTCCAGCTATCAACAAATAAAAAAACCCTCAGGAATCCTTCAGGTATCAAAGAGGGCTTTACACCCCTCCTGTTCTCTTTTCATCTGCTCACAGTCAGAAAAAAAATCAAAACAAAAAACAAAAGCAATTGAGAGCTCAGAACTCTACGGCTAAGTGATATACACTTTTGAACAAAGAAAACAAAAGCATTTTTCTGTAGGGGAGGTATTTTTCATCATATAACAGAAATTAAACGTTTAAAATAAAAACTAGATTTCAAAAACATCAAAATGCAAAATAGTTCTTCCAGTGGTTTCTTACACTAATCAATTTGTGTATCATATCTGTAAGTAAAAGTCAGGTACATATTAATTTTAACATACTTGTAGATGAGCCAGATATTTAAACTTGCATTAATTATATGCAAAATATATTTACATATCAACATTTCATTATGATTATCTGTTCACATCCTCTCTCCATTGAGCTAACAGTTCTTTTTTAAATAAAGACATTTCCTGATATGTAGTCTTTTGATCATTATGCAAACTTGCTGAATATAAGTAGAGGGATTCTCCTATTCTGCAAACTGTTAACTGTTAATCAAATAATGAGATTAGAAGACTGTTCATAGAGTCATTTCTAAAATTGTCTTTTACACTCATCATTTATTGTTCTTGTTAGATGTTTTTATTTTTACCCAGGGTTGAGGGAGGAGGAGCAGAAAGAGAGGAGTTATTTACATAGACAATGTATTTAGTATAAGTAGGCTATGACTGTGTTGTAGGTCAACCAAACTATCCTTACTGGTAGGAAGTTTCTTCCCTGTAGATGGTAGTCAAGCACATGAGAGCTGTGGGCATTACTTAGCATCAGCAAATGGTCTCTTTACCTGTATTTGTCAAATCCTAGGAGGTACGGCTAGGAAGAAAAAATTCTTTGGGACACCTGGGTGGCTCAGTCAGTTAAGCATCTGCCTTCGGCTCAGGTCATGATCTCAGGGTCCTGGGATCAAGTCCCATACCGGCTCCCTGTTCAGCAGGGAACCTGCTTCTCCCTCGGCCTACTCTCCACTTGCTTGTGCTCTCTCTCTCTCTCTGACAAATAAATAAATAAAAACTTAAAAAAAAAAAGGTTCTTTTGTATCTTCCCCAATTTTAAAAAGAAAAAAAAAATGGAAAAGGGGATAGGTAAGGCCAATAAGTATATTTGTACTACAAAAGACGTTTCTAGTAGATAATTATTTTTAGTAGATCGTTCACAAGTGTATTTACTAAAATGGGATTTAATTTCAATGTGACTTTTAGGGAATACAGGTATTATTTACAGAGGCAGCACAGCAGAACGATAAGAGAGCAGACCTCAGATAAAATCCTGTTTCTGCCTTAAATATTACATTTAATTTCTACAGCCTCAGTGTCCTCATCTATAATGATACCTGTCCTGGAGAATTCTTCTTGATGGCATTTAAGGGATATCAAACAAGGCGCAAAGTCCCTACAGCCTAGTGTTGCTTTTTTTTCCCCTGAGGCTTTTTTAAAATGAGTAACACCCAATGTATTTTAGCTGAGCCTAACTGAGAAGGAAGCATGGAGTATTCATGGTTTGCTACTATGAAATAGAGAAAACAAGATATGACGCTAACTACAATCAAATAGAGAGTGCTACTATACATTTCTCTGCTGGCTATGTCTCCCTTATTTAAAAAAAAAAAAAAAGTCAATACAGCATCTTTGCAAATCTCCAATTGGCCTTGCTTCCTAATCAGTTTCTGCAGCCAGAGGCAGCAAATGTTAAACAGGCAATAGGTGAGAATGCGAAGCTCCCAGAACTAGAAAAGTGTAATTCTAATATGTAATTCACTAGAGGAAACACTTTAAGGCCTCCATTTATCACTTGTGAGCAGGTGTCTCTGTGGGGGTAAGTTTATTTGCATTTTCAGGGGCAAAATGTTCGGTCTTTCATCAGAAATAGGACCCGAGCCCGAGAGGAGAGAGGCAATCCATGTGGTCTAGTTGCAGATGGGTGTGGAACCTTTCCAGCTGAGTTTGCACATCAGCATGGCGGCGCTGCTCTTCAGGCTTTCTGGTGCCAGGAGGAAAATCTCGGCTCTTGGTTACCCGGACACCGAATGTGAAGAGTTTGTTTATATCCACCAATTAGAACTTGTTTGCTTTTCCCCTTGTTTCTCACTCTTCTCTCATCGTTCAACAAAACAAAGCTAGGTTTGCATGGTTACCAATCACCTCGGCTCTTGTGTTTCTTTGACATTTCCGATCTAATACTTACAGATATTTCTGACAGATTTCAAATTTCCAGTTTTTTATTGCTGTTTTCCTGTGTGCTGCATGCATTCACTAGGCGCATGAGCTTCTCTTTGTAGCATTTATTTTCTACTTTTGAATACGTTCTGTGGCAATATTGTTTCTAAAACATGGAACTTCCTCCCTGTATCAGTGAAGGTTCAGCCAGAAACACAGAATCGGTAGGATATACCTATTAAGAGATAGTGCAAGGAGCTGGCTTCTACAAGAGCAGGGGCTGCCTAGGCAAGTCTGAGGTCTGTAGGGCAGATTGTCAGGAACTCTGGGCACAGGCAAAGTTGCTGTCACACAGGGGAAGCTTCAGCTCGGTTCTTAAGACCTTTCAACTGATTATATCAGGCCCACCCTGATCAGACAGGATATTCTCCCTGTCAACTGATTATGGACTTTAACCACATCTATAAAATACCTTCACAGCAACTCTAGGTTGGTGTGTGATGAGTAACTGGAGATGGTAGCTTTGCCAGGTTGACACATCAAAGGACTGTCACAGTCTCCAAATAATGAAGATCTTTGAAAGAAATAAAAGTCAATTATAGTACAACTATCTCATCAAATACTATGTAGTCATTTTTGTATAGTCATTAAAGGTAATGTTTATAAAAAGTTTTATGAGGGTGCCTGGGTGGCTCAGTTGGTTAAGCGACTGCCTTCGGCTCAGGTCATGATCCTGGAGTCCCGGGATCGAGTCCCGCATCAGGCTCCCTGCTCGGCAGGGAGTCTGCTTCTCCCTCTGACCCTCCTCCCTCTCATGCTCTCTCTATCTCATTCTCTCTCTCAAATAAATAAATAAAATCTTTAAAAAAAAAAAAGTTTTATGAGATGGCATAAATTCTTCTGCAATGTTATCGAGAAAAGGGATAATGATCATATAAACAGTGCTTATTAACTATGTAAAAAGTTCTAGTGAAGAGGGGTAGGGAATGATTCATATTATAGGATGGGACTGTCTTGATGTATTCTATTATTTTGAAATGTTTAAGTGGAAAGTTATTTTTCTAATAAGTTAATATTTAATTTATAAGTAGAATATGTACCCATATCGGGCTGCATTCTAAACATACTTGTGTTCACACGGGCTATGCCTTGACCATCTGCTTTTTCCCAGTTTTCTTTGTTTCTTCCAAATTTGGCCTTCTCAACCATTAGCCCTCACACACCTCTTTCTATCTATTCTCTCTATCAAGCCCTACTAATCCACAGCCTGTAGGGAGAGCAACAAAAACTATTCGTGTTCACATTCACCATCAAACTTGATCATATTCATTATATTCCCTCATCGTACTCATAGCACAAGTTTTAGAATTTATGCACTTTGATTCCCACATGGGGGAAAAAAATTAAGTGTATTTTCCATAACTCAACCCCATCTTACCATCAAACTCCCTAGAAATTAAGTATAATGATCCTCGTTTTACTCAGAGGAAATCAAGTCACTGAGAAGTTAAGTAACCCACTCAGTTGAAGGCAGCAGACCTTCCCAGTTTAAAACAGCCTCTTTATTATTAACATGATCTCATTGGAGTAAATATAGAACTATTTCAAAATTCAAAATCCCTACCTGAGTTATTTCTCTCATCATACAGGGTGTTTCTTCCCCTTCTTCTGTCCAAGGCAGGATGTAAATTTATTGGGAATATTGTTACCACTCTTGGCTTTGGGGCGGCATTGACCTCAACCCCTACTGTTCCCACTGATGAGAGGCCGGAGGCTCCTGTAACTCGTATTCTGTTCTCTTAGCATAGGCTCGCCAGGCAATTGTTCTGGAAGAGCCGTTCTATGTCTCCACGGATACTGATATTCTTGCCCACTTCAGTTGTTACTAGATCCTCTCAGGCCTGGCTGGGACTTCTACTTGACTTCCAGTTTGCCCTGCGGTGTTCGCTTTAGGTCCACTTTTTCCTCAGTGCTGACCTCACAGGCAAGCTTGCTCGACAGGGAGACCCCCTCTATAAAGCCTGGGAGCTGGGGGAGAGTGGAAGGCACTTTTCCTCAGACTCTGCCTTTGCCAAAACTTGTCACAAGACCATGTCTACCTCTCTGCAGCCAACTCATAGGAGCAGAAAGAACGAACTAGAATCAAGGCACATGCCTTCTCCCACTCTCTGCTTCTATCTCAAGTGCTCTGAACAGTTCTACCTCTTCCCTTGTGTGATGATCTCTTTCAATGGGGAAGCTGAGAGAAAAAAGAAGGTAAAAAGAAAAAAAAAATGAGAATGATGAAAAGTGGGGAGGCTATCTAACCTTAATTGTATCTGCTATATTCTATTTAATTCCATTGCAATTAAGAGTATACCTCTTGAACACGTTTTTTTGTTTTTGTTTTTTCCCTTGATGAGAAGTGCCTTGAGCTCACCACTTATAATAATATCCTGCATCCTTTATACAGGTAAGTCATTAGCAGTACTGTGGGTAGTAATTATAGATAGGTATTATGTATCTTTGGTGAGTTAGACTTAACCAGGAAAGCAATCCTTGTTTGATTGAATGGCCTTATTTGCTTTTCTCATTTTATTTCAGTTATAGTATATTGGATTTCTAGAAAACAGAGTCCTACTTTTTGCTGAATTGCTACATAATCAAATGATTTGAGGTTTACTCAATTTAGGTTACTGGGTCTCAGTTCCTCATCTAGAAATTCAATCTGATAATTTGAAAAACCATTTCTAGTTCTAAAAGCCTATGATACTTCTACTTTAAAAATTACATTAGAACTTTGACTTTAAGTGCAATTAGCACTAATCAATCCTGCCTGGGTTTTGTAGGTGATGCTTTATACTCTTTAGGATTTCTGCAGTCAAATGATTTTGTGTCAATGTCTACAGTTTCAAATTAAAAAAGAGAAGAGGAAGCAGCAGAGGAAAGGAGAAATATACCAACACAAACGCTGTAGGCGTTAATTTCTCAGTGTAAAAACTCTCTGCACTGTGGGAGGTTTCAATAGAAACCCCTGTGTTGTAATACTATTGAGATGATATTTCCAAAGAATAATTTAAATTTTGGTAGGACTTGAAAACACTGGAGTAAGCTCTCCTACCTGCCTGTGGTGCATTTCTACTGTGCCAGTTTAGTTCAGCTGGAGCTACATTTCCCAGAATTCCTTCCCTCTACGGTTTGGGGTTTACACTGACCACAAAAGGCATTTTGCATGAGATTTGAAAGGCAGTGGTAAAGCAGTAGCCATAGTTTTATGCTCTAAGTTTGCTGCAGGGCTTCAAACAATGTGGCAGTTGGCACACATCACTGATCTGTTATCTCACCTGGTAAGTGTGGGGCAGTGTCTGAACATGTAGATTCTCCACCTCCCACCAGTTCTCTTCCTTTGGCAACTCTGAGTTTTGGATCACATGAGTGGGTGGATCCATGGTAAAAGGTACCAGTCTATCCTCCAAATCACCTTTGTCATCTAGGTTGGAGGTGGTGAGAAACATACATATGTTATCCTTTTTTTTTCCCGTGTGTTCTACTTTTTCTTCATTTTTGTCCCCCCAAAAAGGTTTCCTCTCTGTTTGCCAATCAGGCTGACTTTTGGAGACATCAGACTTGACATTAGGGATGCCTGAGTGGCTCATCAGTTGGGCGTCTGCCTCCATATCAGGTCATGATTCCAGCATCCCGGGATCGAGCCCCGCGTCTGGCTCCCTGCTCAGTGAGGAGCCTGCTTCCCCCTCTTCCCTCTGCTCATGCTCTCTCTCTCTCTCATATAAATAAATAAATTCTTTTAAAAAAACCCTTGACATTAAACACAGAAGTTAAATCTTACAGACTCCTTCATCAGTTTGCACAATTAGGTAGGGTCTAACCCCAATAGTAAATCTTTTATTCTAACCCTATTCTGTCCCATATGATGGCGCTATTGAACATTTAAGTGTAACTAATCTGAATTGAGGTGTGTGATGAGTATAAAATACACACTAGATTTTGAAGACTTAATGTAAAAAAAAAAGAATGTAGGTAATCTCATTGATAACATTTTTATATAATTATATATTATAATCATATTTTGAAAATACCTCATTAGGTAAAATATATTAAAATTAATCCAATCATTACTGTCTTAGTCAATTCCATCTGCTATAACAAAACACTATAGACTGATTGGCTTAAACAACATACATTTATTTCTCACATTTCTGGAGGCTAGGAAGCTCAAGATCAAGGTGTTGGCAGATTCAGTGCTTGGTGAGGGTCCTCTTCCTGGTTCGCAGATGGGCCACCTTCTTGCTGTATACTTTTATTGAGGAGAGACAGAGAGCTCTAGTCTCTTCCTTTTCTTAAAAAGACACTAATCCCGGGGCGCCTGGGTGGCTCAGTCATTAAGCGTCTGCCTTCGGCTCAGGTCATGATCCCAGTGTCCTGGGATCGAGCCCCGCATCGGGCTCCCCGCTCTGCAGGAAGCCTGCTTCTCCCTCTCCCCTCCCCCTGCTTGTGTTCCCTCTCTCACTCTGTCTCTCTCTGTCAAATAAATAAATAAAATCTTTAAAAAAAAAAAAAAAAGACACTAATCCCATCTGGAGATTCCACCCTAGTGACCTCATCTCAATATAATTACCTCCCAATGCCCCAACTCCCAATACTATATATTGGACGTTAGGGTTTCAACATACAAATTTTGGTGAGGGAGACATTCAATCCATAACATTTTTCTTTTTACTTTTTTTAGTGTGGCTGCTAGATAATTTTAAATTAATGTGTGAGTCACATTATATTTTTATTAGATAGTAATACTCTAGATTACTCATACACTTCTGATGCGGTCATAGAAAACTGACTAATTAATTAATTTTAATATCCCCAGGCCCCTGTATGGATTAGTGATGTTATTAGAAAAATCCCTCAAATAATATTTGATGTTCAGCTGATCAATTCTGTTTGAACGTTGCTTTTACATGGTGAGAAGGGTGAAGTAGTTTTATCTTCCATCCCCCAAACACAATCGCAACTTAGAAAATCACCTGTGGATAAGACTTCAGTTGACCAACTTCACTCTAAACAGTGTGTTCATTTATTCATTCATTCAACAAATACTCTTCATTTTTTTCCCCTGAGAATTACTTTCTTTTTATTATTATTATTATTATGTTCAATTAGAACAAATATTCTTTAAATACCACCTAAGTATCAGTTACCTTTCTAGGTCCTAAGGGACGAAGGATCCAGATTTGAACATCTTACAATAAGGTCTTGTGCTGTTGGAACTAAGAGTTTAATGAAGGGAAACAGAAGAGAAACTAACCAAAAGGATGACTGGAGAGTTCGAAGTGGATCTTGAGCAAAATAAGAAATAAGGTGATGGATAGAGACTAGACGTTGTTTCCTTTAGATGGTTTGAGCATTGATAATTTTTTTCTCAAATTATTACAGGATGGCAGCTTACATTGTGTTAAAAGGAATGACTTTATTCATTAAAAAAGTGTACAAAAATAGAATAAATAATTTCAATTTTATTTACTTGAAGCAACAATGGGAGAAATTCTAGAAAATCATGAATATGGAAATAGAAGTTGATTGCCATTGATATTCCATGTATGGCTACTGGGATTTTAGAGCTGGTGTGTTCAAGTTCAATGTTAAAAATTCAAGGCTTACCAGCTTCTTAACTTTATTTTGAATTGCAGACATAAAATAGAGGATCAGTTACAGTTTTGTCAGTGAGCACAAAGGAATCGTACCTCTTGACACTTATAAATGTGTTTATTAATATTTAATGTGTCTGTAGGATGCTTTGAAGGGTGTAGTTTATACAATTAGAACATTTATGAGGGATGAGTCATAGTACACGAATCATGTTTGTTATCTGTTTTGAAATTTAAAATCACCAGCAGGTTCCCAAAATGCGTGTTCAAGTTCTAAGGAAGACAAGAAAGGACAAACCTCTGATGGGGGAAAAGAAAACAATGCCACAGAACACACTTCAGAGAAAAATAGACTTCAATATTGAAATCATACAGTAATTGCAAGGAAAAAAATTCAGTAGATCTGACATCTTTCTTTTGTGTTGGCCCATGAGTTGTCTATGAATGCTGTCAGCTTTCCACTTATGCCGAAAACATTCAGTGGTTCAGTGCCAAAACAGTTTTGACAAACTTTTTCATTGGTGCCAAGTCTCATGATGGTGTGCTCTCAGCATTTGCCTTTGAATTTCAAATGGTTGTAAAACTCCAGGGGTTCACACTCTGTGAATGAAATGAGACAAGAAGATGTCAGCAAAACTGTTTAGCTGCATTTCATCATTTTTTTTTTTTCTTTCTTGGCTCCAACGTGGCTTGAGACCTGGCATACTGTATAACATAGTAAAGTGTTAGACAGAAAGTGCTAACCCAGTCAGAAACAGTGAATCCTACAAGGAGAAAGCAATAAGCTCCAGAAAGGCAT
Organism: Leptonychotes weddellii; assembly: GCF_054177405.1. Classification (NCBI taxonomy): domain Eukaryota; kingdom Metazoa; phylum Chordata; class Mammalia; order Carnivora; family Phocidae; genus Leptonychotes; species Leptonychotes weddellii. The sequence goes on along the minus strand of NC_138378.1, from coordinate 80,956,760 downwards.
TGCCGACGCCTTGCCATGCCTTCAGGCCTAGAAAACAATTATAGAAATGGTACACTTGGAAATCACCCTGTCCCAGGCAGAGGCAATAAATTGACTGAGTTAATGTACATGATTTGACTACTGATATAAACATGAGCTATATGGCAAGCACACCTCAACAAGAAAAACAAGAGTTTAGTCTGGTACCCAGATGTTATTCAAATACACAGCTCTTAGGCACTGCATTGCCAACATTTAGTGAATGTAATCCCCCAGCGCCTACATCGTTTTACATAGTGATAACAACAGCAACCTTCTTCAAAAAGCTTAACCAGTATCACTTCGGTAGTGAGTTCAACAGTTATGCTAGCTTCTGAGTGAAGCTACATTATGTTGAAGAATCTGACCCCTATATTCTATGATATCTCCATGATTCTGCTTTTAGGAATGATTGAGTTCAAGAAAAATAGAATACAAATTAGATTGGATTATAAGGTAAAACAAGATAAGAGGTGTTATAGATCAGCTTTCACTTAGGATGCTGAGATAAACATAACTGTACCACCAATTCATGTGGCTTTTCTGTTAGTCAGTTTGACTTAAACGCAAAGAATGCCATCCAGACATTAATTTACATTATTACCATACCACATCTGAGGTATTCATTTATGTTCTTTTTTCGTTCTCTTCTCTACCACACGTATGTGGTTGGCCAAATAACCGAATTCTACCATTGTTCACACTGGTGTGGTTTACATTTTCCTTCCATATTTCAATTTGGTGCAGTGGAGATTAATACCTAGATAATCTATCTGGGACATAGGAAAAGTATGTATTTTCAGTGAATGACTCAATTCATTGAAGGAACAATGAAGCTATATGAAAGCTGTCTTGGATGCCGTACAAAATCGCTTAACCTCTGCCGTGTCTCTTGTAGGGTGGTGTAGGTTATGGAGTTGCACTCTGCAGCTGATTCCAGGAGAGTAATTAGGAAAAGAGCCAATTTGCTATTCATAGAACTCTCTCTGAAGCAGAAGAAAAGATGTGCAGCCTTTCTTTTCCACTGACCCATTGCAAGAACACTGGAAATACCTTGCACTATTCTGTCCCCTTAAGAGAGACCTGCATGATGAGATTTAGTTGTAAAAATATTCACTAATATGCCAGCCAAATGTACAATTTATGAGCATATTCATGTTGCCATTTTATTAGATAGAGAAAGGACTGTGGCAGATCAATGCTTTCTCAAACTTTGTATCAATTTTTCCTTGGCCCTCCTGTAGTTGGAAATGACTATTTCTATTTATGGACTTTCATTGCTTTCCAAATATATTCTTTCACATGGCAATGGAATTTGATCATATAGCCAATATATCTCAGCAGATTTTACATGCATGACTGCTATCTTCATATTGATCTTTTTAAATTGCTGTAATACTTTGCACTGTGTCTAAAGGCACTCAGTGTTTCTTTTATTATAATGCACAAGGGAGCCTTGATGTTCACTTCTTCTTTTCACTCACATCACCTCTGTGAGTTCTTAGTCTTACTTCCCTTAGATAACAGAATTGCAAATGTGCATATCCTACATCTTGTGGGCACAAAAAGCATGTTTCTCTTAATTTCGTGTCAGAAAAAAAGTTCTAATTCTCCTGAGTTTCCATTTTGCTCCCAAGATCTCCCAGGTCTCCCAAGTTGAAACTGGGTCTTTCATACTAACTCAAACTCTTCCTAATAAAAGGTCTTTGGAAGGTAAAAACAATCAATGTTTAAAATCATACTGGGGTATTTTTCTCCCTGTAAAACTTACCCTTTGCCCTCCTTGAATCTGTATATAAGAGGCTTTACTTTTGGAAGGGGATATTCATAGGTAATAGTCCTCAACCATTTTCTTTCTTTTTTTTTTCTGCTGTCACTCACTGCACATCTCTTTGATATCTGATCTGAGTCAAAATGAGCTTTGAGAATTTAGAAAAAAAAATCTTTTCTCAGCAGGGCCTAGGTTTAAAATTATTGTAATTACTGGTATTCCCAAAATGTTAGGTTGGAGATTCAAAAATGATCAGTAACTCTTTTATTCCAGGCTGTATTTTTCTTCCCCTAAAGGAATGAATGCCTTTTGTTTAAGAGCTAGAAATTCTCAGAAAAGCATGATTGAAAAGAAATGAATATATGTGGAAATATTTTAAATATATGTCATCTTTGGGTTTTTTATCTATTTATTCATTTTAAAGCTTGGACTCTGGATACAGACTGCATGGATTTGGGTTTAAATCCTGGCTCTTCTGTTTACTACCTATGTGATCATGAGCATTACTTATCCTCCTCTTGTGCCTCCCTCTCTCTGTGTGTAAAATAAAGAAAATAATAGTATCTATATAATCACACAAGGATGTTAATAAATGACCTAATGTTTATAAATCTCTTAGAATAATTCCTGGCAGAGATGCCTGAGTGGCTCAGTCTGTTAAGCGTCCGACTCTTGATTTTGGCTCAGGTCACGATCTCAGTGTCGTGAGATCGAGCCCCATGTTGAGGCCTGCATCAGGCTCCACACCAGGCGTGGTGCCTGCTTAAGATTCTCTCTCTTCCAGGGCACCTGGGTGGTTCAGTTGGTTAATCATGAGCCCCACGATGGGCTCCATGCTCAGCTGGGAGTCTGCTTGAGAGTCTCTCTCTCCCTCTGCCCCTGCCCCACCCCTCGAATGGATAGATAAATCTTTAAAATAAAAAAAAAAAAAGATTCTCTCTCTCCCTCTCCCTTTGCCCCTCCCCCCTGCTTGCACACACTCTCTCTCTAAAAAAAAAAAAGAATAATTCCTCACACAGTATAAGTTCTATATTGGTAGTTAATAATAATGATAATGCCAATGATAATAATAAACAAATAAAAATAAACTGGAATCTTAACAAGTACCATGAATTAAAAGTTTAGTTGTAAACACATACACAGAGAAAATTCTATCAATAGGGGAAAAAATGACAGAAATAATACATAGACAGCTGAGGTTGCAGCCTAAGGGACTCTGAGAGAAGAGAAATTGGATATATTCTTACTGCAAAAGTAAAAATTAGACATAAAACATTAAAAATAAATAAAAATTCAACCGAGTATCCACTATATGTCAAAGTCTGTTCTAGGCACTATAGACAAAACGGATTTTTGATTCCACATAGTATAAATTCTTAGTGTGAGTGAGATAGCTAATTGAACAAATAAAAATGAATAAAATAAATTAAAACATTGACACCTACTTCAAAACATAAAGTAACTATTTACATTTGGTATTCCCAGGGACACCCCCACAGGGGGACTTTTAAGTAGAGACCTGAATGAAGAGAAGCTAGTTGTGGGAGGATTTGAGAGCAAGGACACCAAAGGTGCATCAAGGCAGAGAAAAAATGAGCATCTTGTTTCCAGGAAACACAAAGGGCCCTGTGGCATGAAGCCTTGGGGGTTTAAGCAGAGGAGTGACACATTGTGTTGTATGTGTTCAAGTGGAAAGATCTAACTGCTATGAAATGAATAGATTGCAGGGGGCTAGTATGAAATCAAGGAGACCACTTAGGGGGCAATAGTTATGGTTCAAATGAATTATGGTTTCACCTGGGACAAAGGCAGCAGTGCTGATTATGGGGAAAAAGATTCACATACTAGGAATTTTGAAATACGGCTTTTGGTGTTTGCTGAGGATCTCCATGCATGAGCTCCTCCAGCCAGGAATTGGACATCTAACATACGCCTCTCAGCCACACACCAATTTTACAGCCTTTGTTTTATACACGGGTAGAACCCCAATTTCCACTCTTTCCCAGAGTTCCTTTGGAATTTCCAGCAAAGAGACTTTAAAAGGTTATTTGAAAAAGCAAACTAAGATATACATTTGAAAAGAGGCCAGATATACACTTGAAAAGAAGGTGAGTCACAATAATTACCTCAGAAGAACACAAAGTCGGACACTGAAGATCTACAAAAGCGTAGTGATTTGGCTCTAAGGGAGTAAAATATTAAGCATGTATTTTATACGTTGTGTGGAAGAAAAGTCAATCAAGCATCATTAACATAAATCTTGATTTGAAAATACCAGGCATGAGAAGTTTCTGAAGGAACACTCTAACCTGGTGCAGGAGGGTAGAGAGATTTAAGGAGGGTTAAGTAGACAGGGTGAGTGGCAGTTTGGTTGATTTCAGGAATAGGTGATTAAGGTTGTTCTTGAAAAGAAAGAAATTAAATGTGTGGACAATCTGGCTGCAACATCTATCACTCCATTGATTGCCAGGGTTGATTCAGCTGATCTGGCTGGTTAAGTAGGTGTCCCCTTCAGATTCCAGACACATCCACATGAAGCACTGCATGTGGTAGTCTACCTTTCTTAAAAAAAAAAAAAAAAAAAGGAATCATCTGTGCAGATCATGATTGTTTATTGGGTATGGGTTGAGTGGGAGGGAGCCATTAGGAGCTGAGGTCATATACGAGAGGTGGTAGGAGAAATAGTTGCTGGGACAAAGGCATGCGAGGCACTGTAGAAAATGCTCAATCCTTCAATCTCTCTCACGCTGAGTTTTAATTTTTAGAGCACATTACATGACATCTGTTGTATATGGAGGAGCTGATTTTGTAGTTAGTAGAGTTGGAGAAAAGTGGCCATGAGAGAGAGGAAAGGAAAGGAAAGAGAGAGCTCAGGGATGAAGCCATGTTTTGGCTATTACTGATTCTATTCTTACCTCTTGTCTCCAAAGAAATATTAATGAGAAATTCTCTCATGCAGAGGAAGGGAATGTTTGACCCAGTGATACTCCACACCCACTAAACCCCCTATCACATATACATGCTTAGCTTAGGAATGTTGTACTACATTCTGATAAGGTTATCCTATTGAGGCAACAGGGTATATCACATTACTGGGAGTAGGGACTCTGGCTCTCCAGTGCATATTTGAATCATTCCAGATCCCCTGCCAATTATTCAAGGAAAAATTGTGATCCAAAAACAGAAAAATAGGAATCCACAAAGTATGTCCACAGCAGACTGGTGAGGAGGTGCCTTCTCTCTCTGGCCTCACTCCTTTGAATGCAGGTTTCAAGGAGGGTGGGTATAGGCTTCCCTGAAGGTCACTAAGGCAATACCTATCATTCCCCAATAAGTCATCGCTCCAATGGGGTTGGGTCTACAACCTCAGAGAACAAGGTAGGATAACATGTATTAGTTAGCTTGAATATACGGCACACATATGTATATATTTTTTATTATGTTATGTTAATCACCGTACAGTACATCATTAGTTTTTGATGTAGTGTTCCATGATTCATTGTTTGCGTATAACACCCAGTGCTCCATTCAGTACATGCCCTCCTTAAAACCCATCACCGGGCTAACCCATCCCCCCACCCCTCTCCCCTCCAGAACCCTCAGTTTGTTTTTCAGAGTCCACACATATATATTTTTTAATCCCCTGGGTTTAGGAATAGTATTTTGTTTCTGTGGCTTAAATTTTGTTATCATTGTTTAAATGTCTCAATCTATTCTCTGCTGAAGCAGAGGCAGAAGGTGGCTGCTCTTAGAACAAAGTACAAAGGGGGACAGTGCCTTCTCAAGGACAAAAGGATTCCCAGGGATCAAGAATAAGGGGGTTCCCATATAAAACTTCCCTCCACTGCCACCATGGAGGGGCATGGACCATTTTCGGGAATGAAAAATTGGAAGCTTCCTGAGACGGAGAACAGAACCCAAATAATGGCTATGGATGAAACCAAAAAGAAGATAAAGGAATGGCCAGATAAATCTTGCTATTCCATTAGTATTAAGATTAGCAAGTTTCCAGGACACCAAGATAAGCACCTCTATTTTGTTCCATGCCCCACAAACCACACAATGATGGGACAGGAAAGTGATGCCTCCCACTTTCTCTCATTCTATAAACAGGCAATGCTGCCCCTTTGCAGCCTTCTGACCCCAGAGACCATGTGAAGTTACACGTTGCTCCACTGATCCCTCCACCCCTCAGAAGCCATAGATTCAAGCAGCAAGACTGAGAACGTAATCATGCTCACCCCTTCCATTTAGCGGGTCTGCATACTAACCTTGTCACATTCTCTCCCAACCTATCATTTAAGATAGCCCTTGAAATTTGAAATGTTAGCCTCTGTGTTGTGGAAAAAAACAAAAAACAAAAAACAAAACATACAATTCCTTACACTTTATTTCTCCTAGAAATCCCTTAAGCCTGAGAAGAAGATAGAATGTATGCTCAGTCCTAAAGAGGAAATTGCTCCCGAATTCTCCTGTGCCTCCACTATCCCCACAGGCTTGTTCACAGTTTGATTCAGGGTCATGCTTTTCCACCAATGGAAACACTTTCCCAGTCTTTCTCCACCTCAGCTACTATCTGTGGCTTTTGTCAATTCATCAAGTTAAATGAGGCTCAGAAACCAAAAAAAAAAAAAAAAATCACGTAGGCTATATTTTTCAGTCTACCTTCAGTAATGTGTAAAGAAGAACAATCTATTGTACAGTTTCCTGGCCGAAAGAAGCCATTATCATTGTCCACTGAGTTCTTTCCATAGTATATAGAACTGTCAGACTGCCCTTGTACACTTTTAAACTGTAACAACTTAGTTTTAAGGTACAATAGAAGCCATCTGAAAATGGCATTTTTTTTTTTTTAAAGATTTTATTTATTTGACAGAGAGAGATACAGCGAGAGAGGGAACACAAGCAGGGGGAGTGGGAGAGGGAGAAGCAGGCTTCCCGCAGAGCAGGGAGCCCGACGCGGGGCTCGATCCCAGGACCCTGGGATCATGACCTGAGCCGAAGGCAGACGCTTAACGACTGAGCCACCCAGGCGCCCCTGAAAATGGCATTTTGAAGCAGTTTTATGAAAGTTTGGAATCTATATTATATAATTGTTCAAAGTGCTTTCTTGTTTGAGACCCTGAGACAAATGAAAAATGGATCCAGCTACGGAACCTCTAAATGGTGTGCTGTGGAAGACAAAATTGAATTCCGTATTAGCTGGTGAAGAAAATTCAACGCACCAGATATATGCTGATTGTTTGCACTGTATTAGCAGCTTAAGTAATTCAAGTTTTAAAAGCCTGAAAGTCAAGAAAAGGTAGGGAAACTTCAAATGCCCTTCTGTGACTCTCATGATTTAAAACGAGTCAGTTCTGTTTTGACGTATGTAGGCTAAATATATGTTGATTTTATAAAATTGAGAGAAACTGTTCATGTACCTTTATTTGCAGACTCCTCACCAGCACTTTTTTATTTCCTTTTGTGTTTTCTTTCCTGGATTTAAGCATTTCTTATGGCCTGATGATTGGCCCCCAGAGAGCCTTAAGTCATAGCCATCATGACTGTGTACCAGTTGCTTAAGTATATCTTGAGATTCTATCAAGATATTTTCTGAAACTGTTCACTTGAGAATTGTATCTACTCCCAGGATAGGAAATGAAAAGAAACACATGTTAGGGCAAGTAGGTACAGTTCTTATACTGTTGAGTAATATTCTTTATGATCGTGATTTAATTACATTGATTTATTGATATTGCTGCAGTTCAATTTGAAAGTGTTTGGGATGAGTCATAACCCCAAAGGGACTATAAGTCAGGACTGACTAAAAGAAACTTTAACTTATGCCTCATGATAAGAAAAAAGAAGGGGAAAAGAAAAAGGAGGAAAATATAATGAGGATAGTGGCAATGACTTTCTTTTTTTCATGTTGGTTCTTTCTTGCAAGAGAGAACTGATTATAGCAGTGGATGTCAGACTCCAAAGATCACATGGGGTTGCTTGTTAATCGCGCGGATTCCAGAGTTTCAGCCTGGAGATTCAGACTTTCAGTTTTGTTGTTGCTGTTGTTGTTGATTTGGGGGCAGCGAGGGGAGTGTCATGAATCTGTATGTTTAATGGGCACTCGAGTTGATTCTGATATAGATAGCGGAGTGAACACACACTAATATTAACCCCATTCATAGGTGCCCTGGGAAGACACCAAGCCAGCTGTGTGTAAGCCTCTGTTATCTGGTGGAACCAATGGTGTAACCCTCTAAACCTGTGTAGGAAAACAGTGAGGATGAAAAAGATATTGGGCACAGTGTATGGAATGTAGTAAGTCCTCCATAAAACATTAGTTCTGCTTCCTCTAGCTCTGTTACCAACCACATATCTATGACTGTGACTCCATGGGCTTTTCCTTTGTAAAGCAGGAATTGTATAAACCACCAGAGTGAGTCAGGAAGTGGAAGGAAGGATGTCTCAAGGAAGCCTGTTTTCGGCTCCACTGGGTCTCATGAGATAGTACCTCAAGTTGGTAACATTTTAGGGTCTCAAATATTTATTTTATCAGTATTCATGGGTGTTGAGGCCTGAGCCAGAAGACTGAGCCATGCTAAATACAATATCCTAAAAACTAATGTAAACAAGAAATTGCTAGATCACCAAACTCATAGTGAAAAATAAAACCTATACACTGACAGCTACAAGACCAGCATATTTATAAACAAACTCTGTCAGGATGTTCAAACTGCATGGGAACCAAAAAAAAAAAGCAGGTCTGAGAGTAATAATTTACTTCTAGAAATCACTGCCAGAGAGATCATAAATATTTTAAGTCCTTTTGATTGAGTTTCATAAGTTGACGGTTGCTTGGGGAGCATGGCATCAGAAAAAGGGAAATTAAGTTAATTAAAATTTTACTGGCTTTGGAATAAGACATTCTGAGAAATCCATTAGAAAAGTCTAGTTCTGCATAAATACTCAAAATAACCTGACCTATGGCTTTGGCTCCTTCTTCCTTGACCAGCACCGACATTTCCCTCTTAGACTATGCAATTTGCCAGGCTTGATATGTGCTCTTGATTGCTTTCTGGAATATCTGGAAATATTAAAATATTGACAAGTTCTTGCAAAGCACCTGAAGGAATAAGTCTCTAAGAAAAGATTGTATCATGTATGAATCTTAGGCCAATATAACTCAGCTATGCAAAAAATCTTTTGTTTTCTATAACTACACTTAATTTTATTTTTACATTTCATCTCAGCAGACTGTCAGGAAATTTTTCATCAATCATTAGCATCCTTGTACATTTTCTCCTAAAGAATATTAACAGAGATTGAATCTCCCTGAATGTCCACCCCAGTTGCATGTACTTATGAGATTTATCCACATTGTTCAGGTAAGAGATCATTTATATTAGGATTGCACTTAGGAATTAATATAGTTTTATCATCATCCTTGTTTGTTTCTGCTAATTTTTAGTTATATATGTTATTAAGCAACATTTTATTTTACCTTATACAATCATTAAGAGTTGACTTCTCCCCACAGTTCAAAGAAGTAGCTCCACATCATATTTTTTTTTCTCTGAAAGATTCTTTCTTTGTTTGGTAACCTGCAAAAAGAATATTTTACACAACACTAAACAAAATTATACAAGCTGGCATAGCTTTCATTAGTAGGAAACCAGGAATCTTATAATTCCCATCTCATTTCTTTTTTTAATTTAATTTTGTTAATTTTTTTTAAATTTCAGCTTTATTGGGGTATAACTGACAAAAGTGAAAGATATTTAAAATGTACATCATGGTGATTTGAAAGAGGTATACTATATATATATATATATATATATATATATATATACACACACACACACACACACACAATGGAATATTATGCAGCCATCAAAAAGGAATGAGATCTTGCCATTTGCAATGACGTGGATGGAACTGGAGGGTGTTATGC
>NC_138378.1:80805022-80946538 GCF_054177405.1 Leptonychotes weddellii | reverse complement strand
GGGTTAGCCTGGTGATGGGTATTAAGGAGGGCACGTTCTGCATGAAACACTGGGTGTTATACACAAACAATGAATCATGGAACACTACATCAAAAACTAATGATGTAATGTATGGTGATTAACATAACAATAAAAATTTAAAAAAAAAAGAAATAGGTATACCTTATAAAAGGATTTCCTCCATCCAGTCAGCTAATACATCTATCATCTCACATATTTATCTTTCTTTTGAGGGGAGGGAGTGTGTGTGAGAATATTTAAGTTCTGTTCTCTCAGCAAATTGTAATTATACAATACAGTGTTATCAACTATAGTCATTATGATTTACAGTAGAGTCTCAGACTTTATCCAACCCTGGCAACCAGTTTTCTACTCTCTGTCTCTATGCATTTAACTTTTTTTTTTTTTTTCAGTTTCCACAAATAAATGAGATCATGCAGTATTTTTCTTTCTCTGTCTGGATTATTTTGCTTAGCATAACGCTCTCAAGGTCCATCCGTGTTGTTGCAAATGGCAGGATTTCTTTCTTTCCCATTGCTGAATAATATTCCACTGAATGTAGGTGCATACACACACCACATCTTCTTTATCCATTTGTCTGTAGATGGACACTTAGGTTGTTTCCATATCTTGGCTACTGTGAATAAGGCTTCAGTGAACACGGGATGCAGATATCTCTTCAATATCTTGTTTTCATTCCTTTTAAATATATATCCAGGAGTGGGATTGCTAGATCATGTGGCAGTTCTATTTTTAATTTTTTGAGGAACTTCCATGTTGTTTCCCATGGTGGCTGCACCTGTGCCTTCCCCCGCCAACAGAGCACGTGTTCCCTTTTCTTCACATCTTCGCTGACACTTGTTATCTTTTTGTATTTTTGATGATAGCTGTTCTAACAGGTGTGAGGTGATAGATCATTGTGGTTTTTGATTTGCATTTCTCTGATGATTAGTGATGTTGAGTGTCTTTTCATAGTGTTATTTTTTTAGGGATTGCTCAAAAAAGTTTTGGTTTAACTCCATGACCTTTCTAAACTATGTTTATCTAAACCCTCAAAACTGATCTAAGTTCTTTTTTGTTGTTGTCCTCTGATGATATGGAGGATAATATAGAATTCAGGTATTGAGAAAAAGCTCAGCTCCTTGAGCTGCATTCTGTTGGAAACAATGAGGAATGCACTGAAAGGCTTTTAATGTGCAGTTGATTAGAAGACACTGAGTCAACTTTGAGTAAAGTGGCAATGTTCACGTATCATCTCTTTCACAACACATCTCCACCTAATTGTGAAATTCCCATATTCAGCACATGGCCTTTCTTCTACCTCACACTTCTCAAAGACTATTCATGGTGAACCAACCTGATCCAAATTTGGTAGCATGATGCTAGCTATACAACTCACCAGTCAATTCAATTTTATGAGAATAGTTCCATACATTTATACAACACAGTCTATACCATATTATATTAAGAGGGATCTTCATAGAAATGAAAATAAAGCAACCATAATTTTACAAATGAGCATGATTATATCTTAGAAGATAAATAAGATTTATGTTTTCTAAGTGTCTTCCTGCCAGTCTCATGGCCTTTTTCTCTTTGTGGAGCTAAGAAAAGGTTCTGCCAAGAAATGCCCCATCTTCTTCCTAGGTATGTTGCACAATGGTTCCTTCAAGTCCTTTTAATATTCTAAATATCTCTGTAGACATTTCTTTACTAGAACTGGTTACCAGTCTCCATGTTCCAATGTAACCCAAGCCTCAGAAGTACGTATCGAGCGCTCCCTTTTTTCCCTTTGGACTGTGAATGCTCTCACAGCAACACTCACAGGGACAAGCTTTAAAGGCTGGTGCTATCCTTCTGCAGCTAGTGACTATCTTCAGAATATTGGACACTTCACAGTTTTTCCTCAGCTAGGGTATTGGCTGAAGTTCCTATGTACCCTGCCTGGCACATACTGAGCCCTAAATAGATATGTACTGGAAAAGTGAGTAAATCCCACTCAATGTCTCTTTATACATGTGTAACTTTATACCTTTTTGTCAAAATCTAAGATTATTTACAATATTTATCTTCCTCCTGAACTTATTCTGATAGAGTCAATGCCCCAGCTGCCTCTATCAGTTTTTGATCTAGGAACTTCATAGAATTGTAGCCCAGGCTTCATTTATTCTTATGGATTTCAGCTCAATTTTTGTTTCATAGGGATATCTATATGATATAAAAATACTTTACCATTTTTATATATTTAAAATCAAGGTAGGGAGGATCCCAGATGAAAGCACAGCAATATCTGGACCAGAATTTACAAAGATAAATATTCTGCATTCACATTTCATTTGAACGTAAATTCAGTGGCAAAAAAAGAAAGAAAGAAATCAATACACTGCTCTTGAATGTACTGCCTTTCAAAAATGTGTAAACAACTCACAGAAAACCATTAAAACAAGGAATTATATAGAATTACATAGATAGCTCTTTCAATTCAAAATTGTTCCTTATCTTTCTATCTCTTTTATGCATTTTCTGAACTTTACATCTATATAAAAAAATCTAAAATTTAGAAGCTCAATTTCTCAGGACGTATTTCTCCTTATAATCTCAAGTGCTATAATAAGGCAGACTTGTCAGTTATCAGATTCAACTGAGCTCTAACTTCCCTCTGAGAACTAGCTTAGAACTTAGACTAGCTCTTAGAACTTTCCTCTTGATTTAGATCAAAATGTCAGGAGGGGTTTTGAGCAAAAATTTCATTTTCCTAGTTAGGTGGTGTAACTATTTAACTTGGATGGAATGCCATATATTAGAATTTCCTAAATTTTTCTTTTTCTTTTTTTAAAAAAGATTTTATTTATTTATTTGACAGAGAGAGAAAGAGAGAGCACAAGTACGCAGAGGGAGAGGGAGAGGGAGAAGCAGGCTCCCTGCTGAGCAGAGAGCCAGATGGGGGGCTCCAAACTTTTTCTTAACAGAACTTTTTGGGGGTGCCTGTGTGGCTCAGTTGGTTAAGCGACTGCCTTCGGCTCAGGTCATGATCCTGGAGTCCCGGGATCGAGTCCCGCATCGGGCTCCCTGCTCAGCGGAGAGTCTGCTTCTCCCTCTGACCCTCCTCCCTCTCATGCTCTCTGTCTCTCATTCTCTCTGTCTCAAATAAATAAATAAAATCTTTAAAAAAAAAAAAAAAACAGAACTTTTTGTGCCTTGCTATTGATGCTTTTGGGAAATCAATTTTACACGTTCATCAACTAATAACAGAAAATACACTATTATGTAGTGTTTTTAGTCAATTTCCCTTTACTCTAAGTGCTGTGTTTATATAATAATGAATTATGTTTTCAGTGTATCAATTATAAGCTTTTTAAATAATTCCATTTTTATATTCCTTGGGAAACTGTTTCATAATATGTTTTGGAGGTAACCTTATGTCAAGAACTGTGCAGCATCTGAAATTTTAGCCTACTTACAAGCTAATATGTTTGTTTGCCACAAATTCAAGAATGTTGAGTCCCCTGGCCTGGAGACAAAGGATTTTATTACTTATGGCAACAACCTTAGCCAGAGCTTCACACTGATTTTCATCAGTTCTCTGTGGCCCTCAAATCCTACTGAAGAAATGCAAAGGGCCTAACCCAAATGCTTGCACATGAAACTGGTTATGTTATAGAACAGGATTACTGAGTTTGAGGGATTCACCATTTTGATAAAAAGCAGAAATATACCTGTTCTTTTTATGGGTGGGGACAAATGGGAAGGGGAGGTGTAAGAAAGGGAGGGAGAGGTGTTACCTAATCTTTCCGGGTTTGCCTTGTGAACATAACCCTGAGAAATGGCCCTGGTAAAGAATGATTAGAGTAGGGGCACCTGGGTGGCTCAGTCGTTAAGCATCTGCCTTCAGCTCAGGTCATGATCCCAGCGTCCTGGGATCGAGCCCCGCATCAGGCTCTCTGCTCGGCGGGAAGCCTGCTTCTCCCTCTCCCACTCCCCCTGCTTGTGTTCCCTCTTTCGCTGTGTTTCTCTCTGTCAAATAAATAAAATCTTAAAAAAAAAAAAAAAAAGAATGATTAGAGTATTCTTTCTTGGCTTTCCCAGTAAGAACTTGCAGGGAAGCTTAGGGTTCATGGAAGATTGCCTCTCTCTGAATCAAATAAAGAAGAGCTATTGTATAACCTTATTAGATACATAAAGAATAGCATTATTAACAATAAGAAAGAATAGCCAATAGTTATTAACTATCCTCCTGGTACTTTACCTACTTTATCTCTATAGCTTATGTTATTTCCCCCATTATATTTTTAATCACTCCATGTTTGAAATGAAGAAACCAAGTCTTAAATATTTTAAGTCACTTGTCTAAATAAGATCAGTATAGACAGAAAACAAAGGAAGGTTAGAGATAACATAGGAATTATTCTTATAAAATAATGATAGAACACCTACAATTATCATCATCTTTTATATGCTAGATATAGACTTTTAAAATCAAATCCTTACAATAATAAACACTGAGTTTCATTATTCCCATTTTCTAGCTCAGGATACTGGAATTTAGGGAGGTTAAGTAAGTTGCCCAGGCCAGGAATAATTGTAAGGACAAGAACAAGGATAGCTCTAGAATGTACATCCTTAATCCATTTATTATCTTACTTCTCAATAAATGATTATAGCTTCATATTAACAAAAGCACCCATTTCTCCTCCTACACCCAACACATGTAACCTTTGTTTATGCTATTTTCGTCCAGTTGCAGATTGATTTTTTAATTAATTTCTTTATACTGGAGCACAAATGAACTACTCTCTTCAAAACCTGAGATCATTAATTAAAAAAATCTTCATTCTAAGGTCCATCACAAACTACCAGTGCTTGCTCTTATGGTAAACTATTAGCAATGTGGAAAAAAATGGAAGCTGGACAGACCACTGTGGGAGCATATTAAGTAATTACATTTCAAATCTGGTCTTTTACGTTGCCACTCAATCACTTTTTTCCTGGGGGAAGAAGGTCTATGATCAAGTCTGAGGATATTTAAAGCATTCCAGAAATAAAGGGAGATACCAGAATGAAAACTCAACAATCCGGATCTTCCTCAACTTAGAAAGGGATTACATCCTGATAAACCCATTGTAAATTGAAAATATCCTAAGTCAAAAATGCATTTATTACACCTAACCTACTGAATATCATAGCTCAGCCTAGCCTGCCTTAAACATGCTCAGAACACTGACATCAGCCTATAGTTGGACAAAATCATCTAACACAAAGCCTATTTCATAATAAAGTGTTGAATATCTTATGTAATTTATTGAATACTTTACTGAAAGTGGAAAACAGCATAGTTGTATGGGTACAGTATGGTTGTAAATGTATCAGTTGTTCACCCTAGTGATTGTGTGGTAACTGTGAGCCGTGACTTGCTGCTGCGGCCTGGCTTCACAGGAGAGTATCATACTGCAAATCACTAGCCCAGGAAGAGATCCAAATTTAAAATCCAAAGCATGGTTTCTACTGAACGTGTAAGGCTTTCACATCATCATCAAGGTGAAAAATCATAAGTCAAACATCGTAAGTCAGGTTCATATATATATATGTTCTCTCTATAGTATGATATATAGAATATGATCTATATGATATATATATCTATTATATATATAGAGAGAGAGAGAGAGAATATATATAACAATATATAGCAATTGCATTCCCTAGAATACTTATTGTGGGAGAACTGAAATTGTTGGGTAAAAAATGTTTTGATAAATGCTTGAAGTGGGAGTCAAGAACAAAGACACATTTGTTTTCATAACAATTGACAATGGCTTACTATTTTCTAATTAGGTGTGCCTGGGAGGTCATTTAGTTTGCTGAACAATATGATAGGATATATCAATTTAGGTATTACCAATTTAAGGCTAGTAGCTGAATTGTTTTTATTATTATTATTATTATTATTATTATTATTATTATTATTATTATTTTAAGATTTTATTGAGCGTGGAAGCAGAGGCAGAAGAGAGAGAGAATTTTAAGCAGACTCACTCTGAGCGCAGAGCCTGACATGGGGCTCCATCTTACACCCCCAAGATCATGACCTGAGATGAAATCAAGAGTCCACTGCTTAACCGACTGAGCTACCCAGGTGCCTAGTGTTTTATTTTATTTGTCTTTTTTTTTTTTCCTTAGAGCAGTTTTCAGTTCACAGCAAAATTAAGGGAAGGCTAAGGACATTTCTGATATACCTCAAGCTTCCACGCATACATTAGCCTCCCCCATTACCAACATCCCCCACCAGAGTGGTTCATTTATTATGATTGATGAACCTGCATTGACATGTCATAATCAACCCAGAGTCCATAGATTACATTAGGGTTCACTGCTGGCATTGTACATTCTATGGGCCTAAACAAGTGTATAATGGCATGTGTCCACCATTATGGTGTACAGGGTATTTTCATTGCCCTAAAAGTCCTCTGTGCTTCATCTATTCATCCCTCCTCACCTCAACTCCTGGAGATCACTTGTTACTGTCTCCATAGTTCTGTTTTTTCACAATGTCTTATTGTTGGAATAACATAGTATATAGCCTTTTAAGATTGGCTTCTTTAACTTAGTAATATGTGTTTAAGGCTGTCTTTTCATCACTTGATAGTTCATTTCTTTTTAGCACTGAATAATATTCCACAGTTTGGAGGTACCAGAGGTTATTTATCCATTCATCTACTGAAAGGCATCTTGGTTTCCAGGTTTTGTCAATTATGAATCAAACTGCTATAAACATCTGTGTGTAGGTTTTTGTGTGAACATACATTTTCAACTCCTTTGAGTAAATACCCAAAACCATGATTGCTGGATCATACGGTAAGAATATATTTAGTTTTGTGAGAAACTGGCAAACTGTCTTCCAATGTGGCTGTGGTATTTTGCATTCCCACCAGCAATGAATCTGATTTCCTGTTGCCCCACATCCTTTCCACCATTTGGTGGTATCAGTGTTCTGAATTTTGGCTATTTTTTTAGGTGTATAATGGTATCTCATTATTGTTTACATTTCCCTGATGGCATAATATATGGAACATCTATTCATAGGCTTATTTGCCATTTTCATATCTTCTTTGATGAGGTGTCTTTTAAGGTCTTTGGCCCATCTTAAATCCGATTTGTTTTCTTAATGTTCAGTTTTAAGAGTTTCTTGTGTATTTTAGATAACAGCCCTTTATCAGATGCACTTTTTGGCAAATATTTTCTTATATTCTGTGGCATGTATTCTCATTCACCCGATAAGTTGAATTGTTCTTTGTTTTGCTTTTTTTTTTTTTCCTAGAAAGAAATTTGAAGTTTTCTGGTGATAATTTTGGTAGGCAGATAACAGTTGCTGGCAAGACTTGTTTTTTGATGGAGGAAAGGAAAACTGGGAGAAAATTTCTGGAAGTGAGGAGAGGGCTTGAAGAATAGAAATTTTAATGAGAATTTTTTTTATTATTATGTTATGTTAATCACCATACAGTACATCATTAGTGTTTGATGCAGTGTTCCATGATTCATTGTTTGCGTATAACACCCAGTGCTCCATTCAATACGTGCCCTCTTAATGAGAATTTTTAACATTATTTCACTATGACATGCACAATGTATTTATTATATTTATATCTTCTTAAAAATATTTAGTAGAATATGTTTGGCTCTTAAACATTTTTGTTTTTTCCTTTGAAGAATCTGAAGAGATGACTATTGAAACATGATATCAGTAGTCATAGGATAGAGTCAGTTGATACCCGTGGTACAATAAATATAATCAAACTCACATGTGAATTGGTCATTCCATTGGCATAAACTAATGGAGAATAAATTTCTTTGAATTAATATTTGTGTCAAGGACATCTTATCATCAATCACCTCAGTGTCCCTGATCTAGATTTTAATAGTATCTTGACTATGTTTTGATAGATTGCTGACATAGGGTGGACATGGGAAATATTAATTTTATCCCATTCTTGCCTTGTACTTAGGCAGAAGGTGGGAAGAAGAAGGATTAGGAGAAACTAGGTTGGCTGTAGAAAACATAGAAAAACCACTAATCATTGGAAGCAATCATCAAGGCAAATGAAAACTGGCAAAAGAAAAAACCAAAATGTTGAGTCCTAAGAAAAAAATCTAAAAGTGGCATAATGTTCTCAAAATAATTTTTACCATGTGAATTCTAGTAAAAGTTTTTTGAGCATAATCCTATATATTTATTATTCAAAAATTATAGTCTCATATTATTCTGCAAATATATCATATATATAATAAATATACTCTGTAGCAAGCACTAGTAGAGCCCACCAATATTCAGCTTTCCTTTCTTTTGGAGGCCATATGGTCAGCTATATGTTCTGGCCCTCGTAGAGCTAGTCAATGAAGCAGTGAAAAGCCCAACAGCATTCTCCCACCTCCCTTTCCAGGACTCTACAATAATGGAATCCATGTCTTCACATTAGTGCATCTACGGATAATGGAGAATGTCATCCTGGGTGTCTTAGTAACTGTGGAACAAAGTCCTCAGCCAACCTATTCTGGACACAGATCATGAGAGATAGAAATATTTAATGGTGTTAAGCCATTGAGATTTTGGAGTTATTACATTATGACTTAGATAACTTAAAAACTATGAATATAAAAATAATTATAAAAACCTAAAAATAATTATAAAAACCTGCATATTTTCTTTCTGTACCCCACTGTATAATTCTGAACATTCCCTGAGATATATTGGCTCTCCTTTGGAAATCACTGCTTCAGAAATCATCCAATGAAACCAAGAGAATAAATAGACATTCAAGGTCCATTGTGAAACTTCTTCTTTAGAGTCCTAATTGTTAGAGTAAGTGTATTGTCATATTACTTAATACAAAAGAGTTTGTACTTTGTCACACCAGGTGTAGGGTGGGTACTTGCCTCACATGTAATAAACTCAAAACTTCTGACTACAACCAAATGTTATGCATCCCTTGGTTATAAAAAGAAAGATTGCTTTTTAATAGCAGGAAAATATAACAATTAATAATGAACTGTGTATTTAAATCCAATTTTTACATAGAATTTGCAAAGAAAGGATGACCACAATAAATAAAATCAGATTCATCGTTACTATCCCATATACTCTTCTCAAATATAAACTAGTTATTTTTCTGTGGCTTTGTACTGAATCAACAAAGAAATAATTTATTGGAGTCAGTTTCTTTCCACCACTGGCTATTGACTTTCAGATAAATACAGCATCAAAATAGTTCATGCAACCTAGTTTGAAATTTTCTCTAGCGATTACTTTACAAACTGCGGATGAGGCAGTGTATTTTAGTATGGCTGCATATGAGAGAAACCAAAGTCTAATTAGCTAAAGCAAGAGAAGAAATGTATTGGCCCATATAACTACAAAGTCCCAAGGAGTAAAACTTGCTCCAGACATGGATGGATCCAGGAGGGCAAAAAATAATCAGAGACCTACCTCTTTTCCTCCATCTCTTGGCTCAGTTTTTGTCTATTTATTTCATTCTCAAGCAGATTTACTCCATGTGCCAGAATATCTGTGCCAGGTCATTCTGGGCTTCCACTGTTTTCAATTCCTGAGGCTTTAGTAGCAAGAGATACCTTCCACGTTACTATCTACCAAAAATATTCAAACTGGCTACACTGGATTATGTGCCTATTCCTATGAACTAGAAGCACAAACAAATGATTGGCTTCTTAGCAGAAGGGCAGAGGTTGGGGAGCTTCCAAAAGGAAAAGACATGAGTAACCTAGAAATAGAATCTGCCTTTTACAGGGAGGATCTCTGAACCTCTGATCTAAGCTTTGCAGTCCATGCGCCCATCATATTTCCTAAAGGCATCCATCCTCTATATTCTGGTTGAAGACTATGAGAGCTGCTGCACAGCTAAATGCCCTGCAGCCCGATCTATTTATTAATGTGAGATGTGAGAGGAAATCAAAAAGGAGATGAAATCTAATGCCTTTTTTTTCCAGCTAAAAACTGGCTTCGTTTAATGACATAGTCTTAGTATATCATGATAGTTTTATGATTGTACCATATACTCATTACCTTTTTTATACTCATTACTTTTCATGATAAAAGAAGGAATAGGATGTCACACCTATTGAAAAGAGGATGATCATGCTTAGCTTTACAAAAACAAAACAAAAAACAAAAAACAAAAGCCCAAACCAATATAACAACAACAACAACAACAAATCCACAACACAACAAACCCAGATTTTTTAAATGTACGCTCCTTAAAAGTTCAAATCAAACAGTGAAAATTCAAGTCAATATGTAGACAGGACAACTTAAAACATGTAGCACTGCTAAAATGCAAAGCATCAGAGTCTAGTGAAAATCTAGAGTTCACGTCACTTAAAATCTAACTAGGTTAGGGGTGCCTGGGTGGCTCAGTCATTAAGCGTCTGCCTTCGGCTCAGGTCATGATCCCAGGGTCCTGGGATCGAGCCCCGCATCTCGGGCTCCCTGCTCCACGGGAAGCCTGCTTCTCCCTCTCCCACTCCCCCTGCTTGTGTTCCCTCTCTCACTGTGTCTCTCTGTCAAATAAATAAATAAAATCTTTAAAAAAAATCTAGGTTAATCAGGCATATTCTGGATGTTAGAGCAGATGATAAAGTTCAAAGTTACAACATGAACGGAGGGTCAAGGATTCCACCCTTTACTAGAACTAGCCAAGTGAAAGATTTTGAATTGAGAGCTTAGAGTTCAGAGGGTAAATTATTTGTTTCAACACTTTGAAACTTCTAAGCAAGTGTGTGAGTGGGGTGAGGTAGGCATTCATTAATGATTCATATTCCCTTTCAATATTCTCTTTTATCATGAAAAGTAATGAGTATAAAAAAGGTAATGAGTATATGGTACAATCATAAAACTATCATAATATACTAAGACTATGTCATTAAACGAAGCCAGTTTTTAGCTGGAAAAAAAAGGCATTAGATTTCATCTTCCTTTTGATTTCCTCTCACATGTTACTCAGAAACCTCTAACTTCCTGCACTCCTTAATAAAAACTTCAAATCATGCGGCAAGACTTTTGACATAACGGCATTTTCACTAACATCCTTTCGGCAGCTGGAAACTTTTGTCTCAGGAGGGAGTCTCTCACCCTGCTTTGGGTTATTAAAGCTAATTAAAGTGATGACCCTTGTTTGCCTTACTGTCACTCAAGGCCCCTGAAAGGGGCATCCTATTCCTTCTTGGTCCTCTGTTCCTTTTCTGTGGCATTGGTAGAAAAAAGAACAGAAATGCTATCCCACTTGGGCTCTAAGCTGAAAGCAAATCTCTCTGGGAATCAGTCTTTCTAATACAGAGGAAGCAATTTCTCAATTTACTCTTAAGAAAACATTATCCCCCCGATTAATTCACAGCTGGGAACTTGTTTAAATATACACAACTTTTACATGTTTCTAACACAAACTCTATCACCAAATTTTCCAACTGGGAACGTATCCTTTTTATTTTGTACAAGGCGATTTTAAACAAGAGTTTAAAGTGTTTCCTGAAGAGTATCCACATTTTGATAGAAGGTAAAGAATTATTTTTTGGAAGAAGAAGTATAAGAGGAACTGCTTGGAATCAGGGAAGTTTGAAAGACCCAATCACACAAAACTCATTCTAAATTTAAAATATTTTACTTTGAATGTCTACAGTGTGATAGTACTGAAACTTTTATCCTCTAACTACCTCCAAAATCCAGGAAGAAAGTCCTTACCTTGTTTTTAAATTTAATAATTCTTATTTTGTCAAACCTCCATTTCATTATCTACTTACGCAAATCTCAATATGCTATGCCCCGTTTCCTTTTTGAAATTGTGTTAACTTGAGAGTGAACAGTATAGTTAGGAACATTTGGGGCTGCAAGTGGTAGCAAATCCAAAAAACACAAGCTTAAACAAGTAGGAATTTACCCTCCTTTATAAAGAATTCTGAGAGCAATTTAGTCCTGATTCAGTGGTTCGTCCGTACTATCCCCAGTGTCTCAAGCTTCTGCTGTTTCTGTGATCCTTTAGTGTGTTGGTTCTTGGCCTCAGGTTGCAAGAAGCCAGCTGCAACTCCAGCATCACATTACGGTTTAGGGCAGGAAGAAGAAGGTGGTGCAGAGTCCTTCTGCCTGAGTATGTCCCAGCCAGAAGACTTTCCCTTAAGTCTCATAGGCCAAAATGATATCGCATGGACAACATATATCTATGTCATTGCAGAAAAAAGAGATGAGGGTGTAGAAGAGCTAAAACTATGCAACAGTGTCTGCTGCAAGTCTCTCTGTTGCCTCTTTTCTTCAAGATACGTGTGTAAAAGCCACCAGATCTTCATTGTTCCTTAATTCGACGGGGAAAAATCCTCCACTGTTTTATATTGAAACATTCCTGAATCTGAGAAATAACTTTCAGAAATAACTAAGATTAAATATATTTTATACTCAAAAATGAGCTGTGACTAAATCGATAAGGTGGCTCTGAGCTAAGAGAACATGTCTTACATGAATCATAGTATATTAATTCTGAGTCAGATGATCCCTTTATGTTATTTGTGTCCATTTTTCTAAAGTGAGATTATTAACAGAGTAATGTAGTAAATTTCATTAATACTGTAAATACTTCATAATACCACGTGGTGAATCTTAATAGAGATAATGATCCCAAACAATAGGTGTCACGTAGTCTCACTGAGAATTGCCTGCTTATTTTCAAATGGGTGTTTGTTTAGCATTTGATAATGCCCATCTAAAAAGTATACAAAGAAATAGGCGCATACACTCTGAGAGTACAACTTTCTTATGGCCCCCGTGTCCCTGTTTTGATTGGATTTTTGTCTAAAAACTAGGTCATTATGAAGGCAGATGAATTTTAAAATATTTTATGGTCTGATCTTTCCTCATCTTGGTGAAATAATTTGTAGAGTTGGATTATGTTAAGATGATTAGAAACGATCCCCAGATTGTTTCCTTTCCAATCTTGGGCAAGATTTTGAAGGACGCAATATAAGCACATGGGTCAAACTAAGAAATATACTGCTTGCTTAATAATAGATGGCTTAGAGTCTAGAAAAAGGGCCAACTTGGACACTTAAGGCCAACTTGGACACTTCTGCTCCATTCTAACGATATCATTATCTTGGATATGTAGATTTATTAAAACATTCCTGAAATATACAGCAACTTTTCTCTACTGACAGAAATGAGTGGTCTTTACCATTTTAACATTATACTGGAATTAAATGAACTACTTAAAATCTTTTTGACTGTAACAGTATGATAGTATCAAGAGTGCTGTATTTATAATCAGAGGACTTAAATATGAGTCTTTATTTAGTTTTATGTATGACCTTGAGTGAATCATTACGTGCCAGAACTTCAATTTACTTATCTTCATTTTGGGTATAAGAAAAATTATTTAAGACATACTTTTTAATTTGTAGCAAAAGAACCTTAGCTATAGGAATAAGATTTAAAAATAAATAAAACTTACAACTTTCCACCCCTCATTTCACTTAATTTCCAAGTGTATCCTTTGTTTGCAAATCTAGTCAAACACTGGCTTTTGTAATTTACTCTGGTGTTTGGTTTACACCTGATTCTCTTCCATCTCAGACTTTCACACTCTCTTTCTGCAACTCTGGATTTCACCCAGGTCCCTCTGTCTCTCCAGATCTACTCTTGATTCCCACACATTGCAACATCTGGAATAGTTCACATCCCATCACTCAGCCTGATTTCCCCCACTGGTCACAAACCCCTCCATCACCCCGTATCACCCATAAGGTACCAACGTGCTTGGAAAATTATAAAGAATTATGAAAACTTACCTTTTTATTACCATCTTTAAAATGAAGGCAATGGCTCAAATTCCTTTCCATTTAGTTTAAACCCAAAGAAAGGGCCTGATTGCTTGAACATAAAATCTCTGCATGGCTAAGAAATAGTTTCCATTTTGCAGCACTGGGATTTTCAGAGTGAAATTATATAAATGTTAGAAATATTCTGGGAATTCATATTATGTTGATGATTTTGCTACTCAGTAGGGTTTCTTACTTCTTTTTATTCAAATGCAAGAAGACTTTGAGTGAATCAACAGAGGCTGATGGCGGACTTTCTTTCCAAGGTCAAATAACTAGAGAAATAGAGGAAATATGGCAAATGGCAGATCATAACAATATTCATGATCATATAGTGCAGTATGACTGAGGATTGATGGCATAGGAAAATAGAAACTCACTGAACACAATCCTTTTGTTAGCAAATATGCTTCCAAGTTGTTTTTTTTTTTAAGAACTGCTCTCCTATCAAAGGTGCAATAAGCCTCCTTCAAGGCAGGTTCATTTCAGTTTCCCAAAGATTGATCAAGTTAAGGAAACTGAAACTCTTCAAACTACCCAATTTTTATATTTACCTTCTCCTCAATGTTTATGACAAAACTCACATTATGTATTCCATTAGTATACACAGAAGGCTAGACTCTCTCTTAATACATATTTTTAAAGTTATGCTGAGAATATGTTTCCAAATAGTGCTAATGTTAAATTTCTGTATTTAAGACGGGTTTGGATTTGTGAAGCCCAGCTGTCTCTGCCTTAGCAGAATGTGTGCAGTCGGAGTAAATGTCCTAAGGTGAATGGAGATTTCGGTTGATGGTGCCTAGTTACTGTTCCCAGCTGTGGATTTTGAGTTAGGGATAACTGAAAGATAATTTCCTTTCTATGTTTTACTAGGGTTTCAGTTTCTCTTCTAAGGCAGAGACTGATATTCATAGCTGTATCTCTGTGTTTCCCACACGTAACCAGTATGTGTTGCCTAAAACAAGGTCAATACATGTTGAGTAGGGAATGAATGAACACTATCACTTTTTTCATGTTAACAAGATAAATGACAATTATATTTATTTACTGACTATGAATATTTTTATAGCATTTACTATGGTGGCAACACTTGTGGTTGAGCAAAACAGAATCTGATAACTACATTAATATCTCATTGTAATTTTACACACACCCCCCGCCCAGAAATTAAAGTCCAATGTTAAAGAACAAGCCTACTGGGTTAACTGTGTGGATAAGAATATTGAAATATCAGGGTGTGACCATAAGAGACTTAATTCTTTGATTTTTATGAACATTTTAAAAATTCATAAGAAATAAAATGTCATATAAAAATATAAAGTCATAGTCCCTCCATTCCCCTTAATCCTTTAATGGTACTTTCTGCCCAATCACTATTTCTGGCATCCCTTGAGATCTAAGTTTAAATACTTGGAATCTTTTCTCATGGTCATCAAATATTGGCTATGCTCATTTCAGGAGACATTACTCTCAAACTTAAAGCACTGTAGTAAAAATCCCCACCACATCCCAATTAGTTATTGGCTTAAAAAGTGCCTCCTGCTTTTTCATCAGCTTGCTTGCATACAAGGCTAGAGTTTATTTCTCTTAAAAATCTGGTGCCAAGAACATATCTTCTAGGAGAGGGCTTCTTTCCATTGTTACCTGGCTTCTCTTTTCTTGAACCATTCTGCAAGAGGTACATAGAGTCTCAGAGATATTGCATATGTCTTTCCCACCACTTTTAATTTTCTTTTAAAAATTCATATGCTTGAAAAATTTTAAACAACCTAGATTTAGTGTTCAGAGCCATTTTCCCCTGTTTGGTAAGTATACGAAACTAAACTCAAACTGGTTTGAACAAATGTATAACTTGTTGTCTTAGTCCATTTGGGTTACTATAATAAAATACCACAGACTCGGTAGCTTATAAGCAACATAAATGTTTTTCTCATACCTACGGAGGCTGGAAGTAGATCAGAGTGCCAGCATGGTAGGTGAGATCGGGCTATAGAGCTCTGTAGGATGTCTTTTATAAGAACACTAATCCCATCCAGGAGGGCTCCACCTTCATGACCTAATCACCTCTCAAAGGCCCCACTGCATACTACCATCACCATGGGCATTAGAATTACAGCTTGTCAATTTTGGAGGGCACAAACATTCAGACCATAGCACTTAAAGGATGCCAGGGATGCTCTTGGAAACTGAGGATAAAGATGACCAGACTTCAACAGCAGCTCCACCCCAGGAGCTCAGCATCAGCACATTGTCTTCCTTCTCACTGTTGCTTCTCTCTGGGAATCTGTGATATTCTTTTGTCTTGCTGAAGACTGGCTTTCTATGCTCATCTGTCTGCATGGCAACACATGGTTACCTATACTATCTGAGTTTATGTATTAAAGTTGCCTAAGAAAGTCTAATTTAACTCTCTAGTGTCTAAAATTCACAGAAGGGAATGATTGTCTAAGCTTGAGTCAGGGTCCCTCACATCCTCTGCCAACTATAGGCCATCATCTTTGTCTAGGCTCTGAAAATAAACACCTGGCTACAGTGTGTGATGAGAGAGGTTATGCCCAGCAGAAGGGGTGATAAGGGAAAGTTGCCATAATAAGTAAAATAGTGGGTAAATGGTAAGATAGGAATCTAGACTGTGCTCCAGTTAATCCAATATTTTCCTGTATTGTCATAAGCATAAATATCTTTAAAGAGTTACATCTTCTAGAACTTCTCACCGTTTTCTATGTCTAAAAGTCTCAAGGACATTTTGAACATACAAATACAGTTAAATTTTTTTGGTGTCTTAAAATCATGACATGGCTCAATAGAACAATTGGTGAGGTGGGGAATGGAAGCTTTGATTCTATATATATTTTTAAAGATTTATTTATTTTAGAGAGAGAGAGCATGAGCAGGGGAAGGAGCAGAGAGAGAGAGAGAATCTCAAGCAGACTCCCTGTTGAGCATAGAGTCTGACATGGGGCTCCATCTCACAACCCTGAGATCATGACCTGAGCCAAATTCAAGAGCTGGTGCTCAACAGACTGAGCCACCCAGGCAGCCCGGAAGTTTTGATTATAGACACATCTAATTATAAGGAATATTTATTTTTTATTTTTTTAAAGATTTTATTTATTTATTTGACAGACAGTGAGAGAGGGAACACAAGCGGGGGGGTGGGAGATGGAGAAGCAGGCTTCCCACTGAGCAGGGAGCCCGATGCGGGGCTCAATCCCAGGACCCTGGGATCACGACCTGAGCCAGAGGCAGACACTTAACCTCCTAACTGACCAAGCCACCCGGGCGCCCCTATAAGGAATATTTAAATAATAAGAGCAAGAGCTTTGTGCTGAGGGACTTTCTGAAGAGTATTTTCTATTAACTAATTTAATTTTTATCACTATTATTATCCCCAATTTATGGATGATGATATTGAGGCCAGAAAGTTTTAGCTTTTCAGTGATCACAAGGATAGTGAAGAGCAGAGTTTTGATTTAAATCTGAGAAGCTTGTTTCCACAGCTCTACCTTTAACCCTTATGATATTAATAAATGCAATGGAAATAAGATGCTAGTAGGGACATATTCTGGAGACTTGCTTCATATTTCCCTTACACAGCATGTAATCTTGCTCACATTTTCTGTGGTTCAAACTAGTATCTCATCCTGTTTTATCTTCTGCTTGGATTTTTCTGCTTACTCATATTTTCTTCTCTCTTATTTGTTCAATTTGTGCTTGGCTCATCACAAAACCAGCAGTACTTTACAACTTTTCTTAAGGAATCTTTTAAGCATCAGTTCCCAAACCTAACTTCCCCTTTTTATAAGTAGTCCTGGCTTATAAGAGATGAGGTTTAGAATATGGATGGTCTTGCTCATAATTTGGAGCCAAGTAATAAGTCAAGGATTGCTGAGTGGCCTCTTGGCTTTAGTGCCTGATTCTCATCCAACTGGCTGGTGACTGTATCATGTGATATGGCTGCCTTGACTTAGCGTCTGGTACAAAGGTATAGTAGGTACTCTAAGACATGTTTCAATGCCTTATAATATCATCATCATCATCAATTTTAAACACGCTACTAAAATAGGAAGAGAAGAAAAGCTCCCTGAGAATATCATTAAACCCAAAAGAGATCTTAAATATAATTTACTGCAACATAGTTCTTCCTTTATTAAGAGATTGGAAACTAAGATGAGTATATGTCCAAAGTAGTGAAGTGCAGACTAGATGCAATGATATTTACAATCTAAATAAATTTACAGCACTTTCTTTCAAAGAACTTAATGTGGGGAAGTAAAATCCACCCTCATGTACAATATCATGAGAGCTATTTCTTCATACTATTAGAACTTCTACTGTCTTGTATAAACCTACATAGAACACAATCTCTGAATAAAAATCTGGTTCTGCTTCTTATGTATGGTTCCTATACAATGACCCATGTAATTTTCATTTACTCCTTTATGAATAGAACTGATGGAATAGAGGTAATACATACAGATACTTGTCAGCACTGATCCTATTCCAGCTTTAGTCAAGACATTCAGTACCTTCTCCCCATCCAGCAAGCTGATTCTGATTGGATTGGTCTTCTGACTACATGCAGATTATATATACGTAGTCATTTCCTGTGCTTCTGAGAAGTTAATTTCATCTTCTTGTTCATAAAGAAAATAGAGGACATGAGGAGGGTTCTCTCTCAGCCTCTTCTCTTCCCCCAACATTTTCTCTCCAGTCGTATGATCAACCTCCCTGTTTACCTTCATCTTCTTCCTTTCCTTCTCAGTGAAGGTGGCTATCCTGTCATCTGTCCAATGCAAATCCTTCCACCTATTACTTAGGATCTGTTTATCCACTCCTCTTAAGGCAATTATTCTAGCACTTGTCTCCTCTCTGGAATATTCTTCCTCTCTCTCCTCATTGACTTTTTCTCTCCAGCATATAAATATGCTCAATTCTATCACCTTAAAAAGGAAACGGTGAGAGCCAAACTTATGTCTCCCTTTAACCATGATTCTATATATTTTCTTCCCCTCATAAGACTTCTCTACCTGCTGTTGTCTAGTGACTTCCACTGGGTATAGGATAAACTTGGACCACACTGATAAGCATTCATCTATCCAATCAGACACAATTTATTGAGTTTCTGCTGCTTACAGTCCCTTGGAGTTATAGCAGTGAGTAGGAGAGATGTTGTCCCTAGCCTTGTAAGACCTGACACCAGGGAAGGACTCATAGTATTTCATGACATGGGCCCAACTTGTCTCCTAAACTCATATCTATGTGCCTGTGTATGTCTCTATCTTACTATCTCTCTATCATCTATCCATCTATCATCATCTATTGCTTATTCCCTAATTGAAACCTGTGCTTCAAACACAACCAAGCTCTCACAAGTCCATGAATATACCTTAGAATCTCTAATCTCTTTGCTGTAGTGCCTTTTATGCTTCCTCTATTTTTTTCTCTGTATTTTTCAAAACTTAGCCTTTGCAGTTTGGATTGTATACTCATCCTCTGTACTCCCACATCACTCTCTCTCTCTGAGTTATCACAGCATCCCCCACCATGTTGTACTTATCGTTACTTTATGTGTCTATCTCCCCCACTAGTATATGAGCATCTTGGCCTCATGTTATCCAGGTACCTTCTTTCTATGCTCAGTAACTAAGATCTAAATTGCTCCTGAGAAAGTGAGACTTGTCTTTCCTAGGCTTCAGCAATCTCCAGGTAGATGTGAGGTTACATTAACTGTAGTGATAGAAACTCCACTCGTTCTTGCCACACCTGCTCATGCAGGATCTCGGTGACCTGAATGTACCCTCCAAGCATTTCTAGGAGTCTCCTAGGGATGTCTGACATGTGATCAAAAGGATGTCTGATAAAACTGAGATTTACTATTACTTAGGTGAGCAACTGCTGAGTACTAAGTGGGAGCCAGGAATCCTCATTGACAACTGAGCTCCTGGTATCTGTGTCTCTTTTCTGATCACTGAGAATCACCATGAATGTCCACATGATACAACAACCTTAATACCATATTGTATGTGGAAGAAAGGACAAAACCCCTCTCCTCCACCCTGTGTAATTTTTAAATTGTCTGGAGACGTAAGGATTTCAGGCTGTCTCTAGGTGTCAAATAACAGGCTACATGAAAATTGCTCCTGCAGCTTCCCCCTTATCTCTGCCTCCTTAGACCTCAGACCCAGTTCATGCTGCAAGGTAAGGGAGAGACTCAGCACTGTTCTGCACCACCCCATCGTAGTTGCAGCCACCAGGTGTCAGCATCTAAAAAACCTCCTTCCTTACCTTCTACAGAAATAAGTTTCCGTGCACAGCAAATACTTGAAGATCTGTTTACCAGTTCACCAGACACTTCCAGACAAGCTTAAGCTTTATTTTCTTTTCATGTGTGTGTAGGTTTCATTTTCTGCTGAAGGTAGTACACCTTTTAGGTATAACCTCTGTAAATATGTGTTGATTGAAAAAGTAACAGTTAATGAAGGAATGATTAAGTGCACTGTGGCATCTCACCAATTTTATTTTTATTCTGTCTTTCTCATCCATTGCTTAGAATTCACGTCTTAAGCTAGAGGCTGTATGAGTGAGTGAGCATTTGGATTGCAGAAAATAAATGTGAAAGCAGAACATTGAAATATATATATATATATATATATATATATATATATATTCATGTTATATAAGAAAAAATGACTACAACCATTACCATTCATCATCACCAACATAACTGAGCAATAAAATCCTCTAACTTAAGCCAAGCATGTGCCTTGATTCTTTTTTTTCCATTTCTAAATTTCAAACAGCTAAATGATTCTGAAGGAAATGCCTTACCAAAGCATTACTTTTCTGTAGTAGAAAAAGAAAGGACGTTGCCTTCAGAGTCAATCATGCTGAACCGGCCTGGTGGAGGAGGGAAGCTGTTTGTAGGCCAAAGGGGAGAAGAGTTTGGGAAGGCTCATAAAAGAAAGAAAACTATGAGAGGGCTAATGGTTGCCATCAGAATATAATTTGTGTGAGAAGAGCCAGATAACATATTAACCTTCCCCATAGACTCGTAAGCCATGGGTTTGACCATATGGAAGTTCACATTCACACTGAGTGAATGTAAATAAAGGTTTTCAACTCCAGTGCTATGAAAGCCATTTATGTTTCTGGCTCAGCAAGCCTTTCAATTCTTTCCTAGACATAGTTAGCATAAAAGGGCATTCCACTGTTTTCACTACATTTGGATGAAAAAAAAAAAGTTTATAACCTAATCCTTATTTGTTTTCTTCTAATAGGTTTTTGAAAGAGAAAACACATTTCCTATGCTTTAGATTGCTCTTTCATGACTGAAATATAATAAAGAATCACCAATTGACAACCATTATGCAAAGAAGAATGAAATGTCACATTTTCCTGGTTTCAACATTATCAATATTCCAAAAGAAATAAACCTTTATAGTGAGTTCTATCTGTGAGGACCTAGGAATCCAATAACAGTTTGTGATGGTTATTGCCTTTATGCCTTGGGCATTGAGAAGCGGCCGTAGGTATTTTGGAAATCAACAGGCTGCTGGTTCAAGTGTGAGTGACTGTAGTATGTTAAAACCCTACCCACCTTCTGAAGTTTTAGTTTCATATTTAGAATAAGCCAATACTTGCAATCTTTCAAAGTTAGCTTGTAATAAAATGTCTTCACACTGTGCGTACCTCTATGCAGGAAAATGTGATTGCCACCGGGCGGGTAAGTTTATGGGTGTTTGGGCTTAATTTGATCAAAAATTAAGGATCACATATTATTCCCAAGAGAAGACCTTAGCAAAAGATCCCAAGTATGTAAAAACAAAATTGGGGGGTGGGTACAGAAAAAGAATATAATATTTAGGTGTTTTGTATAAAAAGGATATTTGTCAGTGTCATTACAAATGCCAGGGGACATGGAATCAAGAGTTCCATTTTGGATTTACGAATATTGAGGTGAGATTAATGAACATCCGAGGGGAAGGATCAAGTTGGTAGCTCAAAGGGAGAGTTTCCACTGAGAGTGAGAACTGTCCACACATGCACACACATTCACGCACGTACCACATCTGTATGCACACATAAACACACATAACATAATTAGCATATCGATGCCTTTTAATGCCATAGAAATGGATGAGATCAGACAATGATGTATGTGCGTACAGCAAAAATTCTGTCTGAGCCTGGGCCACACCAACATTCAGAGGACTAGCAGAGAAGGCACAGACTAGTAAATTCTATAGGAACCAAGCAAGAGACTAGTGAGTTATATAGGAACCAAGAAAGTAAATAACTACTGATATACAATGTAACTGTCTGTTTCATATTGAAAGATTAGCTTAGCCAACCTTATTATTTATATGTTTTAGTTTTTTTTCCCCCCTAATTAAATGGTTCCATTAACCGAAGGAGTCATCATTTAAACAGGGGTTTCTTTATACCAAGCCCAATGTTTTTCTTTCCATGGATGCTGGGTCTAATTGGGACATAATTTGATTTTTATTTGTTCTCTTGATATTATTATTTAAAATGTGTTTTGATACAAATATATTCTGCTATTATTGAAGGGTTCTTTTGGCTAATGCTGTGATAAGCAAGCAAAGGGAAAAATTCTAGAACTTCTTTTATGCATTTAAAGTCAAAAGAATTGTAGCATATGTCTGCAAAAAGTTTGAAACCCTTTAATATAAAATGCACATGAACCAATTTTAAATAGAAGGACTATATTTATTACAAGGAGAGTCGTAATTCAATGGAAAGAAACATTATTTCCCCCAAAGAATTAGAGGCAAGAAAGGAAGAAAATCCATATACATGGCATGAATGATCAAGAATGCAATCTCTTTCATTAGGAAAAAAGAAAGAGGAAGTTGCCTCTTCTCAAAATTTTCTTAAAGAAAGAGGAAGTTGCCTCTTCTCAAAATTTTCTTAAAGAAAGAGGAAGTTGCCTCTTCTCAAAATTTTCTTAGAACTTATTTTATATCTCCAGAATTTATGTTTGTTCCTAAATCACTTAACAATTATTTGATTAGCTACAAAATAGATATATAAGAGAGAAAAAGATATTGGTTTGACTCATTGCTTTTTTTTTTTTTAAAGATTTTATTTATTCATTCAAGACACACACACAGAGAGAGAGAGAGCACGAGCAGGGGGAGAGGCAGAGGGAGAAGCAGGCTCCCCGCTGAGCCAGGAGCTGGACATGGAGCTCGATCCCAGGGTCCTGGGATCATGACCCGAGCCGAAGGCAGATGCTTAACCATCTGAACCACCCAGGCGTCCCAACTCATTGCTTCTTATGAACTTGGTTACTGTGGCATCACAAAGATACCTCAGGGCATTTTATAAAGGACTTTGCCAAAAATGGTTCGATAATAAATCTTTTTCATGTTTGTCTAATGTCTTCTGCTTAGCAGAGTATTTCCACAATTAACTCCTAACATTTGCCTCG
Organism: Leptonychotes weddellii; assembly: GCF_054177405.1. Classification (NCBI taxonomy): domain Eukaryota; kingdom Metazoa; phylum Chordata; class Mammalia; order Carnivora; family Phocidae; genus Leptonychotes; species Leptonychotes weddellii. The sequence continues at coordinate 80,923,221 of NC_138378.1, read as the reverse complement.
TGGTAATCTTTTGATTGTTAGTGGAGTTACATTTGTTTTCTTTTAATTTTGAGAAATGAACATTTGTGATGCAGTGATGTTAAATAAAATGCCTAGAGTCATAAGGAATATATTAGGGGTAAAAAGGGTAAGGCAGAGACATGGTTAGTCCTTTCTGAAAAACCACTTCCTTCTACTTCCAGATTTTCCTGAAAAAATCACAGCAGATTAGACTAGAAAAATGTACTTTTAAAATTCTTACTAGCTTATGTCCTTAAATCCCTGGTGAGCAAGCCAGGCTGGATCCTCTGGACCTAAACTAGGCAGGAAGCAGCAAAGGGGCCTGTTTCTCACCATGTGCATGACAAAGAGGGGTCCTACTTAGGAAGTCACTATGAGGAAGAGACACTTGGTTAGCATAAAGAAATCATGAGTTCCCTAACCTGTTATATATTATTTTTTCACAAATGGGTCCAGTGGTGTGCTGGAACCAGCTCGCAGATAAGGCCAACTGTGCACATCTCTTCCCATCCCCACTTTCAGTGATGTCATGCTGGTAACTTGTAACCCAGCAGAGTGAGAGTATTTCCACCACAGTAATCTTCTAATGCCACCAGTTGGGATCTTTTGTTTGTTTGTTTGTTTTGCTGTTTATCAGCATACCATTACACATGGCTCTGAGTATTTGTAAATAACTAGCCATTCTCCAAAGAGCCACTTAAGTTCTCAATTTTGAATGCCTAGAAATGTGGAAACTACAGAAATACATAATTTAAAAAATATTTTAGAAGCACATGACAAGATGATTACTGTACATAACTATTTCTGCATGCCCCTCATGACTTCCTTAGATTTTAAAAAAAAAGGGGGGTGTCATGGTTTAAAAAGATTAAAAGAATGTAAAATTTTAGAACTTTCATAATAACATTGTTAAATATTCTCCAGAAATATTTTTAGAAAATTAAATTTCTAATAGTATATTAGAATATTTAACTTTATTCTCTAAAATAAAACCACATTTCCTATCAAATCCTAGTACAATTTACTTAAAAAATCTATCCTTTGTACTCATTTGAAATTCTACTTTTATTAGAAACTAGAGTATAGATATATACCTGAATCATTCTTGACGCTTTTTCTTCATCTGTTCATATGCCTATGTGTATTACAACAGTAATCCCACCTTGTTTTATTTATTTCAAGTTTATAGACATAGTGAGGGTTTAGTTAATATTGTAAAATACACCATTCGATACAATACTGATGCAATCTCTTGGTATTTTCAAACTTTTCTAGAGTTCTCAAGATAAATGTTATTAGTTCAAAAACCCTCTTTTAAAAAAGGCAGTTCAGGTGTCACAATCTCAAAATATGTTTACAAATCTGTTAAATCTTTGTTAATGCTTTGGTATGTCAGAATAAGAAGTGTCTATATATATATATATATATACATATATGAACAAATGTACTAATAATCATGATTCAGCATTAAAAACTGTGCATTTATCTGAATGGATGGCAAAACCTTTTTCTAAGGAATTGGAAATTATTCTCCTTATGTGCTGTGTTCTTAACAGGGTTACTTTTTTTTTTCCAAAAAGAGAGAGTACGTTTCCCTCCATCTTGAAGACATGAAAATGACAAGTAAGGCCAGCTGCATTTTTTTCTGAATGTGTTTCATTGATCCTTAAGAAAAGCTGAAAAGTAACTTTCCATCACATTTATCCCATGACACATAATTTCAACTGTAAGAATTAGTAACAGAATGAATGACAAATGATGGGGAAGGATTGACAGATATAGTAATTGTATGTGCTACCCTGGTTATTCTGTTCTGTCTAGATTTCTATATTTCATTTTGTCATCCTTTATACATTAAGCTTACTCATCCATCTTGCAGAAGGATGGAAAATTGCATAAATGGCTTATTCGGTTGTATTAGTACTGATAGAATAGAAATGAGCATTACCATCAAAAGTATATAGCAGAGCTCATCAGAAGCGATATGGTCTGCAGTACCCCTTGTCTCACACGAAAGGCGGGATTTTCTTAGGCAGAGTGTTCCAAATACCAATGAAGAGTTATTTCCTTCTGAAAACTTTAGACAATGGAAAAAGTAAATAGCATGTCTACCTTCAGGAGAGTATGCATGTGAAATGTGATACATATTTTCTGTATAATGTGCTGCACTAGAGAGCCAAAATTTCTGAGAAATTTTTTCCACTGAAGAATATTTTAAAAATTAACATATACTCAGCAATTTATTCTAATCAGAAGCAGGAAAAACTAGCACTCCCTATTATAAAAACCTGATAAAATGAAGAAAATTGTAGCACGATGTGGGACACTTTGTGATTAGTACTTTCAAGACATTTAATCATTTAATTTATGATTTTAAGATTATAAAAATCACATCCTAATTCAATACCACTGATCTTTGTCAGCTGTCAAAGTTTCTTTTCAACTCCTTTTATGCAGTATCTCACCGGATATGTTTCCCATCCATCTCAGGAGGTCAAAACCAGCTTTCAGGGGCACCTGGGTGGCCGTCGTTAAGTGTCTGCCTTTGGCTTGGGTCATGATCCCAGGGTCCTGGGATGAGCCCCGCATCAGGCTCCCTACTCAGCGGGAAGCCTTCTTCTCCCTCTCCTACTCCCACTGCTTCTGTTCCCTCTCTCGCTGTGTCTCTCTCTGTCAAATAAATAAATAAAATCTTTAAAAAACAAAACAACAACAACAACAAAAAACAGATTTCATTGTTTTAGTATAATAGAAAGCATTCCCATTTTGCTATGGTTAAAACAGTACATACCTGTCAAACATTGGGAGAAAAAAAAGTCTTTATACAATATGCTAGCCTTCTTTTGCAGGAAAAGGAAACAGAGTTAACCCAAACAAACTTCTTCATTCTACTTATTCCAGGATTTGATATGGCAAATATTTTTCATGAGAGGTGACATGATATATCAGACACAAACCTTGCCATCAGGGATTCCAAATGCCATGAGGTTAGGGACATCAGCAGTCTTATTTATGGATGTGACTAGACTACCATATGGCACACAAAAGGAGATTAAAAAAAAAAAGTGTTCAGTGAATGAATGAATTACCTATAATATATACAAGACAGAGAGTGGCTTGTGACTTTAAATTGCTACTAATTAGGAGCTTGCATATGTCAGGAGAAGGAAGAGACTTTGTCTCTGCTGAGAGGTTCACAGTGGGCATCAGCCACACTGAGTCATCCCATTACTTTCTCTAATCTCCTCATCCTCTTTAGTCCTCTGGCATCTAATTGGATGAGCAGATTTGACCAGGATTTGCAGGAAAGTTCTATTGGGTCCCTCTTTCTCACTAAAACAAACTCTTCTGGGGAAACATCAGAGAATGGTTGAGTTTTTACTGGAGTGGCTGACTTCTGGGAAAGTGCTGGTACAACCACCCAGTTCTGTGCTGCATTTTAAATGGAGGCCATAAAAGAATGATAGTTGCCCCCACAATAAAGGCTTCTGTTCCCCTGCAGGTCAATGAAACAGCAGATTTGTGGGATGAAATATAACACTATCACTATGATCATCAGTCCTCATTTTATAGAAAAGTAAATAACCATTAAAAAGTTTCCATTAAAATTTAAATCTTACTGATTTTTTGGTGTCTGTTTTATCCACGCATTTCTGGAGGGGGGTGGTATTTTCCGCTCTTGTGTGTTAATGCAACTTTGAACAAAATCCACAGGTGAGTGATGGAATGCATTTGTAAATACATTTAAATACAGTTAATACAGTTAAACTCTGGCCCTTTATGTTCTCAACTCCAAGTTGATTACTTATTCCCTCTTTACTAGCCAGGCTTGTACCAGTATTTCTCAAACAAGGGGCCACACTGATAACTATTTCTTCCTTGAGATCAGAACTCTTACCCAAACCTGAGACTGGAGCCCTGCTACTGTTCTCTCTGACAGACACCTCTAATTCCAGTTACCTGTCTGAATCTCTCCTAGTTCTTCAGATGCAGTGATTGACCTTCACAATGGCACTCAACTGATACTCCTTATGGGATATAGTGCCTGTTAGTCATCAGCTTGCCTCTCACCAAATGCCAGTCATCAAACTTAAGGGATCAATGATTGTCAAATTTCAGCATACATTAAGAATTGCCTCAGAGCTTATCAGAGGTGCACATTCCAGGGCTCCAACTGACCCATTCTGATTTGGGTAGTTGGGCTAACAGTGTGCAATTTTAACAAACACACAGGCTGTGCAGACACAGATGATCCTCACAACAGACTGAGAACATTGCTTTGTGAGTCTGTTTTATCTGTCCAGGAAGACTGCTCCCAAATACGCTCTTCTCTACTCTAGCATTAGCCCTACCTCAAAGAGTATTGCTCTTGTCTTCATCTCAAGAATCTTGGAATGTTTGAACCACCAAATTACCTACCTGCCCTCACTTGCTGCTTTGTACTTTTTCTGTTCTGTAAGCCCTGGAGATACTTTGTGTAGAGGCATTGGTTCTAAAGAGGAAATAAATCAATGATCTTGAGACTTAAGTGGGCTTCATTTACATCTCAATGGGAGCTCCATACTCCTCTTGTCTCAGTCATTCCCTGAAACTGTGTAATTAATTGTAACTCAACTTCTCAACCTCTATCCATGACATTTTGACATAATAAGCAAAATATATCATTAAACACCTTCTGATGAAATCAGCATATTCAGTTATAAAATAGAAATCTAATTACATTGCTACAGCTCTAGGCTGTGAGGTTTGGCTTTATATAACTTTTGGCAGAACATATGTGAAGATGGTGTGAAATTGCTTTAGGGTATTTTCCTTTTATGAGAAATTACAAGTTTTGTAATGCAAACCAATTATTTTTAGGAGTTATTGAGCTAAGGATAATCATCTATAATATTTATAATATTCATATGTATGCCATGAATATTGCTAAGTTCATGTAACTTTTCACGAATCAATAGTACACGTATAGAGTAAGGACCCAAACCAATGTGCTTATCATTTTAATAGGAAAGAAACCAACAAGGGGGCATTTGGGAATTTGCAATGGAATGAAAATTATTTTCTCATTATTTACAATACTCTTAGTTGTTATGAGTGCCACGAGGAGAAAAGACTTTCAGAATGAACAATGTGAAATACATCACTTCTGTTTGTGAACTAAATAGGCAGCATGATGTATTTGTTGAATGTGTACATTGACTTCTCAGAGATTTTAAATATTCTATAACTTTTACCCTGTACACTTTTTCACAGTTATGAACTTATGAGTACTAATTTTTGGAGCCATTTTAGATGTCATGGAAGGAAGATTATACTGTGTATTAGGAGATTAAATTTTGAAGCCTTCTTTGAAACTCTGGTTAGGTAACCATGGGCACATCACTTAACTATGAGTTTCATTTTCCTCCCCCTAAAATGAGTGAGTAGGACTGCGTGATCCCTAAAATTGTTTCTGATTTGAATTAACATGAAAGTTATCAAAAGTCCTAGCAGGATAGAGATATTTTGAGGAAGACACAGACCAGGAGAATTAGATTTGAGAATTTGGGTCAACTACTAATTTTCTCTAATTCTCAATTTCTTATCTTTAAAAAAATAAAACAGAGATGGCACTTCAACTCTTAAACTAATTGTGAAGTTTGACAAAGACAACATAGCTAAAAATAAGTAGCAAATGGTCCATAATACAGTTTGAGAATGCAATAAGTACTCAGACACCATTACCAATGTCATCATCATTATTATATTGTTACCAGTATTATATTTATTATTTTGTTGTTAAGACATTCCATTACTGTTAGAAAATTTTGTTACTCTATGGAAAATGCAAAGCTTAGTACAGCAATGTTCTGTTTCTGGCTATCTGCATGTGTACCTGAATGGCTTAAAATTTCTCTTTAGTAAGAGCTATACTTGGAACTTTTCTAGAGTTGTCTTTCTTGAGGGAATTTTAAGATATCTGTTTCGGAATTGAGGCAAATACTAAAAACATCTTTTTTCTACATTTTTGCATCTCCATATCTGGCACTAGCTGGAAACTGGGGGGAATGGGGAAGAGCAGAAAATTAAAAAATAATAATAATAATGATGAGAAAGATTAAAAAGATACCAGAACTTCTTCATGATAGAAGAAGGGTTAATTACAGAATGACTGGGTAAGAAGCAAGGTCTATGGTACTACTCCTTTGGCCCCTGACCTACCTCATAAGAGACTAATTAGATGTTCAGTGGACTGCTAATATCGTGAAGGTTATCTTTAAAGAGGACCAAAAGCTGTTCCTTAAACGTGTTTCTAAATTTTAAAAAATCAGATTCCTTCAACTATTCCTTCAATAGCAAATCCTTGTATTTACTATATAGATGAGAAGAAAGCCCTTTGGGAGAGCAATAAGGGTAGCATTCTCTTTATTTTGCAATTAGCAAAGGCTAAATGACCATAAGGTAATTGTCAGCTTCCTAAGCATTGCCAGGAGACAGGTTTTGATTTAATATATTGACAACAAAACTCTTGAATTGCAAGATCTTTTTTTTTTTTAAGCCACAAATGGATGAGTGGGGGATTTACCTTAAGTGTTTTGCTGAGCAGAAGCCTTTGAACTCTGAAAGACTGACTGGGAGCCTGGGCTGAGAGATGGGTAGTTCACAGGGTGAGGATCCTTACTTGCTAGTGTGAATTTACCAGGCACAGTATGCATGTCATTTATATTTTCCTCTTTGCCTGTTCTTCTTTTCCCTCCACCGTACATAATCTCCTTCTCCTCTTCTGCCCAACTCAAGAGAGAAGAATGAGCTAAGGCAAAATGGGCTAAGGATTAAAAGAAAACTATTGAGGAAGATTAGGCTGGCTGTGGAAAAGTAATTACTTCTGAAAGTTTAACCTGGAGATATACATATCAAGTGAGAGAAGATGATGATGATAGATGGATAGGTAGATAGATAGATAGATATAGATAGATAGGATAGATAGATAGATAGATAGATAGATAGATAGATAGATAGATAGATAGATAGATAAACAGACATGGAGAGGAGCAGAGAGAGAGAGCACATAAAAGAGAAAGATTGATTAATTTGATTTTATGACTTTGCCAATATGATTTTTGTACTTTATTTACTTTTATATTTACATTTTATCAACCCTATATATTATTAGATTTTAAATTCATTGCCAAATTTGGTTTTCCTTTTGAAAAGGGTTCCCAATGCTATTTTAATTTATACTTATTTGATTGCCAGTAGTGAATTGGACAGTTTTTACATATGCCATATGAGCTGCATCTCTTTCTTATGTAAGGTTTGCAGAAATGAATGCCTGAATATGCACCAAAATATTAGTGACGGATGAATGGTGTAACTGACATTTGACTTCTTTCATTTTGCTTACTTACATCTTTAATCTTTTAATCATCCCTTATTGCCTTTTTAAGCAAATAAATAATGACCATGATGTGTCAGTCCTCAGTCAACATTCATTTGTCTTCATATTTGTTAAATAACTATTACGCATCAGGCACTGAGCTAGGTGCTAGAAATAGAGATACAAATAAGACATAGTGACTGTTCACTTAGAGTCCAGTATTCTGAGGGTGAATGTAATGAGTGTTATAATATCAGTATTTATAATGTGTTATTAAAAAAAAATACCCTGATAGGGATCTGCTTCTCAAAGGAAATGTAATGTAAGCCTTAACAATTAGTAGGAATTTGACAAAAGTATATATGTAGGTAGAATATTCTAAAAAGAGAAATTATCATGGGCAAAGGCACAAGTTATTGTAACCATGGCTATTTTTAGGAATTACAAATTATTTTGTGTGGTGAAACATAGGCTTTGTGATAGAAAGGTTATGTGAGAGGATTAAAACAGAAAGTGTGCAGCAGGTCAAAAAGGGCCCAGGCCCACATCCCAACAATGTCAAGGAGATCGAAATGTGTTCTACAGGCACTGAGGAGCTCCTCAATGGCCTTATGTTGGAAGTGACATGATCAAAACTGCCACATTAAAAAGTCAAATCAATTAAGTTATATAGAACGGATTGGTTGGTGGAACGGTATACAAAGTTGTTAGAATCTGAATTGACAGAGACTTTGCAACTAGAGGGGAATAGATCAGAGACATATGTGAGGGATAAAATCTGGAAATCTTTATGCCTAATTGAAGTTGGAGCATGATTTGGAGGAAAATGTCGGAAATAAGCTCCCTGTTTCTGATTTGGTTGAACAGATGCATAGTTGTGCTTCTCCTGAGAATGAAAAGAAATGCAAGAAGAGGCACTTACTCTGACAGGAGAGAGACGTATTAGGGTAAAATAGGTAGGAATATGTAGAAAACAGTAAAACATGTGGGTTAGGAGATTCACAGATGATATGTGATAGAAATAGAGATTTGAGAGCCAGTTAATTCATTTATAAATTCATTTATTTGATAAATAGCTGAGTTGGTAGGTGTAAAACCCAAAAATACATACGTTATTATGCAAGGAAATATGTTAGAAAAAAAATTGAGAAGTCTGGGTAGGTATATTGGGGGAATATTTAAAGACCCAGGTAAAAAAGAAGCCAATGAAGGCAACTTGAAAAGTCATCAGATAAATGGGAGGAAAACCAGCAGAGAATGTTATTCAGCATCCCTAAAGAAGATTAATCAACAGTGTCAAACCCTATAAAATGTTGTATAAGAATTGAAAAAAAATTATATTGGAAATGGTAATTAGATTGTCATTGAAAGCATGACACTGCTATTTCCTATAGAGCAAATTTGATGGGAAAAGATTCTTGTGAGATAGAGAAGCAAATGGAAGATGAGAAAATGCCAGTATTTCCAAGAAAATTAGTTACAAAGGAAGGAGAGAGATAGAGAGAGAGAGAGAGAAACAGTTTCAAAAGGAAGATAAAAAGTTGAGGGATTTTCTTGTTGCAATGTGTTTGCAACAAAGGAATTCTTTGCTTGTTTTTTAGATGTGGAAGAGGCATATGCATGTTTGGAAGCTCTGAAAAGGATAGACTGATTTTCCCTTGTATTACCAAGTGAACCACAAATATGAGGGCAGAATCTCAAAATACAAAAGAAACACAAAGATACTTACAATTACTTAAATCCAACCTCTTCTGTTGCCTTTCTTCTCTTTTCCCTCTTCCCCTTAACTCCTTCCCCGCTTCCTTTCCTCCCCCAAGTTCTCCTCTGTCTCCTTCTATTTCATGTGCATAGCCCTGACAATTTAGGGTCTACTCTTACCACTTGAATTGCTTCTGGGAAACCACTTTACAATTTGATTTTAAAGCTGTGCTGGGGGTATCTGACTCCAGCCATCCCTAAGAACATGGTATGGTGGACTTGCACAAAAGCAATTTTATTTATTTATTTTTTAAAGATTTTATTTATTTGACAGAGAGAGAGAGAGGGAACACAAGCAGGGGGAGTGGGAGAGGGAGAAGCAGACTTTCGGCTGCGGGCTTGATCCCAGAACCCTGGGATCATGACCTGAACCTGAGGCAGATGCTTAATGACTGAGCCACCCAGGCCACCTGCACAAAAGCAATTTTAGATACTGTTCCTATTTTATTGATGTACGTATCCAGATGATACTTAGTGCCTTTATTTGCATAGTTTATTATTGTCCTAAATGAACAAGAATAATTCATGTAATAATGACATTTTATCAAATAGTTTGCTTACACAAATTTGTTTTCAAATGTTATATATATTACAGTTATAACATAGTATTTATTTGAAATGCTTAAAATATTCAAGTGGTAGGGTCAAACATTACTCAAATGTAAACTCAAATACAAGAAAGCCAAGTCAGTTGTGAATAATGATTTTTGATTTGCAAACTGTGATAATTCTAAAAGTATGCAAATATGCATTTACTTCAGGTCCTAAAACACAAAAACAGTTTTCATTAAGTAGCTTAGAAATTAAAGATATTTATACTCAGACCATACATCAATTAATATGATCATATGATTTTTTTCTTTATCTTCTTGATGTGCTAGATTACACTAATTGATTTTTCGAATGTTGAACCAGCCCTGCATAGCTGAAATTCATCCCCCTTGGTCAGGGGGCATAGTTCTTTTTATACACTATTGAATTTAATTTGCTGATATTTTATTGAGTAATTTTTGCCTCTATGTTTATGAGAGATATTGGTCTGTAATTTTCTTTTCCTTTTTTATAATATCTTAATTTCATTTTAGCATCAGGATAATATTGGCCTCATAAAATGCATTAGGAAATGGTCCCTCTGCTTCTGTTTTCTGAAATAGATTATGGAGAGTTGGTATCATTTTTTCCTTAAATATTTGTAGGGTTCCTCAATGAAACCATCTGGGCCTAATGGAAGGTTATTAATTATTGAATCAATTTCTTTTGTGGCTATAAGCCTATTCTCCTTATTTGAATTTTATTTGTTTGTATCTCTCAAGGAATTGGTTAACTTAATCTAAATTATCAAATTTATGGGTATAAAGTCGTTCATAGTATTTCTTTATTATTCTTTGAATGTCCATGGGATGACAAGTGAGGATCCCTTTTTCATTTCATGGCATTGGTAATATGTGTCTTTTCTCCTTTTCTTCTTGGGTAGCCTGGCTAGAGGTGTATCAATTTTATGGATCTGCTCAAAGACCTAGCTTTTGGCTTCATTTATTTTCTCTCTTGTTTTCCTGTTTTCAATTTCATGAATTTCTGCCCTAATTTTTATTACTTATTTTCTTTTGCTCAATTTAAGTTTAAATTACTCCTCTTTCTTGAATGTCCTAGGTTAGAAATACGGTTTGTCAATTTGATGTCTTTCTTTTTTCCCAATATTTGCATTACTCAGACCATTCTAAAAGCATACTTTTTTTTTAATTTTCAATATATCAAACAATTTTAATATATAGTACAGATGCCTGTAGCATTATTGAGTTTGGGACTTAGGCACGGGGAAGAAAAAATTGTTAAATTTCAACACTCCTATTGGAGGATGGTATAAAAATATCAGAGGAAAATTTCAAATCTTCTGACTTTGGATATTATAGATTATTATATTGTGGTAGACCTGGAATTCATCATAAAATTATTTCCTTTAAATATCTCATTTTATATGTAGTCAATGAGACACTAATAAATCATAAATATATGCCTAACTGGATTGTTTCTTGCTTAATATGTTGTTATCCCCACTCTACCTCCAAATAAATTGAATTTTCTGTTCACAGCTGTAATCATTCATGTTGTTTAGCTTATAGGGTTTATTTTTTAATTCCAGATCAATTCTGCCTATTTCCATGAAATTTGATCTAACATTATTTCTCTTATCCAAAATGCTATTGGATTTTGCCAATATTATGGGTACTTCCTTGTGATATGTCTGAAATATGGAAAAGCTATATCAACTAGTTATGCAAAATCCTAAGGCTTTAGAAACATAAAACGAAATTTCACCATCTCATTTTCTCCTTTTCCTTCCTCCTCCTCAAAAAAAAAAAAAAGATGCTTTTTCTAGAAATGTGAGTTTTACTTTAGAGTTTAGTCAACACTTAAAACATGCCTTCTAATTTTATAGGAAAAAATGAAATTCATTGTTTATTTGAATTTCTTCAGTTATTTCTGAATCAAAATGTTTTATCAAAGTGTTCTTGGCTATGTGTGTTTATTTTCTTTGTTGCCTGATCATGTTATTTGCCCATTTTCTAATGAGGGATGTATTTTAATTAATTACTTTATCAATAAATCTTTTTTCAGATTTTTCCTACTTTTTCTGGGTGGGTACAGTTGTGGGTGTGGATGGGTGGGTGTATTTTTTTCCCTCCTTTCCAAAATTTTTACTTCCATCTTTGTCAGGGTGATTTTCATTGGCCGTGATTTCCAGAGCAGTGAATAATAAAACTAAAGATCACCATACCCTTGACTTAAGTCTTAAGAAAACATCTAGGGTTTTACTATTTAATTTAATGTTGACCCTTGGTTTGTAACATACATAATTGTTCTTTTAATTATATTTTTAAAATCCACTTTTAGTAATAATTATTCTTTCAAGAATGATAATTGAATTTTTAAATACTTTTTTTACTTTGAGTAAGATAATAACTAAAATTTTCATTCTTTGATCTATTAAATAATATTTATACAGAAGTTTTTGACATTCTTGAAAGAAATTGATTATGTGTTTTATATTTTAATATACTACTAAAATCTTGTTAGCATTCTAAATTGGATTTTCCATTTGCTTCTGTGATTGGGACTGATCTGAAGGTGAGTGTATGTGTGTGTGTATATATATATACACTAATTTTTAATTGACTTTTGGTTTCAGAGTCATGATGGCATTTAAAAATATATTGGGAAGTTTGACATTTTTTAAAATGCTCTGATGGGGTGCCTGGGTGGCTCAGTCATTAAGTGTCTGCCTTCGGCTCAGGTCATGATCCCAGAGTCCTGGGATCGAGCCCTGGAGCGGGAAGCCCACTTCTCCCTCTACCACTCCCCCTGCTTGTGTTACCTCTCTCGCTGTGTCTCTCTCTGTCAAATAAATAAATAAAATCTTTAAAAAAAAAATGCTCTTATAATATTCAAGTAGCATTGCAATTATCCATGCCTTGATGTATTGAATGAGCTAACCTGTAACATCTTCTGGCATTTCTTCCATTATATTGTCTTTTTTTTTTTAGATTTTCTGCCTATTTTGGTAATAATATTTTATTTCATATTACACTAGAAAATAATCCATTTCAACAAAAATTTCGATTATATTACTCTAATATACTATGAGTTTGTTTATAGACTTATTTCATTTAATTTGATTTAAAAGTTAATACATTCACAGGTTAAAAAATGTGAATAGTAAAGGTTACTTCAGCTCTCAAGTTCAACACTTCATATCCAGTCCCTCTTTCAAGAGGGAAAAATACTCTTTTGTTGGTTATTGGCATAATTCTAAATATTTTCATTATACTTCTTTTTATATCTGATTTTATTAATCTAGGCAGCATATTATTATATAACCAACAAAAATTAAGAGATGGGGGAAAGGAGGCCATATGATTATACAAGATCATAAATGTACAGCATTTATAACTGCCACCATCCATTTATCCGACAATATATTACTATTTTGTATTATAATCTTGGTATGTATCTGATCTTGTAGAAACTGTCTTTTACAAAACTGTCCTCTCAAATATTTTCATTTGGTTATTCTCTCTCAAATCACTAGTGATTGGTAGTGATGTCAAAATCAAATTCAACCTCTCGGTTTTGAAGTATGTCCTTCCTTACCCAAATTGTTTACCACTCTAAGTCTCAAGTCAATCAAGTTATAGTAGGGACTCCATAAGGCTATGATAGGGCTTAAAGTCAACATATATACATGCATTTAGCATAGTATGGTTATCTCTTATGTATATGAGCTACATCAAGGAGAAAAATACCAAAAAAAACAAAAAAAAATTATACCAGTAGATTGGAAGGACTTCATTGATGAAATAGGTAATAGGCAAAGATAATCCAAGTTCAGATAAGAACTACAGTTATTTTACTTTGCAACCTTAATAGTTAACAACATTTTGAGGATTGATGAAGAAAAGTAAAAGACTGCAAAAGCAGAATTTAGAGAAAAACCAAGGTAATATGGTGAAAGAAACTGCCATGTGGATATTTGATCTGTAGAATTGACTAGGAATCATGTACTATGCAAAAGAGGTCCAGAATATTTACAATTATGACATAAATTTGGTCCATTTCCCACAATGTCTATACTCATAATCCTGTTGCAAAAATAAAATAAAGTAATTTCATAGTAATGATCCTAAGGTTATGTCACATCCTAATATATCTGCTAATTTATCAAAGATTAAACTGCCTTAAGCAAAGTTCAAAATTATATTATTAACTAAAATTTTTTGAAAATCAGATATGCATATATTTGTATTATGTATCACCCAGAGTCTGAGAGCCAAAATAGACTTTTGTCCTTAAGTGGTTTTAAACCCTCATTTTAGAAGTGAAAAAACTGATGCTCAGGAATCTGAAGTGATCCTGCTAATATAAAATTGCTTCTTAGAGTGTTGATCCAATATACATCCCATTTCTTATAGGTCTCTTGTGTTCAACTGTGTAGGTTACCCAGGATGCTTCTTTCCCTAACTATTCTGGTTAAAGGTAAAATGAAGGAAATACATTACATTGATGTTTTTTAGTGATGGCAACCAGTCCTGGCCCCTGGTGATCAAATAACCATGTCCCTTAGAATATGTTTAGAGTAATGCAGGAACGTGTTAAAAACTTGTGGAAAATAAATAGCAAAATGTTTCACATTTTAAAAGGTGAATGTTAACTGGAGAATAAAATACTACAAATGTACAAATCTCTCATAAACCATATTTTATTGTTCTAAAATAATCCTCTTTATCAGCATATATCAGTCTTACTATTTCTAGACGTGATAACACCTTAGGGATTTTAATGTCTAAATTGGTAGTCACACTGATGTGCAAGGAATATAGGCACCGCCCTTACCCTTCCATGCACACATACACTGGAAAATATAGATTTGGCCTAAAATAAGTTGTATTGAGGACAACCCACAGACAGGAGTTTAGTAGGGTGCAAAGGCCCCTGTCCTCCTATTAACCTGTGTAAAGGTATGTTGGGCCTAGAACATGGTGAACTTCAGGAAAGGAACCTTGAGTCTCTTCCCTAACTACCTCACTCCCACATTGGTGCTTTACCGATTTTTAAGGATTTTAGGAAGACTGTTAGGAAGTAACAAGGAGATCTTTCTCTGGCAAAATGGCACTGCTAGAAAAAAAGGGAAGAGTCACAAGCCAGACTGGGGTCGCCTGTATACGGAGGTCACTAGCTTCAACTGGAAACTGTGATTTTTCCATTCAGCCAACTCAATCTTGCTGAACCAGTGAATTACAAAATTACCAAAAGGTGGAACCAGGGATGTAGGCAAAAGTTTTCTCTCTGCTCTTATGCAGAATCCATTTCTGTTAATTGCAAAAGGCATGGTTATGATGTTTTGTCCCTGAATTGAAAAACTAACATTCTTTGTTATTTTTGCACAGACTGGATGAGGGCCTGATAATTGTTGCAAATCTTGGAGAAAAATGTGTAAAATTGTTGCATTTTTCCCATTAAACAAATCCTTTCCTTAGATTTCTGTTTCTTCCATTTCCTACATTTAACCAAGAATTTCTGTTGGAGGTAATGTCTTCAAGTGTTTAATGTTTATTCCTGAATCGGTAGCACATTTATAATGTGAGCCTGGTTATTTTTCAACAAATATAAGGTCAATTTAGTAAGAACAATTTCACACATAAAAGAAAGTAGTTTAAGTATCTAAACTTAAAAATGTCAGGATTTTATAGTAGTAATTCCACTTTGGATTTAAAAAGCTCAGAGCGTTTCCTGGAATACCAAACTAAAAATCTTTAATTATTTTTCAATTCGCCTCATGGATACAAGTGACAGTAAATGGGTGCTCGCTTCAGCAGCACATATACAAGTAACAGTAAATGGTAATTAATGGGAATTATTTCTATAAAAATGTAGAATATATTATACTGTGTTTATAGGAACATTGATTCTTTAATTTCAGTAGAATATAACTTAAGTAGTTGGAAATTCACCAACTAAATGATATTTAGGCGTACCTAAAAATTGCTGCTTTTAATAATAATGCAATAAGACTGGGAGGTATTTCTTTCCATGGGGACACAATGTCAATCTCATATCCCTCAAGGTTTGCTAATATGTTTCATTGTTTCAAGCTGTTATGGAATGAAGATCACTATAATTGTTAATTAAAAGTCTATACAGCAAAACATTAGGAAGTACTTTGATCCACACTTCTATATTTAGTTCTGGTTTTAAGCATGTTTTGGCATAGTCTATTTACTTCTCTGCAATTCAGAGCTATTAATTCACACTTGAGGATTTCCAGATGAAAAAAATTTCTTTATTGAGAGGTGGTGGAGAATTGGAGAGTCTTAAGGATGATTACTTTGCCAAGAGTTTTAAAAATTAATTGTGGTCAGCTCAAACTGGTCTCTGAAACTCTGATATTTGAGCAGATTTCAGGATAATGATAGCTGTTCAAACTATTTCCCATGGTAGGAAAATAAAATGTTATTTAAAAGAGAAGAAATCAAGAAAATCTATAGGATCTCATAAATTTCATATAGCAGAGGCAAAAGTAGAACTTTATTTTATAACCTTAATCTTTCAAATCAGAGGACAAACTGTCACTGAATATCTATCCAGCTGTCTAGCCACTCTTTAATCTTTGTCTGAATTGCCCCAGTCTTCAAAAACATAGATTGATCTACTTTCCGCAAATAGTTGTTAATGTTTTGTGACTGTCATCAAGACATAGGAGAGATGCATCAACAAAGAACAGAATTACATGGGAATGCACTGTTTCATCACTTCAGCCATAACCACCCAACTCCTTTTCCACCCCCTTTCCACGTTCTGGAAAAGAACAAGACTGTCCAAGTGCCTGAACTATGCAGATGGCCAAGGCCCATTTCCTGATGACCACTCAACTACACACCTCTCTCAAAAGGAAAATAAGTAATTAGATTCTGAAAAGTCACTTAAGATAGCCAATCACTGATTTATTTCTCACATGGGCAGAGACAGGTCTGGAATTATAATAGGTTATTTTCTTGATGTATAAAATGTTGGCAAGCTAACATATTTGTGAAGTTCACTTCTAATATTGCAACAAAGCCTTATTATAGCTGTTGGGAATTTCAAGATTCAAAAGCGATGGTGTGAACAAATCGTTTATGTTTCGGTGGCATCTCCTCCCTGTGCAAAGATTTCCAATTATATTAAATAAATATTTATTCACACATGCCACCTGAAAATAAACACCACTGCCTATTAATCTTAGATGATCAGAAAAGTCAATATATTATACCATCCAAAAAGGGGAAATGTTTTTATCCTACTATTGTAATATATAAAAATGAAAATATGTAATGAGTTAATATATTTGCACCATGGGTACTGATAGGCAAATTGAAAATAGAATTTTGCATTCTCTCTAATCTTTCACAAATATTGATTCTAAAATCCCTTGGAAAAATAAATCATCTTGTTGTATTACTTTAATTTTCCCCACAGTCCCAGCACAATATATTATGCATAGTCATTATTCAGTAAAAATGGTGTGCATTTATTGTTTACAACATGACAAACATTCTACTAAGCACTTTACATATATTTCTCAATTTAAACCTCATAAGAATGATATAAGTTCAGATATTTTAAGAGATTTGATTATAAACTTACAGAGATTTTATTTTAAAAGAAAAAAAATCTTGCATAGGGTTACACATCCAGGAAATGCAGTCAGGTTTAAAACTTACGAAGTTCTAGAATTCTCTTAACCTTTACAGTATCTTGACCCTCAGGAAATGATTGTTAAGTAACGGTGATCCTGAAAAGGATATCTGGTATTCGTGTGTGTGTGTGTGTGTGTGTGTATCAGAAAGAGAGAGAGAGAAAGGAGTAATAATGTGAGAATTTATGATGAAAATGCCACATATAGCTGGCCATATTTTTATGACATAATTTTTGACACTAGAAATCATCACTAAAGAGATTGTGCAAGTCCATACTGCTTTAGTGTTCTTTTAGATGGAACAACTTATACATCTAAAATCTCAACTTTTTCTAATAATAATAATGTTTATTTTTATAAAGTTCAAAAATAGAAAGTCATAAAACAGAAAAATTAAAATCTCATTTAATTCTACTGTTCCTGCACAGATAATATATAATATTGTATAATGAATATTATATATAGCCTTTTATATACAATGGATAATTTATAGTATGGTGATCAATTTGTATTTTTTTAACAAATTGATGATCATACTGTGAATTCTCTATTGTAACATTGTTTTACTGAACCAATATATTTGGAACATTTATCCATAATATGAAATAATCTATCATTTTTAACATGATATATGATTCCCTCTTTGAATATGTTAGAATTGGATTAGTTTCTTACTGTCTGGTAATTAGAAGGATGGAGAGGAAGATATAGTATGGGCAGTCCTAGTGAAATAACTTGACTTTTGGGTTCTTATTACTTATAGTCTAGAGAAGTCAATGTGGTATCAGGCAATTTCCAACAGTTTTCTGTTTGGCCATATTTTCATTTCTAATACACAGTAAACCACTGGTGACAAAGGTGATAACAATGGAAGTGGTCTGCCCCAAGTGCAGGCAATAATGGGATACATCATTTGTAGAGATTTTTAAAATAATAATAATAAAAGTTTGCCTTTTTCAAATCATCATTCACTACCATTTAAAACAATTTAAGTCATAAAATAGTCTTCCCTGCCTGGATGTGGACCCCCCCCACACACACATACACCTTTTTTTTTTTTTTTAGATTTTATTTATTTGAGAGAGTGAGAGAGAGCGAGAGAGTGCGCACAAGAGGCGTAGGGTCAGAGGGAGAAGCAGACTCCCCACTGAGCAGGGAGCCCAATGCGGGACTCGATCCCAGGACTCCGGGACCATGACCTGAGCCAAAGGCAGTTGCGTAACCAACTGAGCCACCCAGTCGCCCTGCACTTTTTGGTTATACCACTGCACCTTACCATTAGAGTCGTACTCCAAAGACTACCAAGGTAAAGGAAGAGCTGCATCACATACTGCCTTTAAATTCTGTGTAGCCAACATGAAATACTTAGGACAGCTTATTGTGTATGATGTTCACACATATTGTTTCATTTTTTTTTCCAGTAGGCATGTGCTTTGTCTGTTTCATGTACTACCTTCTCCTCTATATCTTCCCTATTTAAATTAAGGGACGTAGCTTTGTTCTTCCTAGCTTTCTTATGTGCACTTTTAAAGGAACAAAACTTATTTTTAAGAGGTACATAATGTCTCTTACATCTTCTATCTTCTCCTTTTACCAGCAATGTTTTGGTATTTGTGATATAAGAGCTTAGATAGCAGCCTTTATGCCCCACCTCTAATACTGATGTGGAGTTTTTTTTTCTGTATTTATGGTGACTTCTTCATTTTAATATTTTTCTTGGAAGAAAAATATTGCTAGATACCTATGTTCAAATTGCAGTTATCTGCACTATGACATTTATTTTTAATTTCACATCGTGACCAACACATGATATAATTTTAAAATTTGAGAACATACCAAGAGTATCCAAAAGAGTATTTTAATAGAATACATTGGGTGGAAATTAGAGGAAGGTTTGAAATTTCAAATTTTAGCACCGGGTACCAAATCATAATTAGCCAAAGGGACACTCTACACTTAGAGGTGTGATGACCCTGATGTAGTCAGAAAACAGTTCAATATTCTAGAGAAGAGGCAGTTGGGGAATTGCTAAAAATGTGACCACTACCTCTGTTTCCCTTTCAGCACCAAGGACAGTCCACCTTGGGTTCTTCATGGTCTACAGGATCATTTTCCTAGCAATAAGCCTTAAAAACTAGTCCAGCAAGATACTTACTGGGGCAGTAGGTAGATGAGGAGATTTCAAGAATAAAAAGTCTGAGGAAAACTGCATATTCTATCTTCCTATTTAACCATACAATTCTTCTTTCATTTAGTACCTGTTAATATCCTATAGGACTACTGTTCCTTAGAACACACCTTCAAAAATTCTGCTTAACAACTGGAAGGCATGGGTTGTACATTTAGCTTTAGATCAGGCTTTAGTCATGTTTACCAGAAGGTAGCATATGGATACTTTCCTTCAGTAAAAGGGAAGTTAAGGGAAGTGATTGTACAGGGTGCATCCTCCAAATCACTTGCCATTCTTTATTTTCTAGGATATCTGAAGCAGTGTAAGAATTCCCTCACTAAGGTATATCTAACTTGACATTAGTCCTCATGGATGGAAATATCCATTTTTACCTGTCTTTGATGACAGGATAATCCTTTAGAACTTAGAATCTTTGTGTGTTTCCAAAGCATGTGGCATAAGTTCTTACAGAGTTTCTACCTGTTCAGTCAGTTTTGGTGACTAGGCAATAAATCCCAAAGCATAACCTGTGGATCTTTTATATCCAAAATGCTTAGGTGTCTCAATAAAAATTCAGGTTTTTTTTTTTCTTAACATAATGAATTGTAGTATCTGGGGAGTGAGAATATGATGACTACAGTTTTAGCAGCGTCTCAGTTAATTCTTATACTTGCTAAGGCTGTGGAACCACTGACCCAAATTACTAAATAGTGTTTATTTTTTAACTGAATCCTTAGATATGTCTTGAGGTTCTCCACGTGAGTGGAATCTTGTCACACTGCCATCCCCTCCTGCTTCATGGACATGAACTTTCTGATCCAGAAGCTTTGGTTTAGTTGAAAAACTGACAGTTATAGAGACTTGGTAAGAAAGAGACCCTGAGACCCTCATAGACTCAAGTTTTGAGTTCTGTGTCCCAGAAAGGAAAAGCAAAAGAGGACTGTAACAGTTGGTTGAGTGGAAAGATTTCCTCAGATCCCATTAGCCAATCAAGAAAATAACCTCAGGTCTCTGAGGTTTCAGTTTGCATCTTAGTCAGAAAACTATGTCCTACAGGCCAAATCGAGCTCACCGTCTGTTTTTGTATATAATTTTTTTTGGAACATAGTCATGCCCTTTCATTTACTTATTGCTCATGGCTGCTTCCATGCTACAATGGCACAGTTGTTTCAACAGAAGCCATCTGGCCAGCGAAACCTAAAATATTCACTATCTGGCCCTTTACAGAAAAGTCTTACCAATCCCTGGTCTAGTATCATTTTGTTCTAGGTGTATTATCAGTTTAGAGGAAGTTTTATCTTACATTCAGTGAAACATGAAAGCTATCCAAGATCTGTTTGCTTAATTCAAATAAAACCAAGAACATAGGTGAGGTTCTTGGGTTCTGGAGGTTGGGATCAGGGGCAGTGTGGAGCCTGCAGAGGCTCATTGTATCTTGCATGGAAATGGATGCTAAGTTTATTTCTCATGGTATTTAGTATTTAAACAACTATGAAACTGGCTGAGGTAGAAGGATGAAATGTCCTAATTCAAACATTCAATTTCTCATTATAAGATTTCCTCCTCTGGGTAAGGGTGGATGCCTTACAAGGTTTGTCCTGTCAGATGATTATAAGGCTCAGTGTCCACCTTTGAGTTGGAAAATCTATCAACACTCAATGCCAGAGAGCTACAGAGTCAGCCTTGTAACTTCCATCACTCAAGAGATTCTATAACAATTGTTTTCTGGTTTGCGTTCTGCATTCTTGCAAGGAGATTGTCACAAGAATTTTGGCACGAAAGTTATGGCACAGGCCTTCTGCCTCAGCCCTGGATGCATGTGGTTAGTTTCCCTGCAAATATTTGATGTCATATTAAGGGAAAGCGTGGGGAAATGTTTCATCCCATGGAATTTTGTACTTGATAAGACATATCTTTGCCACCTTGTGAGTCATATCAAGTGTTAAAGCTGATCTTATTGTCTCAGAGATGCTCAAGGCTTACAGCTGAGAATAGCTGAAACTGGAACCAATGACAACAGAAGATTTGAGGCCAATTAAAATAAAAGCATGTATCTTCTCAAGGGAAAACTGAGCTAGCTGGCTGAATTAGGAAAGTCATATTATAAGCATCTATGTTTTGAAAACCATATGACTGTGTGCCATTGTGAAAAACTTGGATTATTACTTCTCATATTCAAGCCTTCTCATCGTGTTAATACAAACTGGAGTGAATTTATAGTCATTTTCTCAGTGAATTCACTTTCCAGCAGTGGACCCTGAAATACTATTAAATCAGTTTAGGAGTGCTTGGGTGGCTCAGTCAGTTAAGCATCTGCCTTTGGCTCAGGTCATGATCCCAGGGTCCTGGGATGAAACCCCACATCGGGCTCTCTGTTCAGCGGGGAGTCTGCTTCTCCCTCTGCCTCTGCTGCTCCCCCTGCTTGTGCTCTCTCTCTCTGTCAAATACATAAATAAAATCTTAAAAGAAAAAATCAGTTTAAAACTTTCAAGAAAGGGAAGCCAAATATGATCATCCAAATTTGCCCTAGATTAAAGGGTAAATTAATGCATTGAAAATAAAGAATCTTCTTGAAATTTTTAAAGTTAGATTTAAAATTTGTACAGAATCTCCATTAAAGCTAATACATTTTCTTGTTATTTTAGAAAGTAAAACAATATTTCTTACCTTGATGTTCTTAAGTTATGCCTCCCCTGCTGTGAAAGAAAAGCCCAGAAAAAATTATTTGGAATAGAAAGAAGATGTAGTCCAGTGACCCGTTTTCCTGTAATTAACTGAGAAAATATCTTCTCATTATGGAAAGTAGAGCTGAAAAGAAATTGTGCTTGTGGATAGAGTGGGAAATCTTAAAAAGTGAATGGAAAAGAGGCCACTTTTAGCAGAAGTTAATACTCAAATCAACTTCACTCTCCTAATCATTATACTTACCCATTTGCCCTTTAAATTGACTGCATGTTGATCAGCAGAATCATGGGACAAACACTTCTAGTTGTTAATCACTCCAGATTTATTTGTTTATTTATTTGTCTGTTTGTATGTTTGTTCAGTATTGAGATATAATTGACATACATTATATTAGTTTCAGGTGTACAACATAATGATTTCATCTTTGTACATATGGTGAAACGATCACCATAATAAGTCTAGTTAACATCCATCACTCCACTCTAGTTTTGTTATTTCTTGATGTTTGTAAGACTACTTTTAAAATTTGGGACAAGTGAAAAGAATTTATTTATGTGCATTTTCACTTAGTAATTTTTTTCCAGCTATTATTCAGAGAACAGCTGATCTATCAGTTGACTCTTGTATAAATCCTCTAGTGCTGAAATCATCATTAAATTACATGTGTCACACTTATTATATTTTATTTTTTCCTTAATATAGAAAAATGCTAATATGCAGATCTATTCTTAAATCACACTGATGTAGTCCTCCTCCAAAGTGTTGAAATGAACTAGAACAGACTGCACATGAATACATCTGTCTGGTCTATTTGGAGAGACATTGTCAGGAAAACAATGAGGTTTTCCTGACATCTGGGCAACTCAACTTCATTTTAGCTTCATTAATGATGTACATTTAGATATCAGGCAAAACAGCCTCTGAATAACTCAATTATACTATGTATTAATGGTGATAACAAAGCTCTTTCCAGGAAGGCAAGAGAATATGCCACTAAGTATGCTCACCCTAGTAATTGCTTGAGTCTGAACTGCTTCCATTCAAATAGACTAATGAACTGCTTCCATTCAAACAGACTAATGTACTTCCAGATAGCATTTCATTAATTCCCAATCAATAAACCATTAACAATTCAGAAGACATTATTATTAAATAATTCAAATCTTATATTTTCAGGAGACTTTTATTGCTTGTCCTTGTGATAAGCTTTATAATTATTCAGAATTAGAAGAGCCAAACTACATTCTGAATATGTTAGTAAAGATACAAACATATGACTCAACCAGTTACGGAGTATTTGTCATTTTTCATTCAAACATAAACATAAACTCTGGAAGCAATAAATTAATGTTCTATAGCTTTCAGTGGTGTGGAAATATCATGTTTTATCACTGAAGGTATATTTTATGAGAGACTGCAGCATTGGCACATTTAAAATCATCATCTTGTCTTATATTTACTTCAATACAAGGACAACTGCTTCTCAGGCACCAATTACGGTCAAACTTAGAAATACTGGAATAGAAAGAGTTTTGTTGGCATTTTTGAAAGGGAGGAATAATGTTCAGAAATTTATTTCTTTGAAGTAGTTGCACACATATTCTGAAGGTTACTTTTTTGTGTATAATTATTCTCATAATGTTATATCTACATTTCTATTCAGCTGGCACCATTTATTGGC
The DNA here is from genome assembly GCF_054177405.1 of Leptonychotes weddellii. Taxonomy (NCBI): domain Eukaryota; kingdom Metazoa; phylum Chordata; class Mammalia; order Carnivora; family Phocidae; genus Leptonychotes; species Leptonychotes weddellii. The sequence goes on along the minus strand of NC_138378.1, from coordinate 80,899,340 downwards.
ACTGAGTAAAAGAATAGCAAAATAAAGTTCCTGACTTCATGTAGTTAAAATCTAAATATGGCAGAGCCCCTTCTAGAAAGCACTTTCGACTGCAACTGCTCTTTAGAATTTAATTTTTTTAATAAGAATTGGGTCAGATTCAATATTCCCCATTTTTTACGTTAAAAATGTAAAGGGGCACAAGTTAAACTATATGCAGAACACAGTGATTTTTTGTTTGTTTTTAACTATTTGTAAAAGCTACTATCTGAAGGTTTGGACAGCAATCTGTTTTGGTCCAAGTGGTGTTCTATTAAGCAAAAGAGTCTGTATTGCCTTGATCTACCAAAAGATTCACTTTTTTCTCTAAGCTTTTCAATTCAGGTACAATATTCATGTTCTCAGTTTTGAAGGTTAATAGAATTTTTAAAAATAACTCTCTTTACTTTGCATTGGATGGAGTTTGGAACTGTAAGCAGGGATGATTTTCTGCCATATGCTTGGTTAAATTGAGCTGCTTAAGTGTGAGGTTATGTTGTATTTGCAATGGATTCCATCCCAATACCTGGAGGGCCTTGGTGCATATGCCTTTAGGTAGACATGAGCTGAAATGTGGTGATACCATAGAGGCCTCTGAGGTGACCTGTTATGATGTGCTTCTAGACTATTCTTTGGAACTATGAGTTGCTCCTGCCTTTTTCTTGGCAAAGCTGTTTAAGGATTACTGAGCTCTCAGGGATATGCTCAGATATCTCGGAGGGCTTTTTTAACTCTTTCTCATGGTTTGCCATTGTTACTACTCTTCATCATTTGAGGATCCACTTCTCTTTGCTTGTACCATGGACATACTCTCACTCATTCTTGTCAGCTTGTGCCTCTTACTGCTGACTTCTTACTGTCTACTCATTTTACATTTTTTTTTTCTGTCTTATCTCTTATTTTTCCTACATACTTTTCCTGTGGCTCTTAATTTTGGCTAAAATGGGACTTAGTCTATGATCTTGACCAGTCAATGATAATGCTGCTTACTTTCTTTTTGTTAAAAGTTATTGCATTTTTTCTACATTTTTCTAATAGTATCATCGTCAGTATTTTATATCAAAATAAATAACATGTGTACAACAGCCCAAGGTGATTTCGACTATTTCACTGCGCTCAGTGGTGACAATTCTGTTAGATATGAGCAAATTATCACAATAACAGGGAAGTAACACATTTTACAGATAGATCAACTGAAACACAAAGAGACTGCATGTAAGGAAAGAGTCAGATCTTTCCACATCCTTTGGTCACTGAGCATCACCATTTCTCTGCTAATGTTTTTGGCACATTTTCCATGCCACTCCCAACAGCTGAAGTTCCTTTCATCCATCAAGTCTGGCTGAAAATGTTATATCTTCTATGAAGTGTTCTGTGAACTATTCAAGCAGAAAGAATTGTTCTTTCCTTGGGTTACTTTGTTCTAACCCCTCATAGAGCAGATTTTACATTGTATTATATTTAGTGGTATATTGCTCTGCATGTACTTTATTGGGAATTCCATGAGAGTGAGCAGGCTGACTTCTTCATATTGCATCCCAAGTGTTTAACAAAGAGACAGAAACTTAATAACTATTCATTTACTTGAACTCATTTTTGAAAAATTATCTCAGATTCAGTGTTGCCTCCAGTAGCTGAAGATGGCTAAGAAACAGAGAAGTGGGGTTGATATATTTTTATTAGCTAAAGCACTGTTTATTTTCCTCCAAATCACTCTATTTCTCTTAATTGTATGAAATGGTTGGATTTGAGTGTAAATATGGAATATTCACTAGAGAGAATTAAACCCATCAGTCATGTAAAACAAATATGGCTCTTGTAAAGACTTAATCACCATAGTCTTCAAATTTCACACAGATAGCTTAATTTAAAATCAGTAAAAAAATATTTTAAATCAAATCCACCAAATATCATGTATTCTTTACCATAAAATGTATAAAATCTAGTTGTGATTAATGGCATTATTATTAGTCCCAAATCTCATTACTGAGTATTGCTGAATTTACTTGCAGTTCAATGTTTAAATATAGTAAGATTAAAACTATTCAATGAGTCCTTATAACTTGTGGCAAAGCATTATTACTTCCTCCAATTGCTACTGTAATAATATTAATCATAATGAATTCCTTTGAAATTCAGTGGAGCAGTAATATATTATTCCATATGCATTTCCACTATAAATTAGCTCTAGTGACATAACTGCCTAAGAGCTATTATTAAGTTACTATATAACACCTGCCAAATCATAATCAGACCAAGGAATTGATTCCAAATGAAATTACTATGACCAGTTCTAGTGGAAATGGAAATCAGATAAATGAAAAAAGATGAGATATCCTAAAATAAAGTATTTCTAAATAGTGTAAGATTATTAAATTTCCTTTGCAATTAGGTCCAATAGACTTCAATGAGAAAAGATTAAAATGCAAAGACATTTGTCTTCACCTGACAAAACCCAAGAGAGTTCAGTCATGTAGGTTACACACCTCTCAAGTCTAATTAAATGGTGGAAAGGATTTATGGGTACAATAGGACCATAGCCCCAAGGTGTATTTGTCAGCACCTCTTTCTGTAAAGTTTCCTGCTCACAATAGCAGCAAGTAATGAGGGCAGGAAGAGACAAAAGACAGTCCTGTCCCTCTTGTCACCGAATGGATTTTCCACGTTGTGATGTGGGTTACTTGCTGTTGCCCCACAACAGTATTTGGGGATCTCTGTCCTAAGTCAAAGTTTCTTTCCTCTCAATTCTGTTGTGAATAAAATAGACTGAGGATCTGCTAAAAGAGAAAACTGCAAAAGCCAACTCGTAGTATTTAATTTTAAAAGATGCTCTAGTACAGGACATGAGGGAGGAAGACCCAGGTATCTGGGCAGCTCATAATTATTTGATGAGTCACTTTCCTTTCTTTTGTTTGGTCTTTGCTAAGAATCTAGTGTAATTGTGCCTATTCTTTCAAATATGTGAGTAAAAAACACATTTTCATAGTATGATTAGTGAATATACTGGATTAATTTTACTGCTACTCCTTTCTAATAGGCAGCACTCTCTACAGTAGGTTGTCATAATTAGAATGCTGCTTGTATGTGTGTGCATGCATGCATGTGTACAAACATCTTTCCATTTGTCTATGTGTCTGTCTGTGTAAAGAAGTCTCATTTTTCAGTTTATCTGTAGATAGATTTTTTTGAACATACAAACATTAATTAGATAAGGTGGGGTTAGGAACTAAGTAAGGCTTGAATATTTTTGATATGGTGTTGATATATATTAAATGTCATTATTCCCACATTGTTGTGTTTAGTTTATAATGATTATTCCTTAGAAGAATCTAGCTTCAAATCCAGGCATGTTAATTTACTGGATTTGTTATTCTAGGCAAGCTATGCATCCTATCTAATGTTGTTCTAAACTTTCTCCTCTCTATAATGGGGAGATATTAGTAACATTAGATATTATGAGGTTTAAATAGGAGAAGTCATATTTCATCTTAGTGTAGCCTCAGGATCATTGAAAGCAATCAATAAATATTAGTTCTAATTCTGCTGCTACTTATTATTATCAACTTCTCACTGTCTTATTCTGATTGATTTTCAGTTGAAAAGCACATTTAGCCTTTTAAGTGTTTTATTTTTCCTATCTCAAACCTCAGCATTTCCTTGACATTCCCAGATCGGGAACTGGGAGCTCAAAATCCCTCCTCCCTTCATCCAATATCAGTGATTCCATCATACTTATGAATTAAATTTCATCATTCTAACTATTTTAGACTTCTTGATTTGCAAATCTATAATTATTCTCTTCTCTCAAGCCTTCCTAGCCATACTGTAATCTTTCCAAAGGAAGAAATTTGGTCTTTTGTTCTCCCCCCCCAACCTGGGTATGACAAATGTACCTCATTTCTCAGAAAGGACATATTTTAAATAATGGAGCATATGTAAATTCATGTATATTGAACGATGCTTCAAATGGCATTTTAAAATTCCAATAAAACTTTACAGAAAAAAAACCTCTCCTTTTTGTGTTGTATAATTTTGAAGATTATAGACCAAATTCTTACTGTAAGTATGAGTTAGCAAAGCATTTAACTTTTGTTACATGCCTACTGTGTTGCTGTAACTAGCCAGGCTTTATGTCTACTATTGTATTTATTCCTTCAATGAGTCCAGCAATGCAGAGATTATTATCCCAATTTTAAAGATGAAAAAGTTGAGGTTCAGAGATAACTGGGTCTGTTCATTCAATATTAGGAAGTGAGAGTTGCTCAGTATTGATGACTCTTTTTGGTGCATGTTTAATCACATCCAGCTGCTAAGGTTTCTCCCAACACTAAAGTCTCACCTTTGCCTTTGTATCTGTCTATAGCCTTATTTTTAAATACATGCAAGGTGTCTTCTTAACAAGCAAGCAAGAATAGTTTTTATATTTCTCATCTATTTGTTGTGATTTTAATTTCCCCGTATAGTATGTCTTAGTCTGTTTGAATAAGAAAAAAATAACACAGATTGGTGGCTTAATATAAGTAATCAAAATTTATTTCTCACAGCTCTAGAAGCTGTGAAGTCCAAGATAAAGGCGCTGGTAGATTTGATGTCTGATGAGACCCACTTCCTGATCTATAGACTGCTCTCTTTTCAACATGTCCTCACATGGTAGAAAGGGAGGGAGTTGTCTGGGGTCTTTTTTATGAGGGTACTATTCCTATTCATGAGGACCCCACACCCATGATCTAATTATCTACTTAAAGGCCCTACCTCCAGGTGCCATCACATTGGGGGTTAAGTTTTAAATATGAATTTTAGGGGGACACAAACCTTCAGTCTGTAACAAGTTATAAAGATAATGCAGAAGTTTTTTTTTTAAGTATGTTAATTTATGAACATATGCTTACATCAGTCCCATTTAGAATGATTAGGAGTGTTATTTCCTTAGAATATTTATTCTGTACAAGACTTTCTACCATCTTTTAGGAAAATATTTAAGTGTTGGGGGAAAAAAAAGAGTCCTAAGGAATTCATTACCCATGGAGACAAGATGCAATGTACCTACATTTATGAAATACAACAAAATGCCATACTTCAATGACATTGCATTGAGATTTCAAGCAGAAGTTTAAACAGATAAAATATTGTTATTATTTTTAAGAGAAACTCGTATTTTTCAAAAAGAAATTAGGTGGACATCAAGCATGAGAAGGTGTACATGGATTTCTTACCATAATTTCTCAGTTGTGGATATAATTATGATTGCATACTTGAATGAATTCAAAGTCAAAAAGCAGGTTTAATGTTGTGATTTTAAAAATCCACTCTCCTATAATGCTTTTTTGAAAAAAAAATGTACACCATTCTCCATAACTCAAAATATGACTGACATATTTTATTTTTTACCCCAAATTGTTTTCCACTTACACTAGTCAGTGTTTTATTGTTTTCTTGTTCTCTTGATTCTCAAATTTCATTATAAGACTTTAAAAAAAGGTCGCATTAGAGATATGCAGGTCTTTTTTTCAGGACCTAATAGATATTTAGGTTAAGAAGTCTTTGTAATCGGGACGCCTGGGTGGCTCAGTTGGTTAAGTGGCTGCCTTCAGCTCAGGTCATGATCCCAGGGTCCTGGGATCGAGTCCCACATTGGGCCCGCTGCTCAGCGAGGAGCCTGCTTCTCCCTCTCCCTCTGCCTGCCACTGCCTCTGCTTGTGTGTGCTCTCTGACAAATAAATAAATAAAAACTTAAAAAAATAAAAATTAAAAAAAAAGTCTTTGTAATCAACATGCTGCTTCTGATTCTGTGGAAAGCTATTCTGTGTATTGTGTATTACAGCATAGATCCTCTGCCTTCAAGCACACCGCACATTTGCCACCAGTTTGCTCTTCATCTTTGCCAATATTGCCCCGTGCCTTATAGGGCCCTTTTCAGTCTGCTTAAATAAAACATGATACATTTTATGCTGGTGGTGTTTACAACAAATGTTTCTACACTGGAAAAGATGTTACTCCGAGACCAATAAATATACATTAAAGTGAATCTTACTGTCCTCAGGAAAATATAGAAAGTGTCATTTAGGTAGAATAGTTGCTTCATCTTATGAATGATTTCCTTAGAGTTAAAGTTATGTGCATATTCTATCTTCTTTTTACAAATCTAAAAAGAAAACTGTGAGGTGATTACATTGGGTAGGATTCTCTTTAGTTAATTGTACAGTGGCCCCCAGTCCCCCTCTTCTCTGTAGTTTTGCTTTTCAGTTACGTGCAGTCAACCATGGTCCAGAAGCAGGTGATCCCCTTTCTGACATACATCAGAAGGTCAGCAGGAGCCTAAGACTGTGTCACAATGCCTACATCCTCACCTTACTTCATCTGATCATGTAGGCATCTTATCACCTCACATTATCACCAGAAAAAGAAGAGTGAGTACAGTACAGTAAGACTTTGAGAAAGAGACCACATTCACAATAACTTTTATTGCAGTATATTGTTATAAGTATTCTATTTTATTATTAGTTATTATTGTTCATCTCTTACTGTGCCTAATTTATTGATTAAGCTTTATCTTTGGGATGTATATGGATAAAAACATAGTATATATAATGTTTGGTACTATCAGCAGTTGTAAGCATCTACTGGTAGTGTTGGAACATATCCCCTGCAGGTAATGGGGGACTATTGTAGTTTGCTTATAATAATCAATACATAGTAATATCCTGCTATTTACTGTACCCATGACCTTGGACAAAATACACACCTGTCTTAAATCTAAATTAAGTTTTCAAACCTTTAACTGTAGGTCGAGCCCCTACAGGGTGACTTCTACATTCTACAAACTGTGTGCCTTTTTAGCAGTTAACAACCTCCTATGTAAGCTCCGTAGAAACCCCATAATCTTTCATGTCCTTTCTTATACTTGAGTCCAAGAACACTCATAAATGTCCCCAAGTAATACAGACCTACCCCTTTACTAATACATGATTTTGACTATCTCTTCATTCATTTTCAAGATCTTTTTCCTTGCCTTTGGTAAATTTCCTCCCCATTCTTCTAAAACTCTGGGAACAGCTGAAAGAGAACTTCTCAGTTTACTAACTGAATACCCTATAATTATAACCATATTCTTAGCAGATAAATATGACTATACTTTTAGGACAAAATTAAAGACAGTAACATTGAGCTTCTGTTATCTTCTTTTGCCTCCCTCTAATTCCTACCTGTAAGTGAAAATACTCATACTTTCTTCATGATAAGTTGTCTTCTTTTATCTCATAAACAGTGAACTTGCTTCTGCTCCTGAATTCATCAAGTATTTGCTGGGTGATTACTACTTCTTGGGCACTGGGAAAATCACTGCAGACATAGCTGGGAACAAAGCAGCTATAGTCATTCAGAGTGCTTTCATATTTTTGAACAAATAAGTAGATAGTGAATTAAGTTCAATTTTGTAAATACTATAAAGAGGGAAGTCTTGTACTATAAGAACGACTAAGAAAAAATTTCATCCATATTTGAGTGTCAAAAAAGGCTGCATGGAGGAAGCGTCATGAAAAGTATGAGTCCAGAGTGGGAGGGAGAAGAATCAGGAAACTATGACTCCAAAAAAGCAGTGATAGCATATTCAAAGATATAAGTGAGAACATGCATGAAACAGAATGCAGGCTATTGTCACTGGAACGTATGGGGTGAAGAGAAGTAAGACCTGATAAGCAAGCAGGGGGCAATCATGAAGGGCACCAGAGGCCACACTAACATTTTAGGTTGGACAGTGATGGGATCACATGTTCTTGTGATGGCTCAGAATAGAATTTGAATTGATGATGGGCCAGACTAAAATCAAGGAGACCAATGATGAAGTTGTAGGAATAGTTCAGGGAAGATAGGATTATGGCACTGGGGTAATGGCCCTGAGTATGAAAAAACATGGAGAGATACAGGAGATGTATAAGAAAAAGAAGTTATTGGCCTTTTGGTGTGTGAGGTTGTGTGTCAAGGAAGAAGACAAGCAAGACAGTAAGGCTGATGCTCCTGCTTTTGGCTTAAAAGAATGAATGGATTTCAGTGCCATTCATTGAAATACACAATGAGAGGAGGAGGAGTAGATTTGAAACAAAGGTAATAAATTCGTTTTGTGGTGTTTTGAGGATTCAGTTCCTGCAGTACATACAATTGAAGTCGTCCAGAAGGCAGTAGGATATAGATGTCTGGAGCTCACAAGAGTGAAAGAGCAGAACCCAATTGCTATAGATAGAGGAATAAATCGTAACAAGAAGGTATATAAACCATAAATGTAAACACCTCTTTTTGGCATAATTAATAGATTCCAGTGAATCTTTTGATTAAGTGTTGCTCAAACTTGGCTGCATATTAATCATCAATGGAGTTTTTAAAAATACTGATGTTCTGGCCTCAACACAGCAAAATTAAATCAGAATTTGAGGATTTGAGGATTTGAGAATCTATGGATTGGTATGTTGTAACAGCTTTCCAGGAATTCTCATGTAAAGACGGGGCTAAAAATTACTGATTGTAGAACTGATCTACTGATTATCACGTTATGGTGTATTTATAATTTTTGAAACTGTATTGCTGTCTTCTTTCACACTGAAAGTAAAAGGGCCAGTAAACACAGGCTTTCTGACAAAATAATATATGATTTACAACTACTTATTGTATGCAACCTTAATCATTGGCAATATTAATTACCTACCTTTAGAAAATATCATTTCATGGATACATTCATCTTGGAACTAGAAACCATGAGACAGAAATTAATATATATTTAGTACCTAGTATTTCTCACATTCTTATTAAGAATTTTATTTAAGTTATGTCATGTAGTAAATGAATTAAAAACCTCTAACTATTCTGTAAGGATGAAATAAAAATATCTGGATCCTAGAGGTTGCTCACCTACTCAAGGTTTCATTGTAAATATACTAACAGGTAGACCCAGTGTTCATAAAAGTTGAGGTTGAATCAATGGGGCATATAATTTTGCAACACAAATTTGTACATTTCCTTCTTTATCTGGCTGAATCTCTCTGTTTGAGAATGTTTTTATTGCAAAGAAGATTTAGCACAGAAGTTTAAGGATCAGAAATATACTCTTTTATCTGTTCTCCTCAGGGGGCAAAACATCAATTATCTCTAAATCTTAATACCCTATCATTTGACTCTTATTTGAATGCATTTACAATGTGTTTAATATAAACAGCCATTTGTTTTGCCTGAAAATTAATATGATTCAAACATGAAAGATATTACAGTGTATGTGCATCCTGCTAGTGAATGCTGCCCATAATACAACTTTTTCCTTTTTTTTTTCTTTCTGATTTTTGGGTCTTATTTCTGAAATATATTTCCTATACATTTTATCTTTGCTTATATTGTATCCTACCTTATTTTTTATTTCTTTCTTATATCACATTGAAAGACAAAATTTAAACCAGAAGAATGAGAAAAATAAAAACAATTTAAATTGCTAAAAGCAGGTATGAAAATCAACCTCAATCCTAAAAGAAACAAAACTAATTAGGTACCAAAATGCTGTCTGAAGCTTGGCTTTCTAGACCTGCAGGAGAAGAGAGAAAGAAAAAAGGCTCTAAGAGGGTGACTTTTGCCAGAACCAGGGTATTAGGTTTACTTCTGGGCATAAGAAGGGTGACCAATGGGGGTAAGTAGAAACCTAATCTTCTGGAACTCTCTTCCTCAATTCTACATAGCAAATGTAATCTGGGATCTGTACATCTAAAACAGGAACACACAAACAAAAGATTTGAAGAGCCAGCCCCATCCTGGCCTTGAAATAATACATTGTTGTCACTAGTATGTTCATCTGAATATAGCAATCAATGGTATCAATCAAGTATATCTGGGAAATTTCCCCAAGATATTTTCCCCCTAAATTTGCTGAGAAATACAGAGAATTATGGACGATCTCTGGCCAGTTAGAAGCCACTGAAGACTGATTTACTAAAAGGATATCACTTAAAAACCAGACTATCTAGAACTGTCTGAAATACCTGTAATAATTTTGGATAAAATTTTGTTCCACAATTTTGGGGTTAGAAGAAAATGTATTGCTTAACATCATCAGGAGAGGAATACTGCATCTATCAGAACAGGGGTGAGATACTAGTTTTATTGTTTGAATAATAAGACAAGGCCACTAGATATCTACCAAAAATGTATTTTACTTTCCATAATATGAATCTATCACTGGGAAGGGAGTTATCCAGTAGGACCAGCTAGGCTTCCCTCTCATTCTGGCAAGACTATGTGACTATCTTTCACCAATGAAATGTGAGTAGAAGTGATACATGAAATTTTCCAATTCTTAAGGTACAGATATGTCTTCACTGTCTTTCCCTCATTTAATGTTGGTTGTAGTGGAGTCCAGGGCCACAGGAAATACCGGAGCTGCAATGTGAAAGCAATCTGGGCTCCCCAATCTTCATGCAGTGGAAAGTCTCCAGGAAAACCTGCACTAAAATGTTATCTGAGAGAGGATTTTTCTATTGTGTTGTCACCTAACATTCAAGGTTTGTTACATCTGCAAACATTACCATTAAAGTACAATCACTAGTATTTTTCTAATAACAAGTTATCAGTTTAAAGAGTTGTTAAAATCTATTATCCCCAGTTCTAGTAAATATAGAAGTTTGGGGAGTGTGAATATTCATCTGGAAAGTGGGATAAAAGGGGAGTGTCTAGATTCTCTAGAATGTTCATATTCCACCACCAACCTCAGAAATAACTCTTCACAGACCAAGTAGCATATTCTGACTCAGCTTGCTATTCTTTATTAGTGGCATGTCACTCCTCTGTTGTCACAATGTCTGATATTTGTTCTTGTTTGTTTGTTTGTCCCTGATCTCCTCTTGATTAGCTACCAAATAGCTTCCTCATTAATGGGTTGAAATAGACAAAGGTATGTAAGTTTTCTATTAAGTTCTATAATCCATGGGCCTGATGGAAAAATTATCAGAGAAGGCCCATAACCACTATTCCTGAAATCTACCCTAATACAACTATTGCAGTTCAAGTATCTTCATTGAGGTATAGGTACAGAGGACACCAAGGAAAGAACATTTTATTCCTTGTTTTCATGCAGGCCTAAGTCTTGGACCCTAGTGAACTCAGACACAAAATCTTTTTTATGTTGAGAAGCCAGACCTGAGATCTATACACTAGTAGATTTAGTGGATTCTCTTTTCTTCTACATTTTACTTATAAAACTACTTTACTATTTTGCCAGCAAGAAAAAAATCTAAGGAAAAAAGGAGAGGAGAATGCATACTTTCTTTAATGTTTAATTCAGAGTTGACCTACGTCATCTGTCACCGGCCTTAAGGAAGAGGCATATCCCAGAAAGCAGGCAACTCAGGCCCTTCGATTATCCCATATTTCCAGCTAGGAGAGAGAAAATGACCATGATGCAAAGAGTTTAAATATGCTAGGTTTGTATTAGATTTCAAAATTAAAAGCTCTCCACCTAGAATTGGATTATAGGCAATGTCTTTGATCATGATCCAGTGTTATCAGTATTTCTATGATAGAGTGGAGGGGGATCAGGGAATGAAATGATTAGGATTTAAAAGCCTTGAGCTTTTCATAGAAGTCAACAGGTATCAGATGATAATGATAAAATGATAGCATTATTATTACTGTAATTATAATTATTAAGGATCAATAGTAATAGTAATAATATTGTGCATACATTTGTGCTCTCTGTGCACTGGACACTATACTTAAGGTTACAAATAAATAATTTCCAGTGAACCACATGTGCAAACTGAGGCCAAATGTGTTCTATGCCCAATGCCTAAAATATATGAATCTGTGAGTGTTTTAAACTCTATTATTTATAAGGTTTTTGTGGAGTTTTTTTGTTTGCTTATTTGGTTATTTTTTTGAGAGAGAGAGAGCATGTGTGCGAGCAGTAGGCACAGGGAGAGAGAGAATCTTAAGCAGACTCCACGCCCAGTGCAGGGACTGATGTGGGACCCGATCTCACGACCCTGAGATCATGACCCTGAGATCATGACCTGACCTGAAATCAAGAGTTGGTGGCTTAACTGACTGAGACACCCAGGTGCCTCTATTTAGGTTATTTTCACACCTTACATTTCCTCTGGGTTCATGCCTGAATGATTAGGATGCCAAAAGCCTTAACAAAAAATACATAAGAATATTACCTTCTCTGTATAAGTGCCTAATTTTCTGTATGTAAATATATGAATACATTTGCATAGACACATTCACATGCATACATTTTATTTTAATAGCTTATCCTATATAAATCTGAAGTAAACAGAGAGAATGTAAATTATTTTTGAATAATGATCTATTTGAAGTCAATGTTAATGCAAGATGAAATAAATTCATAAGTGGACCTCTAGGGAATCCAGCAAGGCGTATCTGGAAATGACCTTACATATTGTGTAGTTCATAATTTATAAATAAATAAACTGAAAAGAAGAAGTTAGATGTATTCACAATGTCATGAATACATGAAAAGACACCAGATTTCTATATTCCTAGTCAAATGTTCCTTTGAGCACACATAAATACAAAATAGATTATGTTATATAACCTAACTACTCAAAGACAACAAGTGAAAGGTAAATCATCTGTTATTTGAGTGATCTATTGCAGCTAAATATCATTTTTGTAATATTGAAAGTATAGTTTTAGGCATATTTGTTTTTGTAAAAATAAAACATAACGTATCTTCATTATACTATAATTAAGCAAATTTAATTTGTAATTTTTCCTTAATTTTATTTTATTTTTTTCACTTGGAAAAGGCTTGGAAATTCCTTCACCTCAGAATGTATATGTCAGTTCTATGCTGATATAGGCAGCTATTATATTGATGTCCCCAAAATACTTAACAGACCAGATGACAGTCTTCATCAGAAAGAACCCTATGATAATCCTGGACTATTAACAATATACTTGGCATCCAAGAGATGATACAAAGATTTCTTCACTATTCCACTGTGACTGCTTCTTAAGCTGACATAGCTTAACATGGGCACTTAAATTCCCTCCTCCTGGTCTTTGTTCAGCACGTCTTATCCACTCCAGTTGGCTTCATCCTTTCATCCCACTGTCAATCTCCTTCTATTTCATAACGGTCACTCCTCAGATCTCAAGTTCTGGCTCAAGCCTTGATCCCTCCAAATTGCAAGTCTCTTCATCATGACAGTGCATTCTTTAGCTTAAACATGTATCTAGGACAAAAAATATATATATTTCTCATATTGACATGGTTCATGTGACTTAGTTTTAACGCATTATTTTGCTCAAAGTCTCCATTCCTACTAGGACTGAGGATAGAAAAGTGGCAATGGAAATGGAAAACAGAAATGTTATTTATCTCTTCCCTTGTTAAACAACATTTGGGTCAATTCCAAGTTTTCTTGTATATAATTTCTTGGATGATAATCTGTTCTTTCTACTATTAGCATAATAGAAATATGTTATCCTCACAGTGGTTGTTGTACAAATGGTTTTATAGAGCAGAAATGCCAAAGGTATGTTTAAACAACAGTTTATGCAAACAGAACCCCCAAACCTACTTCAAAACACAGAAGGATCTATAGAGAATGTTAAATCCACTGTTGCTCCTTTTCCTTCCCCAGGCATTTCCTTACTGGGAGTCTCTGTGATACAGGCTGGATTCTCAATATTGTAAGACTAGTTGGGGCTGTAAATATAGACTTTAAAAAATAAAAACACATGATAAAAATAAGAATTGTTATATAGATTGATAAAATGTGATAATTTAACATTTTCTATTTGCTTTCTCTGTTACATGTAGTTTCAGATTCAACATTATAAACAAGACTAATGTCTTTCACAAATGTTTCCATAAATAGTATTCCTGCTTGTATATAACTAGAATCAATTACAGAACAGCATTCTAAGATTTTTACTGAAAAAAAAAAAAATCACATAGCTTTTAAATCTAAACCTGTTCAAACAATTTGTTTGAATAAGAGGGAAAATGTTAGAGAAAAATTCTAGGTCACTCAATATGTAGTATCTCATTTTGTTCAGTGGAGCTAATTATACTCTAGCTCATTAATTCATGTATGTGTCAAATCACATCTCCCAAAATGTAACAACAAACAATAGAAAGCAGTTACGAAGAAGCTCTTTCTAATGAAATTGTGTGATCCATAATCAGTAAAATAGTTCTCAACAAATTATAACTTGAGATAGAATTTTTATAATAATTTATATTCTTTTATCTTTGAAATTAAGAAATGTCGTAATAGTTTTATCACATTTTTTTTTAAATCAGTATGATACTCTTTGCCAGCTGCTTAACTTTGCCAGACAGTTACTGCCAAATGAAGGATTTTTGATTAGGCTAAAACATCAAGACTAATCCTTGTACTCTCTCTGGATTTGCCAATTAGATGGTCTCAGAACTGAGGAATGTTAGGGGAAAAAAATCAAAGCTGTTGAAATGAACTAATAACATGCAGCTGCAAAGTCAATAGAAATTTTCTTTACCAGAAATTATTTTATAAAATAATACAAATTGGGAGGAAGGGCTCATTATTGGCTCTTTTAAAAGTACTCATGAGAATATTAATTAAAGTCAGTTAAAAGCTCCCAAATGTTAAACAAAATCAATGTTTCCCCTATCCTTTATTGTTTATAAGTGACACTTTGAGTCAATGATTTACTATACAAGTGGTATTAGAGTTGTGTATTTTTAAAAAATATATAGTAAAAAAAAAAACAAAGAATAAAAATATGTAGTGATTTGATAAAAATAAAATCCTCCTTTCATCTTGCATAATGCCTAAATTAAGAGAATTATTTGATAAGTAAGCAAAATTAAATTTTAAAAAATGAGAGTTCCATCCAAAGATCAGAAATGCAACCACCACACTGATTCTGGTGCCACTTTTTTCATCATATCAACATAAAGAAAGCAGTTGTCAAAGCGTTGCTCTTAGTGTCTTTCACTAAAACTTCCTAGAAATTCCATTTTCCCTCCCCTTGTCTTATAACTAAAAGACTGAGATTTTGATTTATATCAGTTGATCACTTTCATGACTAATTTTTGCTTTGTGCATTATAGTTATAGCTAAGGATTTTTAGGTTAGCTTTGGTCCATAAACAAGGAGCATCATTCACATTGCATGCAGTGTGGAATTTTCCTCTTGGAGTTGAGCAATGCAATGACTATACCAAGCATTGTGTTTCTATGAATCGCTGTTCAACCCTGAGATTATGTTTCTTAAAATCCTTCTGTGACTTTGTCTGTCATTGACACCATAGATCTACTGATAAGATGGTTGTTTTCATATGTACTTAATTGCGTCTTTGAATGGGAGATTTACCAGTAAGAACGGTACTGTGACCACAGATTTCTTTCATACACAGAGTGCAGCTTGACCCAAAAGAAGCAATTTCCCATTATTTAAGTTCAGGTTGCTAGTTACTCAGTGCCATTTTTATCTTTTGTCTTTCCTGGTCTTGAATGCTAATAAGTGTGCATTGAGACCATTCTCATCGGTTATATTATTCTTACTCTCATATTCTTTTCTGCTTTTGATGAAATGTTATTAAATTCAGAAAGTTTGATAATCAACATATTTAATAAAATTTATATCTAGAGCCACATTTTTTTAACTCTTGAGAATATGGAATTGAGAAGGAGAAATCCCCAACTACTTTCCAGAATTTTATTTTGGTTCTAAATATAGCTTTATATAGGATTGTAAAATTAGGCTAATCAACAGCTTAATAATGCATCCTTCATTTTTCCCATATGAATAAGTGACCATAGGATTCTTTCATGCAAACATTCAATCAACAGAGTTAGCAAGCATATGCTTTCTGTGAGACACACTACATCTCACCTGTATTTTCTGGTGGGAGCAGTGTGTGCTGAAACCAGCTAGCACCCACTTATGGGACCTGATTCCGGATATCTCTTTCCAATGCCATATTCAGTGACCTCATATTGATACCTTGAAATTGGCTGTGGTTGGAATATTTGCACTCCATAATTTGAAAACTGCTATAAATCAGGGCTGTTTTTGCATGGAGAAGTGGTCGTTAAACATTTACCAACAAACAACTTGCAATAACTATATGAGATGTCTTGATATAACTATATGAGAAAGGTACAGTAATATAAATTTTACAGATAAGACATCTAAGTTTCAAAAGTATTAGTTGGCTCATCCAACATCATATATACAATCAGATCAAAAAACAAGTCTTCAGAGTCTAGCTCAAGTACTTTTTCACTCTTCATCACAGTAGCTACTTTGCATTACTAAAAAATTAATTCCAATATTTATCTCTGTGATAAAGTTATACAGGTGTGTGTGTGCACATGTATACATTCTGTGTTATTATATTTAACATAATTAAATCTTAGTGACATTCCTGAAGGAATCCTGAGTGACAAGGACAGGAGTCCAAATTTATTTAAATCATCTTGAGATTTTTCTGCAAAGTAGAGCTCTCTATTTCCATTTAATGTAGAATCTTGCTTTGAGAACTGGATTCCCAATGTAAAGTGAACACTGGTAAATCAATGTGAATGTTATTGACATCTCGGCCACTGACTTGAAGATGTTATTTCTCAACATAGGAGTACCTGTGTAGGACAGATTATTACCAATATAGTTTAGATTTCTACCTTTAATATTGGAGTAGAGTTGGGAAGGAATGCATGTTAATTTGGAATGAAGAGCTAAATTTTTCATCAACTTTTCCAGAAATGGCATGGCTGCCTCTAAAGCTAGTATTTCTGGGTGCACTAATAAATACCCAGCAGGGATAATTCATTGAGTCTGACACTAATGCTGTGCTCAGAAATCTCTTCCTCTTTATTTATTTAAATCATCAGTCTCTGACCGGGTCAACATCATATAACTGAAGACAGATTTATCTGGCACCTTTCAATCAATATAATGGATACTACCAGGACACCAATGGATCAAATCCTGCATGTCATTATTTCAAAGCATGCTATCCTAGAAGGAATGCAATTACTAATACCAGAGACTAGTATTAGTAATAAATTCTAAAAAAATTAATAAGCATTCCTTTTTTATATAACTTAATCCTATTTATCTTCTTTTAATTACACCAGGTAGTTAATATGCAAAATTTGATTCTTACTACAGCACTAGAAAATTTCTCAGCTTCTTTAGGTGAGTATCTATTTGTGTGATAGTGTAAAGATAAAAAGAATACCTATTTTCAGACACAGGAAAACAGTTTTAATATTTAGTTATTGACAGTATATATAATAGTGGAATGGAATAACATATAAGTCTATTATTTGAGAAAACATCTCTCTGATAATTCACTAATTACTTTGATATATGATTCAGATGAAAAGAATTGATAGTAATTCATAGATTTTAAAAATGTGCTTTTTAGGGGCACCTGGGTGGTTCACTTGATTAAGCATCTGACTCTTGATTTCAGCTCGGATCATGATCTCAGGGTTGTGAGATTGAGCCCCATGGATGGCTCCATGCTCAGCGGGGAGTCTGCTTGAGATCCTCTCCCTCTCCTTCTGTCCCTCCCCCTGCTTATGCTCTCTCTGTCTCTCAAAAGAAAGAAAGAAATCTTAAAAAATGTACTTTTTAGATATACTTTTTGTCTCTTACCATAAGTTGACTTACTGTTGCATTCAGTGTTATTTATCTTGTTGCCTAAGGCTTATACCCCAAAAATTTGATTTGAGGAACTGAAAAATATGCAGGTATCTCAAATTATTTTTCTGTACAGACTTCGACTGAATTTGTGATGTTCTATCATTTGAAATTAATTTATTTAAGGTAAACATTTTCCCATCTTTATGTATGTGTGTATACACACATACACGTATCTGTATATGTAGTATGTATTTGTGTGTAAGTGTGTATGTGTGTGTGTGTGTGTATCTATTTCTTTTCCTCAAAAGGCAAACACTCCAGGGGACTAATTCAGTGAGTCACTGACACATTAGTATGAATTAACTTCCTCTACCACCACCACTCTCAGAAATAACTTATAGCTTTCCTCTCTGATAGGAGAAGTGACACTTTACAGGAAGAAAAAAGCCAGAAGAGGAAAGTCATTGGACTAAAAACAAGCTTCATCTACTTTAGAGTTTGCCAATGGCAAGTTCTGGTGGTATCTGTCTGATATAGATTTTAGAGGGCTGTCAGAAAATGATAGTCTTTTCAGACCTGGTAGTGAACTTTGATGAGAATTTAGAAGACAGCTTTCTATTTACAAATGAGACAACTGAGATCCAAGTACAGACTGAATACAAAAGAAGAGTGTGGCCCCTCTTCCTTTTAAGGGTGTCTCTTGCACTGATTACTTCCACTCACATTCCTTTGCCAGTTTAGTACAGTGATCAACCTGGCTGTGATGAAGACAGGGAAATATCCTTATTGTGGATGGCACTGTGTTCAGGTACAGGCTGGAAATTCTATTGCTAGTGGGAAAAAAGCGGGGGGCTAGGGTTATCACTGGGAGACAATGCCTATCTCTCAACAGCTAGTACTTTGACTAGCCAAATAATGGTAGGAACACTTTTCTTATATATGAATGTACTTGCCCCTTGCTAAGGAAAATAGCTTCAAGGTTACAGTCAATTCATGTGTTCAACTAAAAGTCCAGCTACTTGGGATGTGCTCACATTTAGATGTGATATCCCATGACTTTGAGTCATGGCTTTGATACCTCTCTCTGCCTCAGCCAATATATAGTATGAAAGAGGAGCAGTATAAGCATAATAAAATTCACTTTGAATGAGGGGAAAATAGGGATGATACAGAAGTTGCTGTGATTGTTGTGATTACTTCCCAGGTTAAAAAAAATGAAGCCAAATACCTTATTGAGGCATATTTTTTTGAGACTTAAGACCTTATTCTTTAGTTAACTAGTCTCTCTGCTCTGTTTATTGTTCTTTCTCTCAACCTAATAAAAACTACCTTGATATTGAAATTATCTGTTGGAATTTTGAGGGAACTAATTAATCACAACTCTCACTCAATAGTTCTGATTCATTTGAGTAAGATAAGTAAGATATAGGTATCAAAATACCAGTTTTATATTTTTTTAAAGATTTTATTTATTTATTTATTAGAGAGCAAGCAAGAGAGAAACAGCATGAGAGAGGGGAGGGTCAGAGGGAGAAGCAGGCTCCCCGCCGAGCCGGGAGCCCGATGTGGGGCTCAATCCCAGGACTCCTGGATCATGACCTGAGCCGAAGGCAGTCGCTCAACCGACTGAGCCACCCAGGTGCCCCAAAATACCAGTTTTATAGCTGTGACTAGTAAATTTAGCCTGAAGAAAGTGCATTGAACCTGAGGTCCAAATGAGGTTTTTATAGTTTCCTCCTTTAAATCAAGCCCTTATGATCCATCTGCAGAGACAACTAGATCTTTAGATAACATATATACCTAGTCAGCCAATTGGATTTTGTCCATCCAACTCAGAAGGCAGGGAGGAATTGTCCTATCAATAGGACAGCGGGGGGTGGGGGGAATTGGATGACAGGGGTGCTGGAGAGAGAGAGCTAGAGAGTAAGGGAATGAAAGAGAGAGAGTGAAGAGAGAGAGGGAGAGAGAGACAGAGCGAGAAGGAGACAGAGAGAGAGAGAAGGAGAATGCATGAGGGCAAATTATGGGCACACATCAGGGAAATTTATCCCATACTCTTGGATCAAAAAAGGCATTGTGAAGGGGACTATCAAGGAGAATATCAAAGACAGCAAGAAGTACAACACAAGGCCACACAAGGAATTGTAGGGAGAGTAAGGAAATGGTTTTCCCTACCCTGTGTTTCTTCATTTTATTACAGTAGAAGATTTTGACATGATGTTGATATTATTGCTCATATTATCAATTATATCATGCTTACATTTCTCCTAAAAATGTCCAGAATGTAAATAAGCATAGTTTCCTTATTTATTTGGTGGATGTTAGAGTATCACCAATTTGATAAAGAAGTTGAATATATATTTCACTTAATTTTTATTTCCAAAGAGTCTTTTCCCTGTCAGTTCTCTTTTTGTCTTCTCCTTCTCCCACCCCTCTCTCTTTCTATTGTGTTACTTTTATTCCATAATCCTATAACCTCTGCTTACATAGAGAGCTTATTGCCATAAAACAAAGTTGTGCAAATTCTTTAAGCAAAAGTCTAATACCTCAAAATCAAACAGGTCTATGAGTGTCAAACAATGCTGACCGAAGTGGTATAAATATCACTAGGGCTGGGGTGAAAAAATTTCTTTGATATTAGAAATAATTTGACTGCCATTAAGAAAATTTTAAGAAAAATAAAATTATGATTTATTTTTAAATAGCACTTTATAATTTACCAAGCAATTTTAACGTTTTCTCATTTATTAATCCTAACACATCTTAGACAGATATAACATAAATCATTATTTTATAGACTAGGACACTAAGGACAGGAGACACACATGACTTTGTCCAGTATGGAAACCAATCCAGACTTCTAAATCTGGCCCTCTGATTCCATATCCCTCGCTCTCTCTACTACAGCATGCTGAAGTCACTAGTGAAAAAGCACTCCATATGTCACACAACATGCCATAAGATTGTCCAACTATTTTGAAGAAAATCTCCCAGAGAAATCAATGACCAAGAGAGAATTGCAGAAAGCAGATGGTGTCCTCAGCACACTTCTGGTGTGGCATCTGTGGTTACTTCTGTGCCTCTAGATTGGATTGTACTTACATCAAAAGAGCCAATATGTGCAGAAAGAAAGAAAATAATAAAATAAGAACAAAACTTTCAGCACAGGCACATTTACTAATTACAGAACTGTTGGTGGATATTAACCATACTATGTGGTGTGTGTGGTGTGGTGTGGTGCTGGATGTATTTGTGTGTGTGTGTGTGTCCATGCCTGAGCATTAGCAGAGGCTTACCTAATGCTCAGTGAATGTTGTAAAGCTTGGAAGCCCAGAGGCCAAAAGGGCCCCAAGACACTCACCTAGAAATCACAGTGATGGAGTTGCAGTGGTAACCCCCTACGTAATTACAGATGGTGCTCAAGGCAAAATCCCATTAAGGCAAATTTTATGGATTTGTTGCGGATTGGCTGTTAGAAATTACACCATTAGTACACAGAGCCTGAAGCTGAAACAGTACTGATCTCCAGTCTCTACAGAGAGATAAAAAATGGGAAAAAAATTAAAATCCCCCAAGCCCCACACTCCAACTTAAACAGGATTCCATTCTAAGAAAATACGCTGTAAGTCAATTAAAAAAATAAAAACAACTTTAATTGCAATTACCATATTTTTAGAGCTCTATTACAAAATACATTCCCCTATTTTTTTTTCCATTCTGAAAACAAGCTAAAAAGAATATGTGAGGTTCCTTTGATTTTCACTTTGAAGCGGTGTGTTTTTCTAGTCAGGTCACTGATGCATGTGGCTGGACTCTCAGTCCTGTCTTGGACTAGATCCGTGACGGATTTACATGGAAAGAATGTCAGGCAAATGTTGACTCTATTATGATGAAAGAAGGGTTTTGCCCCCTGGTGAATTATGCTGGACCACATGTGTAGCCTAAGACCTCAAATAGCTTGTTTAACTTAAGGTCAAGGCTAGAAGCATACCTACTCTCTCACTTTTCCTTAAGTCTGTACTAGGACATTTAGACTATTTCATCTAATGACAAAGGAAATCTCAAAGGAAAAACCAAAGTAGAAAAAGCTAAAAACTAGAGCAGAGCGGGGCTGAAATTCTCAGTTTATGTTTCTTCCTTCTGAACCCAACTCTGGTAGATCCACAAATATTTTCTGTAAATGTTCAGATAGTAAATGCAAATCCAGCTTTGTGGGCTGTAAGACCTCTGTTGCAACTTTTCAACTTTGCCTCTGCAGCATGAAAGCATTCATAGACAATTTGAAAACAAATGGGCACAGACATATTTGTTGTGGAACAGACTGGATGTGGCCTGTGGAGGCTATTTTTGCCCACCATCTAGATCTTTAATAAGTGGGCTGCTCATCCTGGCACAAGGGTGCTCCAGGCCATCTCTCTCTCTCCTGAAGAAACTGCAAGAAAAGCAAGGGAGGGACTATTAACAAATGAGAGCACTCCACAAAGAAAACAAAGTAAAGGACCATTTTTCCTTTCATTGTTATCTCTGACCCTAACTCTATGGCTTAATTTGTTTTTATTTCCTTGAAGCATTCAAAACTACTAAGAGGCTGAGTTTGTAGGCTGTAGCTTTAGCTTTGAATTTTATGTAAAATTAAATACAGTAACATAGAGTCATTCCCAAGAAATATATTTAATATGATTTTATATTAAAGATGACTACACCACATTCTAAATTTTTGATAGTCCTTGCTTAAGTTTTTCATGGCGTAAGTCAAGAGGTGAAGGGAAATTATCATGAATTAAGTAGCAACCTTGACAAGCATTTTTTATTCCTTGAACTGATTAAAGGTAATTCAGTTAGCTTGCAAAAATTGAGAATCATTCAGTATTCTGGGCTATAGTTTTCTTTTCCTATTCAGCTCAAGAGAGGGTAAGTTGGCTTCCTGACTAACCATCTCATCAGTACCAACAGCTTCAGTGTATGCCCTGAAATTATTTAAGTCATGACTGCCTTTAAATTCATGAACCCATATTTGCCCTCAATGTTTCAGTTTTTGATCTTTCACCACTGATTGTTCTAGATCATCAAAAATCCTCAAAACTCCTCCGTGAATAGAGGTCAGGCCCACAGACACACTGTAGAATTTGATCTTGAAATCGCACAATTGAAAGACTACATTTCATCCCCCACTCGTGCACTTGTTTAAACATATTCATAACACTTCAGAATGGCTTTTGCTGTTATTCAGTAAATTATACAAGATACCACTTTTAATGTTTTAAATGAGAGAACTGACAGTCAAAATAGAGAATTCCAATTAACACTGAATTTTTATTTTATCAATATTTTAAAGGATTTTAAGCATCAGATATGAGGTGTGATTCTAAAGTGTGACTTTAGTCACAAACCCAAACTTCCACATCCACATGGCTCCTGTCCTTCTATTTGATTCAACAAACATTTATTATGTGACTATTATATGTCTGATATCAAGCCATATAAAATTGGAAAGGCATATTCTCTGCCTTCTAAGAGCATGAAATTTAGAAAGGCAGTTAGGGTATGTGTTTTTATTTCATTTATTTTTTATTTATTTTATAAAGTTTTTTTTTAAGATTTTATTTGTTTATTTGTCAGAGAGAGAGAAAGCACAAGCAGGGGGAGCGTCAGGCAGAGGGAGAAGCAGACTCCCCACTGAGCAAGAAGCCCAATGTAATACTCGATCCCAGGACCCTGGGATCAAAACCTGAGCCGAAGGCAGATGCTCAAGTGACTGAGCCACCCAGGTGTCCCAAGGTATGTGTTTTGTAAAATTAGTCAATTCATTTGAATCATTTCAGTATAATTATTTTTCAAGGACAAGACCTCTGAAGTAATAAATCATACAAGAAAATAAATCATATTACTTAGAGGAGTTACATTCTTTTACCTATTGAGCCCCACTGTCCCAACTGTTGAGAATCCTACAGAGAGATGTCAGTGCTTTGAAGCTGAAACATTCTTGAGAAAGAGACTAAAACATTAGACTGAATTAGTAAACTGAGAAAGCCTAAGGCACAAACAGGAAGCTAAATGACATATGTTTATTTATTTGCTGCCTCTCTCAGTGTATTAATTAGGATTTCACTGGTTGCAAGGGGTGGAAACCCAAGTAAATTAGTGGAGAGAGAGCAGAGAAATATATTGACTCTTGAAATACATGACTATTGAAAACCAAACTACAGGAAAGGTGGTAGCTCTGAGAATCTAGCTCTGCCATCTGGGCTTTTCTATTTTATCTTTTGTCTCTGTTTATCTATGGCATATGCTTCATTATCACTCATGCTTGATCTGTAGAAATCGTGGCTATCAAGAAGAAAAAAGTTTTATATCTTGTACTTTTTATAATGGAGACTCTTTTACAGATTTCTTAATCCCCTCAAGTTCTTAAAATCCCAGGGAAAGAATTTGATTGGTTCAGTTTTAGACATTCACATTTCAAAGCAAATCAACTATATATATAAATATGGTAGTGCCTCAGGTGGTCATGCAGATATAACAAAAGAGGGCTTTTGGGAAAAGTATAAGATAACCACTGACAAAGACCTCTATAGAGATCCACTACAAACATATGAAATGTAAATATTGCAAATGCTAATAACCATAAATGCAAATGTAAAATAGTTGCTGATTTACAATTTGAATGGAGAAATAAATTAAGCAGATGTAATATATTATGTCTCCATTCATCATCTTGACACATTTTCATATGCCTTCTCTTTGGTTCTAGTGAAACTAGGAGGAAGTTTCATGTTGACATGAATTTTTCTGATGTAGGTTTTTGGGAATTTTAGGATAAGGAACAGTGTGTGGGTGCAGTTTGAGAGGTAATTTCTTTTCTTGATGAAAGTGACATTACCATCTTAGTTACAATTCATGAAAATGTCAGCTGTAACTCAGTTCTCCTTTACTTCATCAATTTGCTCTTCAGTAACAGACAGTGATGGGCTTCATTAGAAGGAGTGAACCAGAGAATGCATATGTATGTACAAAATTTGGGGGATCTAATATAGAGTGAATCTGTAGTATTATTGATTGGCAATGGCACAGCCTTGTTTAAAGAGTTTTTCTTTGTAAGACTATTAAGTTGTTTTATTTATTTTTAAAAAAATGAATATTTTTAAGATCTTGGTTAATTTTTCATAAAAGTACTCTTAAATACATTTCATATCTTACTAAATCCTCTAAACACTCATTGAAGGGAGAAATTTAGAACCCCAAAGGAGGAAACAATTAGATTCCTTAGTTTATGAAAAGTGGAACTTAGAAAAAAATTCACTTATAGTAATAATTCCTAAATGAAGTCTCAGACTTACCTATTGTTTCAAGGATAGAGGTTGGAAAATATAACCTTGTAATAACTTGATTTTATTTCTTAGGCCTCACGTATTTATTACCTTAAAAAGATAGTTTATGGGTAAATATAACAAGTACATTGAATGCTATTGGAAAAGGTTTTAGTTTTTGTTGGATGCTTGCATTACAAATATGTGAGAAAGGGTTTCTTTCAAATATATTCTGAGTACAGCCAATTCTAATATAAGATGATGTATGTATTCCCCCAAAACACTGTACTGTGTAAAATTGCACAGTAAAAGTCACAAGGCCTATGGGGAAAATGGGATTGGGTCACAACACTTAAGAACTTTGTTAGTGCCACATTTACGAAAAGATAAGAACCCAATAAAAGGAAGCAGCACACTTTCACACATAGTAAATGGTTAGGAAACATGTGAATATTGCCCTAAAATGGCACTTTACCTTGAAAATGGCTGCAAATTTGTTGTGGATATAGGCATCAGAAACTATATTAGTTTTCTATTAACAAATCACCACAAACTTTGTGGCTTGAAACAGCACCCATATTATATTGTGTGGTTTTATAGGCCAGAAGTCTTGGCATAGCTCAACTGGATCCTCAGCTCGGGATCTCACAGGTAACATCAAGGCTGCCCCTGAGCCTGCAATCTCTGTTAAAGCTCTGGTTCTCTTCTGAGCTCATTCATGTTGTTAGCAGAATAGATGTGGGGGTGGCAGGATGGAGGCCTCAGCTCCCTCCAATGTAGCTGTGTTCTTCATCATAGCCAACAGGACAGCATTTCTAACTTCTTTCATCTTTGACCTTAAGATTCTCTTTTTAAGGGCTCACATGATTAGGTAAGGCTTGCCCAGAATAATCTACCTTAAATCAGTGAAAGTTAACTTAGGGATTAATTATGTTGATTAGAGAATTTAATTATATCTGTAAATTATCTTCACCCTTAATATATAATATGTCATAATCATAGGAGAGATAAACTATCACCTATCACCTCTGCAAGTTATAAGTCCCTCCCACCCAAGAGCAAGGGATAATATGAGGACATGAGTCATTGGAGGTCATCTTTGAATTCTGGCTAAGACAGAACAGTTGCAGTTTGTAAGTTATTGTGATGTGGTAGAAGTAGGGCTAATTGAAATTGGATGGAAAGTTTTAACACAAGATGTGGACCAGTGGGGCTCATAACACATGAGTGAACTGAGGCAGCTGGTAGATGTTTGAGATGTGCGTATGTATGTGTTTTGTGTATTCCTACATGGTGGCTCTCTTCAGCTGGGTGTACTTTTTGGCATTCAGCTAGCATTTCTCACAGATAAAATCATGCATAAGCAAACACAAATTTGTATTACACTCATTGTTCCTTAATATATCAGTTGTATTGGGACTAATGTGCATTTTTAAAACAAGCATTATAGCAGAATGAACTATACATATTTATCTTTCTATCACCTTCAATACTTAAAATAATGTTGGCATATAATGGAAGTTTTGTAATATCTTTTAAATTGAATAGAATTGAAATAGACTCTGGAATTTGAGAGAGATTCATGAATGGGCTCTATTTCAATCCATCAAGTCCTTGCTGAGTTGTGTTCATGGTTCCAAAGAGCCATAGAGAAAGAGAAGTGGGATGAATATATGATCTATCTACATAATCATGTAGAACTCACAGAGAACAAAAGAGGAGAGTTTCAGGAAAGGATATTGTAAAGGCAGTATGGTATAGTTTGGATACCTGAGTTCTAATTTGAAGATTACCATTATGATCTCCATTATGTGTATTTTGTCTTGGTTTTAAAATATGTGTTTGGGACAAAGTGATTTTTCTGAAAGAAAATGAGTTTCTGTAACAGAAACTTTCAGAAAGTAGGCTTGCCTCTATTTCTTACTTGGGCTATTTGTAAAATGCTGCTCAGGTAATTAAGGCTCCACACTATATTTAAGAAATTCCAGCACATCTCCCCAGTAGAACTTCCTCGTCAAAAAGATGACCAGGAACCTAAGTGAAAACAGCCAAGCTGCATCAAAAATATTTGACATCTGTGCAATGGCAATATTAGGAATTGCCTCATGTGTAGATAATCTTATGGAAATCTTTCAGGAATGTGGTAAAAGCAATAAGGAAACAATTCTCTTTGAAGATAAATGATAGGTGACCATACTTAATTCAAGTTAGCCCCTGAATTACTACGGAAATAACTAAAGATACGCAAAATAAGAGTATTCTTAGTTGTAAGATACAGAAACGAAATAGCATAAAAACAACACAGATGTAAGAATTGTGTGCACTGGGTTTTAACCAAAGGAAGTGTTAAAGTATAATTTAATAAATGCAACAGAAAAAGCTTTCCTCAATATATGGGTTATATGTGGCATTGAGAAGAAAAATTTTGTGTTAATTAGGAAAAAAAAGTAGGAAAATAAAATAAATACAGTGACTAAGAACTGTAAGAGTAAACATGAAAATAAGGTTGTATTTATTAGTTATTGAAATAAAGGTGAATTTTGTTTGAAGATTTTTTATCAAAGTCAGTGAGTCCCAAATTGGTTCCAAAACAAATAACTAAATGCCATTTGTGAGAAACACATCTAAAAGAAAATGCCATTGAATAATAATAACACAGGTGGATAAATGTACAGTAGATAAATACAAACAGGAAAAAAAAGGGGGCAATCTTAGTTAGTATTTGACAAAGTGCAATTCTGGTGAAAAGCATTTATGATTCATTCAACAAATATTTATGTAGTGCCTACTATAGTCAGGAGCAGAGCAGAGTGTCTCATCTATTAGGTCTAGACAAAATACTTTGTGGTCGTACCTTCCCTCAACCTGATCTTGTCTAGTGATCAGGTGGGCAAGTGTTATCATCTCTGACTTCTTAAATAATCCTAAGCATCCAGCATTTCTGCTATACTAGTCATGAAGTTTTACCGTAAGCACTCCCCTGCTCTCCAGAAGAAGCAACTAAAATTAGAGATATGTGTAATCTTCGTTAAATGCATTGATTTAGAAATTACAAATTTCATTTGACAATCACTGAAGAGGTAAACTTGGGGTTGAATAGATTACCTGATTGGTAGTAAAATCCTCTGCCCACTCATGACTAAGGCTACTATAAAATTCCTGGATTTTTAAAAACTTTAAATAAGCTTAGTGGGGGGGGGAATTAATCAACTTTAAAAATACAAGACAATCAATGAAATTTGCCAACTGGAATTCAAATGATGATACACAATGAATTTCCTTTAAGTTTGGTAATGGCATTGTAGTTATGTTAAAAACCTTTTTTTAAGGTCTTTTAGAGACTCTGTTGACACAATGACAGTAGGGCATGGGGAACCATTGGGAGAGGTAGGTAGAGGAGTAGATGAAGAAGTTTGCCTGTGTTGATAATTGAGTGAAAGTCTTTGAGAGATTCCACTTTTTCTACTTATGTATATGTTTTCATTCTTCCGTGACAAATATAAAAATGAGTCCAGTAGCAATGAGCACAACCAGCACCCAGATCTTAGATTCTAATGTCATTCTTGATAAACATACCCAGATCTCTTTGAAGAAATGGCTAATTCTCAGGCTGGAGCAGGAATATACATGATGAACATGGAGCCTCTTATAGTGCCAGAAACTAAAGAAGAGCTCAAAAGCCAAAACAAAGGGACATGTCAAATGGATAGGAGCCAACAGGAAAGAAATTAATTGCCAAAACTGGCACAATTGGGGCAACAAAATAAATAATACAACCTACAGTATAAAATAATGGCCATGAGTCCACATGATATAAACAAAAGATCAGGTAGATAAATAAATGGGGAAAGAGACAAGTCTCCTGTGCAGAAGAATTCCAAATCATTTGTAGATGCTAACTGCTCCAGGAGATGGAGCTTAATTCCCTAACCTTTGAGTGTGGACTGTACTCAATGACTTGCTTTTACAGAATAGAGCACAAAAAAGGGGACTGAGGGTGGGGGCAGTAACAATAGTAGAGAAACATGGCAAACATTACCTCTGCCAGGTGACCAAGATTAGCATCATCTGTGGTAAGTTATCTTAATAGTGTATACACAACAGATATGATGTGATGAGAAGCACGTCGCCTTTGTGGTCTTCTTACCAAAACCCAAGGTCCCAGTCTAACCATAAAAAAATGGTCAGACAAATCCAAACTGAGCAACATTCTACAAAATACCTGACTAGTGATTCTCAAAACTGCCAAATCATCAAAAATAAGCAAGATCTGAGAAACTGTCATAGCCAAGAAAAAGCTAAAGGACATGGTGACAAAATTTAATGTGATCTCCAATGTGGGATCCTGGAACAGAAAAAGGACATTAGGTGAAAATTAGTGAAATCTGAATATAGTATGGAGTTTAGTTAATAATAATATATGAAGGCTGGCTTTTTAGTTTTGATAAATGTAAGATGGTAAAAATGGGGAAAACAGGATGAAGAGTATATGGGAAGTCTGCAGTATCTTCGAACTCTTCTGTAAATCTAAAATCATTCTAAAGTAAAAACAAAACAAAACAAAAACAAAAAACATGCAACTATGGAGAAACCAGGAAAAAATGTTTCAGTGATATAAATTAATTAAAATGTGGTAGAGACAGGGACTAGAATAATGGTATTTTGGCAAATGAAGTGGAATGCAAAGACAATTTGCTGAGAATCTGCTATGGGCTAGAGGCTATGCTAGATGCTTCACTTTATGTAGCATATTTTATTTTTTCAAGTTTTTATTTATTTGACAGAGAGAGATAGCGAGAGCAGGAACACATACAGGGGGAGTGGGAGAGGGAGAAACAGGCTTCCTGCTGAGCAGGGAGCCTGATATGGGGCTTGATCCCAGGACGCTGGGATCATGACCTGAGCCGAAGGCAGATGCTTAACGACTGAGTCATCCAGGCGCCCCTATGTACCATATTTTATTTGTTGCTTTTTCATTATTCTATATTTAGACACACAATAAAACACCTTTAAAACAACAACAGCTCCAAATAGTTACCAGCCAAGTCTCCCAAATTACAAATAAATCACATTGACAACTTTTGAATGTCATTAGGGTTTACATATCACCTAGTGTGACAGCTATGAAAATGAAGTCTTCTCCAGGTTCTGAAATAAATTGCTAAAACCTCAATGTCATTCTTTTACACAAGTGCAAAACATCCAGAATTCTATAGGAAACTAAACCATTATTTCAAAAACCAAGTATTCATGCCTGAAGATTATAAAATGGGTGTCTATAGTCTAAAACTGTGCTGAAGAACTCAAAGTGTTGTGGAAGGAACTTCTGGAAAGCTCAGATTTAAAGCCCCTTATCTGAGACTAACAGAAGGTTACATCAAAGTTTATCCTTTTGAGGAAAAATATTTTATTTCTATAGAAAGGAAGAGAAGAGGGGAAAATGTGGAATGGCTGCACATTAACCATTTCCATCAAGACCACAATGTTGTAAATGTCTCCTGTGAAGTCATTTTTATTATCTGTAGGTGCCAGAAAAGGATTCTGCATTGTTCTTTTGAAAGAGCTATGGGGCAAAATCTCACTGGAAAAATATCTAATTGGAATTCAAATTGAACATTCAGTATATTTATAGAGAGTTCATTATGTAAAACACAGGGTTAGGTTAGTGGAAATAAATAATATTTCAAGAAAATATAAAGAAGTAAAAGATGAGAATTTTTAGAATTGTAGCAACAAAGATATTGTAGTTATTACATTACTTAGAACTGGACAGAGGGCTGGGAAAAGACAGGATAAGAAACAGACTTTCTGTCATACCGATATTCAGTATAAGACTGAAGTCTTATCTGAATATATATATATATATATATATATATATATATATATATATATATGTATATTTTAGCCTTCAAACTTCACTTATATGCCATGGTATGCTTTGGATACTGACTCACTTAGGATCCATTTAGTGGGACCAAACAGAATAGCCAAATAAAATAACTTTAAAACGATTTCATAATACATTTCACATAGCAAGGCATTCACAGGAAGGTGGTTCAGAGATGGTAAATTGGAAGTTCAAAAATGTCAGGTCCTTATCAGCATCTACAATTCTCTCAGCAGTCCCTTTAGAGTCATAGGATGGAGACTGTAGCTCCAAACATATGCCTTCACCCAGCCGTGTTCAAAGTTCAAAGGATTAACTCAGGAGGTGCCGGTGCTCAAACCCTGCATGTTATCAAGAAAGGTTTGCCTTCAGGACTGGCCTTTGGCCAGTTCTTGGGAGATGAACTCTGAGCTCTTGGAATATTCTGGCTGATTTAAAAAAATATTTTGTGTTTTGTTTTGTATCCCTGGGTCCTTGGGCTGTGAGGTTATCAGATTTTTTTCTTTTTCTTTTTTTATTATGTTATGTTAATCACCATACATTACATCATTAGTTTTTGATGTAGTGTTATGATTCATTGTTTGTGTATAACACCATAGCACATACCCTCCCCAATGTCTATCACCCAGCCACCCCATCCCTCCCACCCCCTACCACTCCAGCAACCCTTAGTTTGTTTCCTGAGATTAAGAAGTCCTCATGTGAGTGAGATCATATGATACATGTCTTTCTCTGATTGACTTATTTCGCTTAGCATAATACCCTCCAGTTCCATCCACATTGTTGCAAATGGCAAGATTTCATTCCTTTTGATGGCTGCATAATATTCCATTGTATATATATACCACATCTTTTTTATCCATTCATCTGTCGATAGACAGCTTGGCTCTTTCCACAGTTTGGCTATTGTGGACATTGCTGCTATAAACATCAGGTACACGTACCCCTTCAGATCCCTACATTTGTATCTTTGGGGTAAATACCTGGTAGTGCAATTGCTGGGTCATACGATAGCTCTATTTTCAACTTTTTGAGGAACCTCCATACTGTTTTCCAGAGTGGCTGCACCAGCTTGCATTCCCACCAACAGTGTAGGAGGGTTCCCCTTTCTTCGCATCCCCGCCAACATCTGTCGTTTCCTGACTTGTTAACTTTGATCGGACAGTTTATGCTAGTAATGTGGTTCATGGTGAATGATTGTTTTTGCTCTGGGAGGTTGCAGTCTGATGCATGCATATGTGCATATGTGACTGATCACCCCCTAGGCCCCCATCCAAAAGAAACATGGACATGAAGGCTCCGGTGAGCTGACCTCATTGGCAGCACTTTGTATGTGTGCCGTCCATTGTTGCTGGAAGAGTTCAGCATATCAGTGTGACTCCACTGGGAAAGGACACCTCGAAGCTTAGACCCGTTTTCTCCTGAATTTCACCATAAGCACCTTCCTCTTTGCTGATTTTAATCTATATCCTTTTGCTGTAATAAACCATTGCCCTGAGGATAACAGCTTTTCTGAGTCCTGGGAGTCCTTTCAGTGAATGGTTGAGCCTGAGGATGGCCTTAGGGCCCCCCAGCAAAGTTAATGTCAGGAGTGGGAGGTAAAGAGGGCACTGTTGTCATTCATGTCTCTTATTATCACAGAGGGAAAGCTTTTCCAGAATTCCCCCTGAACACTTCTTAATTTTCACTGGTGAGAACCAGGGCATAGGGCCTTTCCTAGCAGCAACTAAGGCTAAATTAAGTGCATGGTAGTTTTAGCCCCTGTCATGTAAGGTAGGCTGTTATTAAGGAAAATGGGACAAGCAAATGGCTGTGAACCAGACCACCAAGAGTGGTGACACTGAGGATTTCTGTTTCCTCTATGTTTTTACATCCTCCCCTTCTCTTTTTATGGCCAATCTCATTTATTCCACTTACGCTTTTGGATGGGGACAAGCCTACATGTCCTACACTTGCATGGTTTATATGATAGGCCAGATATATTCCTAGAAGAAAATTTAAACTGATGGACACATGAGACATAAAGGTGAATTTATGAATTATGTTAAGAAATTTAACCCAAGTTGGTACATAGCTGTACACAGGAGATTTAGTCTAAATCTGAACTGACAGAAAGAAACCACAATATTATCATTTGACTGCACCTCAAGTAAAAAAACTTTAGCATTAAATGAAATTTCAAAACATAGTATTTATTTGCTGCAAGTTTGTTGCTCTTTTGTGATTTTAATGGTTAATACAGCACTTGCAAAACTTGCATAAAAGGAGGACAGGCATTTTTCATGAACGTATATTTCTTATACATTGGTGTGTTATTACAGTGTTTAGGTATTCTTGTTTTGTTAACATACCATTGTTACTGTTTTGTGAAAAGATGATACGTGAAGGATTAATCCTGGAAAACCAGCTAATACCTTGAAATATCAAATGGTGTGTTCAGCCCTCTTCTCTGCCCCCAAAGTAAAAAGATTCTGTTCTTCCTGTTATCATCAAGATTGCAGGCTAACTACCAGGCAGAGGAGACACAGAAGCACACTTTCCCTCTGAGTACACTTTTATCAATACAAAAATGAGGGGAGTAGGGGGCACTAGTCAAGATGATACAGGTAGAGAAGAGTAAAAATAGAAAGAGGAAATGAGAATCAGTGTGTATCTCTCCGCCACTCTGCCACAGGCAGAGTATGATCCGGAGATGAGAATGGAGAATGGGAGGGACCATTAGGGATTTGACTGGATTGACATAAACTGGAAGGAGAGTAAATTTGGGGCTGAATTTTATCATCTTGATATATGATACTCAGCAGGCTTGCAGAGAAGGGCACATGTTGATATATGCACAGTAAGGAACTCCAGACATCTCCCTGAGTTTTCCGTGGAGGGAAATGGCCTGGAAAAAGATCCAACAGTTTTGGGTGACACCGAGAGAAACACAGAGCTTAAGAAAGGGAGTTAGTACATCCAACAGTGATACATAATGCATGTAACTCTGGTTAGCAACACAGACACTGTTTTTCAAAAATGACAGTGCTATGAAACCCAGTGAAAAAAATGAAAAAAATGTTTGAATTGAAAGGATCTGGGAAAGAGTTCTGGGAATTTAATGTACCAAGGGTCAGCAGACTATGGCCCTTACGCAAAATCAAAACTGCTCCTGGTTTTATAAATAAAGATTTAATGGAATATAGCCTTATTCATATATTTAAATATTGTCTGTGGCTACTTTATAATGTTACAGTGGCAGAGTTGAGTTGTTGCAACAAGGATTATATGACCCACAGAGTTTAAAATATTTATTCCCTGACCTTTTATAGAAAAAGTTGTCCAACCTCTGGTTGACACCAAAAAGGATATATTAACAAAGGGCACCTGTGTATTATACATCCCAATAAACAACATGGGCACAGTCTTTCATATACTATAAATATCTTGCTGTAGAGTTATAGTCAACCCAGGGAAGAAAATAAGGGAATGTGAATATGGGTCTTTTATTTGAAATGTGTTAGGTTTATAAATGTTATCTTAGCTGGGATTATCTGCATTTAATTTACCTGGGAATAAGTAGATGAATCTGCCTGCTAAGAAGCAAGCTAGGGTTCCAAGTTAGATATTAAACTCAATTCTAGAAACATAGTTGCATTTTTGCACATCTGAGTTTTGAGGGCCTAGAATAGCAGGTCATGATATTTTACGTCAAAATACCATGGATCTAAAATTAGTGGGAGTGGGGCACTTACGTGGAGCAGTCAGTTAAGCATCTGACTCTTAGTTTTGGCTCTCATGGGGCCTCACAGAGTTGTGAGATCAAGACCTGCATCAAGCTCCACGCTCAGAACAGACTGCTTGAGTTTTACTCTCCCTCTCCTTCTGCCCCCACCCCTGCTCTCTCTCTCTCATAAATAAATAAATCTTTAAAAGAAATTAGTGGGGACATAGTGACTTTAACACTTCAATTGGACACTAGTACCTTTCAAGTGTATCTCAGATTTCAATGAGAACTTATGTATATTTTTTAAACTTGGATACAACTAGATGCTAGTAATTTTTCATTAATTTTGACTAACATGAGTATTTTTTTAACCTGTAATCATATAACTCTAACATTTCTCTGGTTAATTATCATAATTCCTCTATTTTATGCTCTCCTCTGGAATTTTTAGCCTACATATATTTTATCTTCAGCATCTGTTCTACATGTCACTTTTTTCTTTTTATCACTTCCATCTCTTTATTCTTAACTTCTGATTGCTGAGAAAATTTCTCTATCCTCAAATGCACTGGTTCTGTTTTCTCCAGTTACAAATCTGTGACTTACAACCAGATTACCTTTAAAAATTCAAGGATTACCTTTTTATTTTCCAATAAACATTTTCTCAGTGAGATTTATTTCTCATTGTTTAATAATTGCTCTATTTCATAGTAATAGTGTGCTATTGTATCCTGATGAGATATTTTACAGTTTTCTTCAGTTTTTATAATAACCTTTTAAATAAAATGACAAATACGGTGGTTCCTTGAAATTTTTTCATATATATACGTATATGAAAATATATATATATTCCTTTTACTTAGTCCCTCAAAGAGAACATTTTTCTGATCTACTATATCTTAAGCAGGTAGAGTTGACTGGGATGGTTTCAATCAGGCATGACATGAGTTGCTTTGGTGACTTCTTTGTGTTCTGAATATAGAAGAATCAAAAATATATGAATCAAATTTACTTGAGTGAAGGAGGTAAATGTATCCAACTACCTTCATTTTAACTTTCACCTCTAGTAAAATGTCAGAGGTCTAAGCTTTCAGAGCAAGAGAAAGGTAGTACAGCTTGAGATAGAGGGAGAAAATGATCTTTGCCTCTCTATTAAAAATAGATCTTGCCAATTTATCTGGGACACTGTCCCCTGTTAACAGAAACACAACTCTAACCAGAACAATCTTCAAGGCAGAAGTCTGCCTTAATTGTTAGGGCCGAATCCCACTTTGAGATCACCTACTTGTTCTTTCCTCTCGTGACTCTTCCCCCAATCAGGATGTCTTCACCCAGCTTGCTCTCAGGGTCCACCTCCTATTCCCAAAGCAAGTATTTTCTTGTGTATGGTAAATCACCAACTGATTGTCTTTTCCTTTCCTTTGGTCTAATTTTGAATTTTTTGAGAGATTTATAAAATTTTTTGATGTTTGGATAACTCTTTCCTAGATCCAGCATCAGTTCTTATTTCTTGATACATTTTATTGGGTATTTGGAAAATGGATTTCTTCAGCTTCAGTATTAAGCCCAGGTGAACAGAGGCTTTTAACATCAATGAAAAAGGGCATCGTTTAATTTTTATTTCATATGCATAAGATACCTGAAATTTCCTTTCTACGTCTAGTAAACTGAAGTTAGTCTGTGATTTATAATCTTTGTTGCAAATTAATATGTAACTATAGCCAGAATTTAAAAAGAATTGTAATGGTGAACAACAAAATTAGTTAATCTTGGAAATTAATCTAAGTTTTGGTATTAAACAAATAGAAGTTTGTTAAAAATTATAGAAATAGAATTAAATAAATGAAACATACTAATTTAAAATTTCAATTTAAGGTTGTTTTAAAAATAAATAGAACTGGAACACTACATCAAAAACTAATGATGTACTGTATGGTGATTAACATAACATAATAAAATTAAATTAAAAAAAAAATACCACTACAAAAAATGGTGGCATGGGAATTTAAGTCTATCTAAACCCATAGCCCATCCTCCACGTAACACCCACTGTCTCTGTAATAGTGTTAACCAGGTAATAATGTCAGACAGAGGGGTAGAAAATAAAATTAAAAGGACAAAATGCCTTTGTTGCCTGAGGATAAGATTAAAAAGTACTAACTCTAATTGTCCCACAAACACTTCAGCAGTTTTTCTAATTAATCTCTTTAAGATATTTGGAAGAAATGCCAAACTCTAACCCACCTGTCAGATCATTTTTTCATGGAGGGTAATAACATGGTTAAATACATGATTACAGAGAAATAGCTCCAAGCACTGAACACAGTGTGGGCTTTCCTGTGGGCTTGAATTTGAATTCTGAATCTATCACTCAATTTGGGTAACTCCTTTAACCTTGATGAAGTTGTTTCTTCATCTTTAAAATTGGAATATTGAAGCCAACCTCAAATGGTTGTGTTGAAAACCAAATGAAATAAAACATTTTGAGAAGGTTGTGCAGGAATGCCTAGAACACAAATAATATCTTCCATCGAAATATTTAGTAATACCTACTGAGCTGTATGTAATTTTTTTTTAAAGATTTTTATTTTATTTATTTGAGACAGAGAGAATGAGAGAGAGAGAGAGCACATGAGAGGGGGGAGGGTCAGAAGGAGAAGCAGGCTCGATGCGGGACTAGATCCAGGGACTCCAGGATCATGACCCGGGCCAAAGGCAGTCGCTTAACCGACTGAGCCACTCAGGTGCCCCGAGCTGTATGTAATTTTTAACCTCATATTATTCAATATAGAAACCTTGCTATTTATCCTTATGATTTTTTATTAAATCTTCTTAATATTTACTTGATATGTATTCCTTATAAAAAGTCATTCAAAAAACAAAAACAAAATAAATAGAACTTTGTTGGGTCAGAACAGAGAGAATGAATGACTTTTTATTCAAACACACTGCTCATTTTTTCAAGTGGACAAGAATGTGAAATAAGACCTTTAATAATATATTCAATAATCATGATTTAATTGGCATTCAATTTAAATTTACTGTATGAACAGAAAATACCCACTAGTTCAAATGATCATTGAAGCTTTAGAAAAACAATTATACTCCAGGTCATGAAGTGTAACTGAAATAATTCCACATATAAAGAAAAAGTAGAGGGAATACAGTATATATTTGTTATTCACAATGCAAATCAGAGAATAGACTAAAGAAAAAGAAATCAAACCTCTTGCAAATGAAATGAATTTAAAAATGACATAGCCACGTGGTATTGATGAATCACTAAACTCTACCCTGAACCTAATAATACACTATATGTTAACTAACTTTAATTGAAATCAAAAAATGACATAGCCACAGATATGAAGGAAATTAAAGTAATTAAATAATTATAAATTCAATTTTATGGTGATAGACGTTGGGGAGGGTATGTGCTATGGTGAGCGCTATGAATTGTATAAGACCGTTGAATCACAGACCTGTACCTCTGAAACAAATAATATATTATATGTTAAAAAAAAAAAAAAAAGATGGCAGGAAGGGAAGAATGAAGGGGGGGAAATCGGAGGAGAAGACGAACTATGAGAGACTATGGACTCTGAGAAACAAACTGAGGGTTCTAGAGGGGAGGGGTTGGGGGGATGGGTTAGCCTGGTGATGGGTATTAAAGAGGGCACATACTGCATGGAGCACTGGATGTTATACACAAACAATGAATCATGGAACACTACATCAAAAACTAATGATGTAATGTATGGTGATTAACATAACATAATTAAAAAACACTAAAAAAAGTTAACATAAAAAAATATAAAAGATGGTGTTTTAGGGAAATATTAACTAAGATAAACAACAAAAACAAAATAGAAAACATGACTAGAATAGAAACTTGAAAAAAAAAAAAAAGATTTACTGGTACCCAAGAATGCAACCACTGAAAGGTAGTTTTATGAATAAATACATTACACCTTTACTCTGTAAAGTATTACTGACGAGAAGTAAAACCTGGAAGCTTCATATTTTTTCATAAAACTCTATCATAACCTTATTCCAAAATATTCCAAAAATAGTGTACTAAAATTAAAACTACAGACACTACAGAATATTCCTCAGTTGGGGGTATAGATTTAAAAATGAACCTAATAAACAAAAACATGAATGCAACATTTCAACTATGTGGTTAGAGAATAAAGTGCCATGACTAAGTGTGTTTTATTCTGTGGATGAATAAATGATTCAATAGTATTAAATATATTAATATAAATAAGATCAAAAACAAAAACCACACAATCATGAAAATCCTTAAAGAACTGTGAATAGAAGTACACCTTTTTAATATTAAAAAACTCTATTTTTAACAATATTTAAACATAGTGGCAAAATTCTAGAATGTGCTCTGAAATAAAGAAGTAAGTCTTCTATCTATCACCATTATTCTTTTACATATTTTCTAATACTTCTAATCAATATATAGAGAAAAAATAGTTGAAATAGGAACTACGAATATTGGGAAATAAATGACAAAATTTATCCTTATGTGCAGGTGTTAAAATTATTTACTTGAAAAACTTACTTTCAACTTAAAAATCCCAAATTAACAAGGAAATTCAGTAATATATTTAATTAAGTAAACAGACGTTAATTGTCCTTTATCAAAATAATCTGAAAGATAATCATAAGAGAAATGTATACCATTTACATTAGAAAAAAAACAACGAATCTAGCAAAAGCTTATCATGAAACATACAAGATAGGAAACACATATTGCTAAATCCACATGTTTCCAACATATATAAATCTCTTAAAAATCAATAAATATAACAAATATTCCCAAGGAAAATGGGTCAAGGTCTTAAATAAGCAAAGCAGAAGAAATAGATATAAAGACATGTTCAGGGACTCCTGGGTGGCTCAGTCAGTTAAGCATCTGCCTTCAGCTCAGGTCATGATCTCAGGGTCCTGGGATCAGATCCTGCACTGAGCTCCTTGCTCAGTGGGTACTCTGCTTCTCTCTCTGCCTGCCGCTCCCCCATTTGTGCTCTCTGTTAAATAAATAAAATCTTAAAAAAAAAAAAAAACACAAAGACGTGCAATATCAATAATGCTAAAAAATAAATGCAAATATTTTTGATGGCAAAGATTAAAAATTATATGATGATAACCAGTGTCTTCTATGGTAAGGAAATTGGGCCCTGTGATATCAGAGATTTTTACTTGGTAAATCTAAGTTAGTATGACCTTTCCGAATGACATTATCTCTAAATATTTTAGAACAGTTTTGGAATTTTATGTACCTATTTCCTGTTTTACCTCTAAGATTTTATCCTAAGAAAATAATTAAGGGTGGATAAAATTATACTCACAAGAGATTCATCATAACACTGTAATTGCTGAAATATCAGAAACAATCTAATTGAAAAAAGTATCAAACTAAGACATATACCTGAAATGCAATATTATACCATTTTTGCAGAAGTATCTTTATTGATATAAAATAATCATTGTGATACAATAAATGAAAAATGTTTATAAAATATTGGGTATAATGTGTTACATTTTATTATATACAAATACCTAATTAAAAGGATACCTATCATAACTCACTGTTTTTAGTATATGGTGGTGGGGTTATGGACAGTTTCAAACTACACATATGTGACTATACACACAAACACCCAAATAATGAATTTTTCATTTTTTTAAATTGGAAATTGTGACTTAATTGTTGCATGTAATTCTATCAAAGTGATGTATCATTAATTTTTTTTTCCCTAGCATCATTTTGCAGTACAGAAATGTGTCAAGACTTGTATCCCTTAAATTTACACAATGTTGCCTATCAATGTTTTCACTTTTTTCTGTTCCTCTTGAGTGTATATATTACATGTCATTATCCTATTCTATTTCAGTTGCCATTTCTCTGTCTCCCTTTTTCTCCCTCTGTTTCCCTGTCTTCCCCATGAGTCCTCCTATCTCTGCTGCATTCTTTCCTCTTTCCATATTTTCAGTTTCTCCTCTTGAATGAGCATATCAGAATTCCCTAATGACCCATTCTGTGACCCCATGGCTTGCCTCCCAC
Source organism: Leptonychotes weddellii (assembly GCF_054177405.1). Classification (NCBI taxonomy): domain Eukaryota; kingdom Metazoa; phylum Chordata; class Mammalia; order Carnivora; family Phocidae; genus Leptonychotes; species Leptonychotes weddellii. The sequence continues at coordinate 80,858,704 of NC_138378.1, read as the reverse complement.
TGCCATTAACCATAGGAAAAAGCTATAATTCATTAACCACAAACCCTAGGAGAAAGCTGTAACTCTCAAGTACTAGATTTAAGGTTTTTGAAATGCTTGATAGAATTACTTCAGATGGAAAGATTTATACCCTTTTGGGTGTACAATCGTTTCTTGACAAGGAATATGTCCTGTCCCAACGTTTGTTCTTGGCTGTCAAGGACAACATTTTCATTTTTATTTTCAAGAAATCCTTAATGGACTTAAAACAAATAATTGTGAAAATGCTCATAATGATTATTGTATTAACAAATGGTTTGACAAAATGATCATCTCTTTTATTACAGTGGCTATACATCCATCTATTATCTTACTCACTGAAGGTTTCCTTTACAAATTCAATACTGATTGACTCTTATTCTCAGCCTTCAGGAAAAATGTGTCTTTCTAAATGAATCATTGTTAACTAAAGGACACTTTCTTAGACATTTCTTTTTCATTTTATTTCCTGAGTAAAATGTACACATATTATGGATCAAATATGAATTTCATATTTTCTGCAAAGATTAGCTACTTTAGATTATTTCACTGAGTAAAGACATTTTATGTAGATGAATTTATTAATACCATCAAACTCATCAACATCCTACCTTGTTATTTAGTCCAGACATTGTGCAAAATGCATGAGAATGGTCAAAAAAGACAGATAATGTCTAGGGGAAGAATGAGATATATTTCTATGTTGGGGAAAAATGAAATAAGCTGGAAAGAGACACTGATATGAGATCAATTAACATTTCACACCACAGTTGTTTTCATATAACCGAGTGTTTCTGTGAATTGAATGACCTTCTAGCATCTTTGTAGCCATTTCATTGCAAAGGCCTCTTCAGAAACACAAAGTTACTATTTAGAGTGATAAGTAAAAATCTGACAAAAGCTCTATCCTTGGGTGCACACATACTCTTTGTAAGGAGTTCCATCAATCCATGAATAATGAGAAACTGAAAAATGTATATGCTTAATAATAGGCCTTTAAGAATGAATCATCTTCAAAACACTTTTGAAAAGTGTGTGGCTCATATTATTTTTATTCTAACACTTCATGGTGAGTAGTTTTATAAATTATACCCATTTTTTTTAAAAAAATATGTAACATTTGATGTTGTTTCAGGTCACTGAAAACTTGCTAATAGCAGATGGAGTTTGAGTATGTGTTTTCTAATTCTAAGTCAATGTTTTTTGCACTGAGCCAGCAGCCTTCTAAGATACTGGCATCGAGTCCTTTTTACTCAAATATATGAAAATGGTCATTTATGGGCAGTTTGTATCATCTATACTCTCTCAAAGACTTATATAAACACTGCTGAGAGATGTATAAAGTTCTAGCTAGTCATATTCTCAAGCTTGCATGACAACAACACAGATTATTTTCCGTTATGAAAATATTATTGCAATGATTCATGTAAGTGTAAAACATAAGGCAAATATCAAGTGTATGCATAAACCCTATTGGATTGGGACAGTTGTATGTCTACTTTATCTGTGATGATTTTCTTCCTTGAGCAACAATCTCTGAATCAAATCTGGTATGATCAATAGGGTTGTAGGTTTTATCTTATAAAATATATGGCTATTCAGAGAATAAGGTTATATCCTTTTAAGTTAGCTAACTATGTAACAGAAACTTCATGACTCCTTCCACCTTGGCCTACAGAAAGAGGTAAAAAATATAGAATGTATATGGCAAAAGAGGTACTGATCTTTGTCACATAATTTTTAAGTAAGTAAGTATTTCCACATTGATATTCCCTGTAGTGAAATAAAACCATAAACAGAGTGGGAAGAAACTTAGAAGCACCAAGTCAGTTCTTTCTTTGCCTGCTTGAATCCTGTGTACAAAATCCCAAACAAATCCCTACCTAGACCTGCTATTAAAACTTCCAGCAATGATTAACTCATTGATTTCATTAGGTAGCTCATTCCAGTTATGTATAGCTTTTATTGCTAGCAATTTCTGCCTACTACTGAGCTGAAAAAAAAAAAAAAAAAACCTCCTTATAAATTCAACCTAGAGCTTAAGACATACCTAATACAGTAGGACTTTAAGTCTCTGAGGACACTTTTTTGAGTATCTTTTAAATCTCCAACTTTATTATTATATTTGAGCCAGATCTGCTAAGGGTAACTCACTACTATCTTAGTCTTCTCTTTATAGAGTAAAGTTATTTTTAATAAGATCTTAACTGCATATTTTCATTAACCTTGTATAAAGATCTATCTAAAGTAAAGAGATGTATGAATTAATTCTATCATCGAATGTTTCCATTAGCCACATTATTATTATTGTTAACACTCTGAGCCTTAGGTATATGTTTTTACTTAAAATTTTAGAAAGTTATAAACATATTTATTTAATGTTCCATTATAGCAACATCATCACTATGATTTTAAGAAAGAACAATAATTTGTTTTATTTCCATTTGATAACCCATACCAGAATATTCTTTGACAAGTTGCTACATGTTAAGCAGTTGACCGTGTATGATCTTAGAGACAGATATACCCGTGTTTGTCTCAATTTTATTTGTTCTTATCTAATGAATTTAGCCTAGCATTTTAAACCAGGAGCCTTATGTTGTTTCCATATGTGATATGAGGATTATAAAAACAACATTATAGTGTAATCATGAGGATATAAAATACATGAAAATGCTTGGCATTTGTTGGTATAAAGTAAAAACTAATTTCCTCTCTTCCCTTTCTCTCTTTTAATAAAGATAGCCTGCTAGATATCCCAAACCAATCCAAGTTTTGCTATTTTTCTGTTTGTTCTTTCTTTTTTCATTAAAAAAACATATATTCTGTCTTCCAAATAAGCACATACTTCTCTAACATTCTTGCCCAAGGTGGTTTCTCTAAGAAGACTATTTTTGTTCTCAGTAAATTTGTAAAACTCCATTAGGCAATTTGCTGATACAGCTTAATAAGAAGATAAGAAGATCTGCTAAGCATACAACAAGAGACATCCCATGAAGTTGAGTCACATGCTGCTCTGCCCCAGGTGTAACTGGGATGAGCTAAGCACTGAACTGAGAGTGTGTTATCTGAATGGCAATTCTACCATGCCATGCAAACCCGGGAAGTAACTTCACTTCTCTCTATTTCAGTTCCTTATAAGTAGGTGGAAATAAGACCTGTCACTCAGTACTGCTGTCAAGATTAAATAAGATGTTGAATGTAAGAACTCCTGGCTTTCACATTTTCATTAAATTGGATTCCTACATTTGAAGAATGGCCACATGATGCTGAAACATTTGATGGATTTCCTTTAAATCTTAAAACATTTGAATCATTAGTAAATTAGTGCATGGATAAAATACTCTATCCAATAAGAGCTCCCATTATGATAAAATAATATTATATAATTAAGAAAAGCAGCCTATCACCTTTCCTGGATGCAATTTTTATATGATAGTTTATTAGTGGTGGGATTATAAATATTTGAAACCCAGGAAAATACCAAATCTATCATTTATGTGTAATAAAAATACTTTATGGATGTTTCACCTTTTGATTTATCTCAGTTGCAAAAAATACCATGTTTGACTGCTATTCAGAATCCTAATTTCTCTGGACAACAATGTCATCAACAAACATTACCAAGCTTAGATAAAGTAATCTTTTATAGTTTTAATGAAATTTGGTTGAAAGATAAATGAAACAGTTCAACATATATTAATGAGCTGAGAAGCTGTGGAATTTGATTGACAGATTAAAATTACATTAACCTTGACCCATCAAATTTATTAGTTTATTATAGAAAAAGTCACTCCTAGTCCCTGGAAATAGACCTAATTAAGAGACACCAAGAAATGGTAAGAGTTCAAATGGACATGATAAAATTTTCAGAAACTCTTTCCAAATGCACCAGGGAAATCTACCAATTTGGGGCTAGCTGATGTATAACTTAATAGAATATTTTAAAACTAGGGCAATTTGATTCCAGATAAGTATTCAATGAAAAATAAAATGGTGTGCATAATGAAACTTAAAACAGAGTGCAAGGCCAGATAAAACTTAAAATAGGAAAAGTTCACTAATGGACCCAAATCTCATCCAGGAACTGTCTCCTAGTGTTATCCCTAGGGCCCCTACTATAGCTGCTGGTCTTATGAGGCCTCCCTGGCTATCATCTTCCATCTCTATCCCCAAATTCTAAACTTTCCATATTCCCCTAGGTCATCGCAATCCACATGCCTCAGGTTCTTTTCTCCCAGAGCTCTGGTTAATGAGAGGTGATCTGATACACAAATTCTTATTAAAGCATTATTATGAATAGTTGCTAAAAATACATTACGCTGCCTCAAATCTGACTGGATAGAGACAGGCCAATTAAAAAAAAGTAGTTATTTAATTTTAAGAAAGGTTGATTAAAAAAGGAGGAACATAAATAACTCCTAGCAGGTAGAGACAGGAGTAGTTGGGTGTAGCCACAGTGATCAGAGTGCTGTAGAAAATGGACTGCATATTTTTTAAAAGATTTAGAGATTGACCATTATTTTTATATGTTAAATAGAGGACAATTAAGTTCGTTTCCATAATGTTACTTTCCTTCAGATAAAAGTCACACTTTTACAGCTTTTCTATGTGCTTTGACCAAAAGAAAATCTAAAAATTCCTCACATTATAGAAGAGACCATGTGTGTGCACAGATGAGCAAGTGCACATGCACATGTGTATGTGCCAGGTATGAAAAAGAAGGCAGACATTCTGGGGAATTTTTCTTTAACTGTTCTTTTCAGTAGGCGTACTAATGGTTCCCCAAAGAAGTCTATGTCCTAATTCCTGGAGCCTATGAATATTTAGGCTACATGGCAGAGGGGAATTAAGGTTACATTTGGAATTCAGATTGCTAATTATCTGACCTGAAAATGGAGAGATTATTCTGGATTATCCAGATGGACCCAATAAGATCAAAATGCTCCTTAGAAGTGGAAGAAGGAAGAAGAAAAAAGTAAGAGGGCAATGAGTGTCAAGAAATGAAGAGATGTAATGTTACTGGCTTTGAATGTTGGGGAAAGGAATCATGAGCCAGGGAATGCAAGGAATGTGAGCAGCTTCTAGAGCCTGGAGAAGGCAAGGAAATTCAGTCTACCCTAGAGCCTCCAAAAAGGAACCCAACCTTGCTTACATCTAGATTTAAGCTAAAACCCATGCCAGACTTTTGAACTACAAAACAGTAAGAATAGATTTGTGTTGTTTTAAACCACCAAATTTGTGGTAATTTGTTACCACAGCAATAAAAAAGAATTATTTGATTCCACAGAAGGTACTCTTCCTATATACATGGTGCCACTCCCAGAAAAAGGAAAGGGAAGGAAAGGAAAGGAAAGGGGAAAGGGAAAGGTAAAGGAAAAGGAAAGGTAAAGGAAAAGGAAAGGGGAAGGAAAAAGAAGTTAGAAAATGCCTGGATTAGTTGAATTTTTAGGTCTCTCACAATTCTGAAATTCAGTTCTAATTAACATCTGCTAATATATGATTCAATTCAATAGTGTTAATTGAATGTCATGGGATTTAGTATTGCGCTGTTTTTATTTAACATGTTGTGAACACTTCCCTGATATTAAATGTGCTTTGTAAAGAAGATTAATTCCTATATGATATCCTATCAATGGAGATGCCACAATTTTTAATCATTACCTTGATTTTGTAAATACAAGACATTCCAATTTTTTATTATTTTAAATTGCTGAAATGAACATCCTTGTACATAAATCTTTGACTAGCACTCCTTATTTCAATTGCATAATTTGCTAGAAGTGCAATTATTCATTCATTCAAGAAATATTTGGGGGACGGAGTGGCCAACAGCCTGCAGAGCAACATGCCTAAGTTTTATTGTGACTACTGCGACATGTACCTCACCCATGACTCTCCATCTGTGAGAAAGACACACTGCAGTGGTAGGAAACACAAAGAGAATGTGAAAGACTACTATCAGAAATGGATGGAAGAGCAGGCTCAGAGCCTGATCGACAAAACAATCACTGCATTTCAACAAGGAAAGATACCTCCTACTCTATTCTCTGCTCCTTCGCCTGCAGGGGCAAAGATCCCACCTCCCCCCAGTCTCCCGGGTCTCCTTGCCCTGGTATGATGCCAGCGCCCCATATGGGGGGCCCTCCCATGATGCCAATAATGGGCCCTCCTCCTCCTGGGATGATACCAGTGGGATCTGCTCCTGGAATGAGGCCACCTATGGGAGGCCACATGCCAATGATGCCTGGGCCCCCAATGATGAGACCTCCTGCCCGTCCCATGATGGTGCCCACTTGGCCAGGAATGACTCGACCAGACAGATAAGAAGAGACAGGAACCTCTTTATATTGATTTTATATTGCTTGTTCTACTTCACCAGGAGATCGTGGTGCTATGACTCTGGGTGTTTTCTCACAGCAGGACAAGGAAGACTTGCTCCCCCTTCCTATTAAAGAGAGAATAGTTTTTGCTGGGGAGTAGTGGGACCAAAAAAAAAAAAAAAAAAAAAGAGCAATTTTCATTTGTATTGTGAAATGTGAAAATAAAATTGTCAACTGTTTCAGTTAAAAAAAAAAAAAAATTTGTAGAAAGCTGTGATGTACCAGGAGCTATTCTATGATTTGGCATACAGGAAAGAATAAAACCAAACCATTGCCCTAGTAGATACATTATAACAAAAGGAATATAAAATATAATATTAGGAATGACTATTGCTTTAAAAATAATTAAACAAGATGAAGAGATAAAGGTGATGGTGGAAGTTTTGAGACTTCTGATATGTATTTCTAACTACCTAATTCTTGAAAAGAATCCATTTTTGACATCTATAAAAAATATATGTGAGTATCCCACACTCCACACTTCTATTGGCATATATCAAGTTATTAAGCAGGTTTCATGATCTATTTAGTGTGGACATCATACAAACACATTGTTCTAAGTGCTGGGGATTCTGAAGTGAATAAAGAAATGTTCTAGTTTCTGTATATCTTGCTATCTAGTGGATTACCTTGTGTTCTATTGTTGCTATTATTTCACTCCAGTTTGTCTTTTGCCTCTTAATTTATTCATAATTGCCTTTAATGTTTACAAGTTTCAAATGCATATGTAATGAAATCTGTCAATATTTTTGGTAACTCCATTTATAGTTTTAACAATTTTCCTATTACTCTTTTCTTCCTTCCTTCCCTTCCACCTACCCTGCCTTCCTTTTTTCTTCAGCCTGCCAGGCATGAACTCATCCTAAGTACTTTGCCCTAGCTATTTCCTTCATGTGGAAAAATCTTTTGCCAGGAATCTTTAGGGTTGATTCCTCATTTACCTCAAGTCTTTGTTCAAATATCACCTTCATAAGACTTACATGGCCAGTCTATTTACAACTCTGTGCTTCTTAATAGTACTCATCATCTACCATTATAAAATACAGTGTATGTAGATTTGTTGTTTACTTGTCTTTCTCCCCTTCCCTGGAGTGTAAGCTAGCTCCATGAGGGCAGGTATTTCTGAAGTTTCCTTCACCTCTGTATCCCCAGCATTTCTCTATATATTTGTTGAATATTATTAAAGTTCTTTCCTCTCTTGAGGTATGTAAAAATTCACCTACATTTCATTTTAATTTTTAGTTATTCCTTTTGGTGTAAAGAGTTAGTTAAGAGTCTCATATTTCTTTTTTTTTTAAAGATTTTATTTATTTATTTAATTGACACAGAGAGAGAGAGAGCGTGAGAGGGAACACAAGCAGGGGGAGTGGGAGAGGGAGAAGCAGGCTTTCTGCCGAGCAGAGAGCCAGATGCGGGGTTTGAACCCTCATGACCTGAGCCGAAGGCAGTCGCTTAACCAACTGAGCCACCCAGGCGCCCCAAGAGTCTCATATTTCTTCAGATGTGGAGTCAACCAATTTTTCAACACCATTTGCTCAGAAACCTTCCTTTCTCTACTGGTTTATGAATGCGACTTAGCCCAAGAGTACATCCTTATATAAACTAGGTCTGTTTCTGGGAAAATCAATTTTTCAAAATATTTCAAATGCTAAATGAAGGATTAAGCTGAAAGTAAAAATTAATAATTGGTCTACAGTATGTGCAAAGATTACAAGTAATATTATATATATATGGTACCTTTTATAATACATAGTAGTTCTTTTTAGATCTAGTAGACATCCTCCATAAAATTCCATATCTCCAGAACTATTTGCCCAGAAAACTCTACCTGGCTGTGAAAAATAAAAACTAGCGCAGACTTCAACAGGGGACGTTTATGAAATTATTTTGTACCACCACCCAGTACTGATATTTATGAATGTTTGGAAATTGCCCTTTTCTATAGTAGTAAAAATTTGACTTGCCACATGCAAGGGGAAATTATTTCAATGATTGTCATATTATGGCAAATATAGCTATATAATATACTGATTTTCAAAAATTTGTTAGTCAACACACTCCATTTAAAATGTCTAGGGGTGCCACGGTGGCTCAACTGGTTAAGCATCTGACTCTTAATTTCGGCTCCAGTCATGATCTCAGAATTGTAAGATCGAGCCTCGGGTCGGGCTCCATGCTGGGCGTGAAGCCTGCTTAAGATTCTCTCTTGTTCCCTCTGCCCCTCCCCCCCAAAAAATAAAAAATAAAATGTCTAATTGTTAGGATATTAAGAAAAGAAAACAATTTTGCTGAGGCATTCCTATATATTTAAAATTAAACTCACAGTCACTGTCTAATAAGTATGTATTTTATATTTATACATCATTAAGAAGCAGAAACAACCAAGAGTATAACGTAATGCATGTTGAGTCTCAGGATACATTCTTTAGAATACACAGGAAAATTCATTTATAAGAGAAGAGACCTGTATGAAACTGTCACATCTCTTTTGGCTAAATTTTCTGGCACTGGAGGGAGTTTAATCATTCACTTGTGACCTCCCCTTCTTCATTCCATTTCTAAAGAGAAACTCTGAAAGAGGACTGGACAAAGGAACAAATCTGGACCATCTTGTTAGGGGTTGGAGTTGACATTTGGAAAAATGAAGAGAATAAAATATTTTTTTTCTTTATAAAGTCTTCCCTGTTTCGATTGTCTTCCCTTTTGATGGCTTAATTCTACTGATATAAAAAGGCCATATTGTTGTTCCTTTCTTTACGGATTGAATGCCATTACTGTAAATAGTTGTTCCTGTAGGAATAGAAGGGGGGCTCAAAGACAAGGGTCCACAGAACAAATGATTAGCCTAAACCTGTGCAGTGGGAATTAACATAGAGCCACACCCAGGTCACTGAAGAAAACAGCACCTGGGAGGGGACTATTAGCTACCTGGGCTAATCACATAATCCCGCTTGTGTTTAGAAAATAGTGTGTGCCCTGGGGCGCCTGGGTGGCTCAGTCATTAAGCCTCTGCCTTCAGCTCAGGTCATGATCCCAGGGTCCTGGGATGGAGCCCCGCATCGGGCTCTCTGCTCAGTGGGAAGCCTACTTCTCCCTCTCCCACTCCCCGTGCTTGTGTTCCCTCTCTCGCTGTGTCTCTCTTTGTCAAATAAAAAAAAAGAAGAAAGAAAGAAAATAGGGTGTGCCCTAAGTATATTTCCTCCTAGTTGTATTAATTGCAGGTAAAAATTATGATACAGGTAGAGCAACAACTACGATGGTTTCTTGAACAGACTAAGATGTATGTAAGAATTCAAGACTCTATCTTACTCTTCTTCTCTTTCCGTTCATCACAGCTAATATATGCCTAGTTACCAGAGATTAATAATAGGCAGTTTTGTCATAATGTTATGTACTCTATAGAGAATACCATAATTTTACAAATCTGAAAAAATTCAGAAAACTGAAATTGATTCATTTAAGTTTCATTTGTGCCCAATAGATACAGGAATAAACATAAGTTATCCTGCAAGGTCTTACTTTTATTTTAGATATGGGGATGAAATTTGAGATGTTATAGGTGTCATATGACTGCATTTCCTTCCTCTATCTGCTCATGAGTTTAAATTTCAGGGAGCTAAATTTTCTCTAAATGCAGAATGGAAGGTGATTGCATTATCCATCAGCCCCCTACTCTGCACTGAATATATAGCTAAAATTCAGCTTTGAGCTTACCTCCTCATCTCGAGTTTTCAAGGAACTTGGGCTCTTTCTGACTCAATGAAGTGATGACAGTAGAGTTGTCGAAACAACCACCTTCTCTCTGAAATTGAAATAACCTGAGAATGTCCATCTTAGTGAAATGCACTGGGCACCCTCATCAGAATATTCCCTTCCCCAAATCCAAAACAAGCAAAAGTACAGATTCTAGCTTTCTTCTAATATCCCTGTTTCACAATGTATAATGCATACTTTTTGTACAATTTCAGTTGCTTTATTTAATTATTCAACTCTTTTGCGTATAGTTAGTATTGCCAAATACTGTGCTCCTGGTACAAGAAACATAGCATGTAAATCTTGTACAGCAATCACAGTCCCTAAGAGAGTCCCTCTCAGAATGTGTCCAATAAATGCCAGCTAACTTGAAAAGATTTGAAACTCAGACTGACTCTTAAAGATTTGATGAAATGACACTTTCATTAACTAAGTGAAAATATAAAGGGATCATAGTTTTAAATAAAGTGATTCCCTTCTGGGAAGACTCTCTAAACAATTGCTATGTGGCCTGTAAATTTTGAACCACATAAATTTTTGCCAATTAAAGTATATGTAATTTTTTAAATTTTGGCCATCTCATGAAAAATCACACCTGAGTTAAGCCACATGGATTGTTCAAGCTTGATGATTTTCTTTTCACAGAACAAAATATAATTTGTAGTAGCCTGGCCAGGGTTAGGTAGAAATTAAAATATGTCCATATCTGATGAAAACTGTCATTTTTGTATCCAAAGCAATGAATTACTTTACTCTGTTTCATTTTTATTAAACCTGACTGCAGAGGTTATGGTGTTTATTATTGAAATTATTGTTCAAATGATTTTTTGATGCCGCATTGTGGGAAAAATGTAACCAAGAGTCTAAACTCGTGTGTGTGTGTGTGTATGTGTGTGTGTGAGCTACAGAGAAACTCTAACTTTGTGTAAGGCATTTAGATACCTACATTTTTCTTTTTACAAATTTCCCATACATAATATTGCATGGGGTTCATCTATGATTAATAGGTAATGATCTTTAACATCTTAAGGACAAGACAAGGACATAGACTTGGCATTAATTCGCCCCTGCCTTCACACACACAGTAGCATACAAATCTGCTGAGTGCTTTTATTCACCCTGTAAACCTGACAGATGTGATCCCAGTGAGGTTCCACCATAATCCACAGCTGAGTGACCCATATGTTATTAAAAAGAGAAAAAGAAAAGAAGAAGATTAATTCGTCAATGCAAGTAATTGGGGTTATGTTGCCACCCACCCTAGTCTGCATGGAAGTTAGCCACTTTCTTAATTATTTATAAAAAAACAAAATTGGGCTCAATACCACCAATATATTTTTTGCAGTGTGTTAACCCATGTGGCTCTTCACATTCCATTCAGACGGAGTGATGAAGGCACAGATTGTTGTCTTAATTGTACAACCTGAATGAAGAGTATATTGGATTTATGGACACATGGTGGACAGACCCAGGGTTCAAGATAAAAGTAGATACATGCTTAAATCTCTAATAATTTTTTTGCTCTTCCTATTCTGGAAGGGAAGAACATTCTAGTATTTTCCATTCTATGCCCATTGGCTCGGAAAATGAATAATTTTAGCTTCATATGTCACCAAGTCTGCCTTTGTTCTGAGAATCTGTATCAAAATGAGGTGATATTTGTGACCTTGATTATAAATTGTACAGGCTACACAAAGCATTATTTTTATTATGACCAGTCTTTTTCATTGATGGATAAATGACACAGCAATTTGAGAATAGATTCACTAATAAGAAATGTATAAGTAATCTATTTTATAAAGCTTATCTGAATGCAAGGTATTTTTATCCATAGCAAATCAGTCTACCATCTTCCACAAGTTTTATGTAGAGTTGGAAATTAACACAGAATGCTATAAAAAGCAGATAAGTTACAAATAGAAATGCAAATGAAGGCTAAAAATTTATAATGGGAAAATATCTACCTGGGCTTGTGCTATTAAGTCTGGCTCTCTGTCTCTTTTTTTTAAACAACTGCTTTGTTACAAAGTATTTTTCCTTGTCTTATTTTAAAATAAAATGTCATTCTTTGATATTTGGTAAGTTAATTTTCTAAAGAGGTGAAAGCTGTAAGATTATAATTTATTCTTAAGAGATAATATTATAAGGCATAAATCAAATTGTTATTGTATTATTTTTAACTATCTAGTATAGCTATGTATATTTGTGCACATACACCTGAATAAACAATATGTGTATATATAAACCTGTATGTGTATATAAACCTATATACACTTACATATATAAACATATATACACACATATGTAATATATGTGTGTATGTCTCACACACAAACACCCATTTATAGACAGATACCTGGTAAGCAAGCTTACAGTCAAGTGGTTAAAACTGTTGGTTGAGTTGAACAGTCAGTTTATTAAAAGAATAAAAAATGTCACTCAATCTACTTGCAAAAGATTTGTAATAGTGATTTTTTAATGCCTTCACCAGATAGAATTCAGAGCCTTTCAAAGAGTTAATGCTTGGCCCATTTTGAAAACAGGAACATTAACATAACTTGCCAGCAAATGCCATTTGATTACAAGCACCACATTGAAAATCAGCTGATCTGCTCTTTTTAGCTGTTGTAGCAATTTGACAGTCGAAACATTCCAATCAATTACAAACGGATTAATTAATAAGATGAATAACATATTCTTCTCAAAAGCGGTCAGTTTAGAAACCACAAGTAGACAAAGCCTCTATCTAGACATAGGGGATCAGATGACTCAGTATTTTGTACAAACAAGAATCACAGTATCCTAGAATCCCAGGTCCAATTAGACCTTATACACCATATAGTCCAGTTACCCACCAGTGCTTGAATTCTTGCTAATGCATTATTATTTCTAACATAGTTTTCTAGCACATGGATGAATGCTTACTGCCTTCTGAGGAAACTTACTTCATTGTAAACACCATTTAAATTTAGAGAATAGTAGCTTTGAGTAGCCAAAGTATATCTCTGTAAATTCCATCCACTGATCATCTTTGTTTATCTTTCACAACAGACGTTGATAAAGACCATGCCTACATACAATTAATTAACTAATTTTATTTAGTATAATATGCACATTTGAATTTATCTAATTGAGAGAGTTACTTATAGTTGATTGAACCAGCTGTGCCCTAAACTTATTTGAATTCGGGCCATTTAAAGTCTGCAAAGTTCTCCTCACATGGTAAATCTACTCATATTGGAAGGAGGAAAGTTGTTTGCTGCACAGTGGTTCATGACTAAATAATGAAAAGTGCCTTTATTCTAGTCTAGCATTAAACAGATGAGACATGTACAAATACTGTGCATCCTACATATGTATGGAATTTTGAGCAAAACAACTCTTTTAGAACTTTAGGGCTTTTTTAATCTTTAAGACCCAGAGACTGAGTCTGTGATTTTGTAAATGGAAGAAATAAGGACAGAATGCATTGATACACTAGAATCTTCTCTATCTCTGACCCTAAGATTTAATTATTGGGTCATGCCTTTAGGAAATATGCCCATGTCCTTAGGATGAGTTCTTTCAGTAATTTCTAAGTGTTTCAAACAAATGAGACTCCTGGAGGATCCATGCCTTAACTGGAGCAAAGACTCAGTTTAGACTAAAGTTGATACCCTACATAGGTACACACAAACATGCACGCACCAAAATAGGATGACAGTGAGTCAAGATCCCTATGGAATTCCACCAAAATTTCTGTGCATGCATATATTAATCAGTACCATTTTGATGCCAACAACAAGCATACAATTAACACACATCATAAATTAACCTGGAATTTACCTGTTTGTATTGCTTTTTTAGGCTGTATGTTGTTCACCTTCCTGGGGAGAATACTTTGAGATTGTTTACATATTTTTCTTGTCTTAAAATAAGCCACATAATCTAGAGATTATCTGCTCTTTGAAGATTTGAAATAATTTAACAAGAATTATCTGTATTCAGAGGCATTTAATTATTTCTTTAAAATTTTTAGATTAATACTATCAGAAGTTATCAGAGATTATTAGGATATTAGAGATTTTTCATCTCTACTCAAGTCAGCAATGGATTTTTTCCCAGAAGTTCCCTTTCTTGGAAAATTACCCCTTTTTATTTGGATATGACTTTTAAGAAATATAATTTCTTATATGTCTTGTGAACAACATATATTTGAATTTATTTTAAAGTTTAAGTGTGAAACTTTTTCTTTTAATACAAAATGTAACTAATTAATGTTTCAGAACCAAATAATAGAATGATTTCATTTCTTTAACTCATTTGATGGTTGATTTACAAATTCAACTCTGTGGTCAGTTATCCTTTAATTTTTTGTACATTGATTTTCTTTTTTTGCTTGTTTTCTGATAATATTATACCTGTTTCTCTGAGGTTCAAATTAAGTAATAGTCCTCTGATTATGATTTCTAACATCTTTTCACACTTTGGGGACAACTTTGTATCGGTAGGAAAGATTCTTAATAATCTCCAAAGCATGCCACTGAAATGTTTCAACATTTCTTAGCACATTTCCTTCCAAGTCAGTATTTCCCAAAAACATTTTTGAGGAACACAAATCCTTTAAGAAGCTCCTTGAAAGATGTCTTGGAGAAAAAATATATTTGGTAAATGCAGCATATTTCATTTCCCTCTTGTAGGGCCATAATGAATATTTAAAATGCTATGAATTTCTGAGTTTAAAATATGCAAAATAACTCAGCTTTTCCTAAATGTATTTCACTTTGAATCTCCCACTTCCTCCACTAAATTGTTTTTTCCCCCCTTAAAATTAAACCTATTGATGTTCTATGGTTCCTTGGAACATGTTTTGGGAATTCCTGATATACATCACTGTTTTTAGGTTTGCCAAAAAAAAATTGCAATTTACACTTAAATCAGTTTCAGATGGCCTAAAATGGGAGAAACCATGCCTTATGGGCCTATTAAGTCTTCGTAACTTCCTAAAATCTACTCTAGAAGCAATAAAAACAGTATGAGCATTGTAACATTGACATCATGGACCTGGCAGCAATTTTGGTAGCAGAATGAAACAGCTAGAGCTTTTGGCATGCCAAAACTAGAAAACTAAGGACTATTGTTCAAGGTCTAAAAATGGAAGACAAAGTAATCAAAATATGTATTTGGCAAACAAACTATAAAGCCAGTTAATAATTTTGTATCAGAAAGAACAAATGAGACTGAGAAAGGTAAGCCAGTGAACAGTTTCCCAGGATGGAAAGGTTAGCTAGAGAGTGGATCAGTGGGTGGAAGACTGACTTTATTGTCTGATGACTCCACAGTCTCTGTTCTCTGTCTCTGTTGAAGGGTATTAAGAGATATATCAGGAGCTGCAAATGTTCCGGTAGAAACCTGTTCTTGTGTGGGTCTGGACATCAAGTATAATTCTGCAGCCAGGATGAGTCCCAACACTCCCACTGGCAGGTGTGCAAATTGGTGAAGTGACTCAACTTCTCTGCTTCTGTTTCCTTATGTATAAAATGGAGGTGATGACTTCACGGGTTCTAACTACCTTAAAGGAAATAATACATGAAAAGCATATAAAAGAGTGTCAGGCACATATTAGGCTTTCTAAAATAATAGCAATTATTATTGTTATTTATATTATTATCAGTATTACAAGACTTTAAGGATGTGTAAGTTCTTTCCCAAATAGCCAAGATCTTGCAAAAACTTTCCTATTTTTTGGATACAGCTTCCTACTATTGGAAATTGACTAGAGGGAGGTTTCAGTTGTAATTTCAGTTGTAACTGTCCTAGAAAAGTTTTAAAGCATTTCCATTTTTGGAGATTATTACGTGAATTCTTCATACAACTGAGACCAAATTTAAGTTTCTTTTAATTTTCCTAGCTTTCACAATAATGTCTCAGGGTAATTTCAGTATTATAATAGCCCTATTAAATTACTTATTTTCTACCAGTATACCAAATAGAGGCTATTCTGCATTAATTTTTATTTTTTTTAATTTCTCTTTCTCATATTTTAGTTCATTATATTTTTAAGGAGATTAGTTTTTCATCTGTGATATATGCTGCAAATATTTTCTCCTTGATTATTTTTGTCTTTTGCCTTTATTTGATTTTGGTGAAATTTTTTTGTCAAATTAATCAATACTTTCCAGTTTTGTGTTCAGATTTTGAGTCATAATTAGAAAGGCTTTACCTATTATCAGTTTATGAATTAATCTATGTTTTCTTCTATTAATTATGTGTCTTTCATTTGTTATATTTAGATATCTCATTCATTTAGAGTTTATTCTTATGTGAGGTTGTAACCTATTTCATCTTTTTCCACATGGCTCTCTAATTACTGACCACCTCCTGTGTAGAAGTCCATATTTTCCCCAGTGATTTGAAATGCCACTTTTATCATACATTAAATATCCATTTGTATGTGGATTTATTTTTCCTCATATTAATTTTAAACTTTTCTTCAAGTATTTTATTGGAGCGCCTGGGTGGCTCAGTTGTTAAGCGTCTACCTTCGGCTCAGGTCATGATTCCAGGGTCCTGGGATGGAGCCCTGCATCGGGCTCCCTGCTCCGCGGGAAGCCTGCTTCTCCCTCTCCTGCTCCCTCTGCTTTTGGTCCCTCTCTCGCTGTGTCTCTCTCTGTCAGATAAATAAATGAAATCTTTAAAAAAATAAAAAAAGAAAGTTTTTTGTTTTTGGTTTTGGTTTTTTTTTGAGTTGCTATTATAAATTGGGTTTTGGGACACCTGGGTGGCTCAGTATGTTAAGTGTCCAACTCTTGATTTTGGCTCAGATGGTGGTCTCACTGTTGTGAAATTGAGCTCTGTGTTGGTCTCCACGCTGGGCATGGAGCCTGCTTAAGATTCTCTCTCTCCCTTTCCCTTTGCACCCCCCTCTCTGTCCCTCTCAATCAATCCAATCAATCAATCAGATTTACTCTTCCAATAGTCTAACTAGATCTTATTCATATATAATGCCTATTCATTTTGTATTCTGCCACTTTAATGGAATGTTATTTTTGTGTTAATCTTATCACTGATTCTCTAGAACAAGGGTCAGCAAACTCCTTCTTAAAGAAGAAGATAATAAATATTTTAGGCCTTATTGGCAATGAACTTCCTGTCACAACTACTTAACTCTATTGCTGAAATACAAAAGCAGCTACATAAATACATGAGTCAATAAACATGGCTGTATGGGAATAAAATTTTATTTACAAAAAACTTTATTTTACAGAAACAGATGGCCAGCCCATGAACTATAGTTTCTGACCCCTACTCTAGGATTGTCAATAATAGTATTATACTGTCTGGAAAAAGATGTTTTAATTTTTTGCCCAGTTACTACAGCTCTAACAGTTTTTGTTTTGTCATGTATGTTCATTTTGTTTTGTTTTGTTTTGTTTGTCTGAATGTGTTCATTCACACCTCCAATGTAGTATCAAATATTAGAGATACTGGGCATCCTTGCCTTTTGTATATCCTCAGTAGGAATGCCTCTAGTGTTCTCCAATAAGTAAAATGCTGGCTTTAGGATTGAGGCATAAACTTTTTACTATACAAAGCAAGTATTTATCAATTCCTATTAAATGTTTTAATCAGAGATAGGTATTGAATTTTATAAAAGATCTTTTCAGCATCTACAGAGATAATCATGATTTTTCTGTTTAGATCTATTAATGTAGCAAATTATTTCAAGGATTTCCAAATGTTAAACTGTTCTTACACTCTTGGGGTGCCTGGGTGACACAGTCAGTTAAGTGGCTGTCTTCTGCTCAGGTCATGATCTCAGGGTCCTGGGATCGAGCCCCGCATCAGGCTCCTTGCTCAGCAGAGAGCCTGCTTCTCTCTCTCCCTCTGCCGGCCCCTCCACCTCCTCATGCTCTCTCTCTCACTATCTCTGTCTCTGTGTCAAATAAATAAAAATAAATAAACTCTTCAAAAAAAAACACTGTTCTTACATTCTTAGGATAAATCCCACTTGAGCATGACACTTTAGTGTGTGTGTGTGTGTGTGTGTGTGTGTGTTGCTAATAATCTATTTAGGAATTTGCATCAATATGCATAAGTGAGATTGGTAATTTTGTGTATATGAGTATATGTGTATGTATACATTTAGGTGTTAATGTTGACTTTGCTTCATATAAAGAATCTAGACATTATCCTACTTTTTTTATGCTCTGGGAAAATGTAAAATAACACTGTGATTATGGTTTCTGAAAATTTGGTTGAGTTTCCTTGTAAAACTCTCTGAGACTGGAAATTGTTTGCATGGAATAGTTCTGTGAGAATTTTCTCTATTCCTACAGCTGAAATTCTTTCTTTTTGTTGTTGTTCATGTAATTTTGTAAGGATGTCATCCACTCTTTTGTTCCTTTTGGAATTCCTTGTAATTTTCTGGACAAGCAGTAACAGGTGATTCTTTTTAGGCAGGACTGAGTGGTTGAGTTGATTTACTATATTTTTGAGGGCCTGTCCTGTTATTATTTAAGTAGTTGTCTTATTTTGTTTTGTTTTATTCAGCAAACATCTTGGCAGCGAGTTATTGGAAAGGGATTGGCGTGTTTTCTGACTATCATCCTTTTTTGTTTCTGTAGAATCTTTAATTTCTTTTTTCCCCTTCACCAACAACCCTTCAAATGATGCCTCCTCCTTTCACTTCATTCTTCCTCTTCCCTTGAAGTGGTTCCTTAAGACCACCAGTTTTGTTCACTTGATTTTATTCTCAGTACTCATTCCTCTGACACAACTGTCTCTGACCTGTTCTGAATCCTCCCCCACCAGGGCGTGTCCTCTCTTTCTGGGAGTGATTTCACCTGTGTTCTGCCCTTGTTAGGACTTGCAGGCCCCTTCTCCTGACCTTGTCTCTGCCTGACCCTTTTTTCCGGAATACAAGTCAGAGTTGGCTCAGCTTACGGTATTTATTGCCATATTTCTATATAAATTTTACTTTGTAACATTATCTTCTTACCAATTACATTTTGGTATGGATTATGGTCAGTTATATATGCTATTTTTGTTAATTTGCATGGTTTCTGGAAAGTTTAGTTGGCTGCCATTGCTGCCTGGAAACATGGACATTCTCTGCTATTGTTTACAGAGTTATTTTCATATGTACATAATTTAAAACTTTTCTCTATTTCCTTCCGATGTTTACTTTGTCAAGGTATAAATTTTCAGTGTGTATCAACATATTAAGAAGTACTAACTGAGTCTGAGGAAATAAGGACATGAAACAATCCAAAGTAAATGTAATCAACATTGACAAGATCTGTGTCCACCTTTGGCCTCTGAAACAACTTTTGATAACTACATAAATCATGCTTAACCATGATGTTAGAAATTGTAGAGTTGAATAATAAGCTGGTCAGGACATAGTATCTTTTGTTCTCACTTCACTTGTGAGGCTTTGGCTCAGCCTCCTCTAAAATTTTAATTGTGGGAGTAATAATCTATGAATTAAATGAACTATTGGATCCAGAACCATGAGACCTGGATTCTTTTGTTTTTAAGATTGTGTTTGTTTATTAACTTCAGAGAGAGGGACAAGTAGACTTTGCTCTGAGCACGGAGCCCAACATGGGGCTGGATCTCTAAATCATGACCTGAGCTGAAATCAAGAGTCAGATGCTTAACAGACTGAGCCACCCAGGCGCCCTGCGACTTGGATTCTAATAACCACTCAGGGCTAGGCAGCTAGTTATGTGGCCTTCATATTATGAACCTTGGCCTTCTTAGCATAACATCTTTGGGCTGGTGTGGTGGGATGATGAAATGCAACTCCAAGAGCCTAAGATTCTATCTTGCTTTCAATAGTGTGCGTGCTACAGTTATTTCTTTTCATTGATCCTGGATGGAACATTCACTGACAAATGACCTCAGATCTTTTATCTCTTGACAGAATGACAGAACTCCCTGAATATCCCTGTAGTCATCCACCTAAGAGCAGGTTAGAGAACAGAATGCCTGAGGTGAACAGTGGTTTGATAACTTTGGCCATAGCTTGCAAATTCTTGTTTGCTCACTATTGCAATCACTCTCTCTATCTAAATCTCACTCTCTCCTTTCTCTCTCCCCAAACCCCTCTCCTTTATATTTGTCTCTTTTCCTCTCATATATGAAAGAAACACAAAGGAAGATAGAAGCAAGTATAATTTTTCTGCTATGTTATTTAAACATCCACTGAGAATGCGGCAGGGGGCCGCTGCTCAGATTAAAGTACAATCTTTTTGCCTGCCTTCCACCTTGCTAATTGGATCATCAGTTAACTTGACCTTCCATTTGCTTCAATCAGTATCCTTGGATCTTTGGAGTCAAATTATTTTTATGTCTTTGTTGCTAGGTTTCCGGTCTATCTTCATCACCTTCGTTTCTTAAATTCACATAAATCAAATAGTAAACACTAATAATTGTTAAGAATCATGAAAATATTGAAAGTGATAGTTTACTTTTCACTTTAATCCCATTGAAAATGAAAGGCAGGGCGCCTGGGTGGCTCAGTTGGTTAAGCGACTGCCTTCGGCTCAGGTCATGATCCTGGAGTCCCTGGATCGAGTCCCGCATCAGGCTCCCTGCTCAGCAGGGAGTCTGCTTCTCCCTCTGACCCTCCCCCCTCTCATGTGCTCTCTCTCTCTCTCTTTCATTCTCTCTCTCAAATAAATAAATAAAATCTTAAAAAAAAAAGAAAGAAAATGAAAGGCATATTTCAAGCAAAGGCTCTTTTCATTTGTTTTCTATAAGACTTTCTCATTTTTTTTTCTAAAAGAGTGTGCACACAAAAAGCAATATGTTTACACTATATAAAAATTTTTATTCCTCAAAATCAATATTTGGTTTCTCAAACTAAGCTGCCTCTAGCTTAGAAGTTTGTGGTGAAATATTTTTGAGACTAAAATCAGAACCCTAGTTTTAAATAGGAGAGTAAAATGGTGATTAAAATAACCTTATTAATTTTTTAAAAATGTTTTATTTATTTATTCATGAGAGTCAGAGAGAGAGAGAGAGAGGCAGAGGCAGAGGGAGAAGCAGGCTTCCCCATGGAGCAGGGAGCCCGATGTGGGACTCGATCCCAGGACCCTGGGATCATGACCTGAGCCGAAGGCAGACACTTAACCATCTGAGCCACCCAGGTGCCCCTAACCTTATTAATTTTAAGTCAGTTTCACAGTTAATCTAACCAAAGCAAAGACCAAATGTTCCTACCTCTCCTCCATGAAAAGGCAGATAGATGGATAGACAGATAGGTAAATATTATATTTCAAATTCAATTTTTGGTGAAAGGGTTTTTGTTGTGGTGGTTGTTTGTTTTCTGTGGGGTTTTTTTTGGTTTTTTTTGTTTTTTTTGCCTGTGTGATGTTATCATTCTAACTCAGAGTTAAATTGAAAGTATTACTAAGGGATATTTAAGTAGATAGGCTTCCTAAAGAAAAAAAAATACGTTGTTGGGATATTAGCTTCCTGACATGCCTTAACTGAGAATTTAATCTCACATTCTTTCCCTTAAAAAGGAGAAAGCAGAATGTGTTAAATAAAGTAACTAAGCATCAAATATTTTATAAGTACTAACGACTTAATCAACAAACCATAAAAAAGAAAAATCATTCCTTGGACATGGCAACCAAGTGTTAGATGCAAGAAAATGAACATTATTTCTCCAGAGTAGCAAAAGAAAAGTGCTGAACAAAATCAGTATTATAAAAGAAAAACATAAAAGGAAAGGAAGCAGTGGTCCCAACTAAAATAGAGAAAAAACTATTGGATAATTAAAATGAACTTTGAAATTTGAATAGAATTTAAAATTGAGGTGATAATTCCGATTGATGAAGATAATTACAAAGCATCTATCATCTCAACAAATCAGAATGCCTTTCTTTCTTAATTTCCTTACTTGATATAAGCTAAGCTAGTTTTAAGTCCTAAATATATTTTATTAATACTGAAAGATATGCATGCATATTAAGAAAATAAATCTTCCCATCCATGGGGATAATTCTTAAATTTTAGAATATGATGTTTCAGATATGTGTGTATATTTATGTGTAGGAACAAGATATATATTAACTTTATATATTACACATTATACAATTTGCATATATGCATATATGTATAATTATGCCAATAAATATACTTCTATAATATAATTTAATTACCTATTGGTATGTCATTATAGAAATTATGATACAAATAATATAAATAATACAGCCTCTGATATTGAACTTCAGGACTATTATTCCAAAAATACACTTGCAGCTAAAGTATTTCTTCTTTAAAATTATATATATATTATATATATATTATATATCTATATGTATCTACACAAAATACAGACACTAGTACTATATATATATATATGTATGTGTATACACATACATAGGAGAATATTATGGCTTCCACTTGATAATTTAGCCAGTATCTTTTCTCTTTATTGGTCTTGGCAATTTGACAGCCAAAATGTAGTACATCATTATTTTAGGTCACATTCCATTGATTAAGAAATTTAATTATTTTATTTTTTCATGTTTTCCTCAGCCATTTGAATTCTTAAATTTCAATAATGTAAACATTTTTTAATTTTATCTCCTATTGTATTTCATTTATAGATAATATATACAAACACACATACACATTATACAAAATCATAATAGGTAAATATATATAATGCATATGTATTTATGATGTGTGTATATGTATATATAAACAAAGGGTATTGAATATTTGTCACTCTGTTACTGTTTTGGATTGATGGTGCTATTTTGATTGATGGTGCTATTTGTCATATATTTACATCTATCCTGTTTTTCCTATGATTATTGCCATTGCTGTGAGGCTTAGAAAAAATTTCCCCTGTATGTATACAGAGAATACCACATTAAAGATCACAAGTTTTGATTATTTGATACATTTACTTTCACATTACATGTCTACCCTCCTGAATTTATTTTGTCGTACAATAGATACTAGATAATTATTTTCTTTCCTGTTTACGGAGTTAAACAGTTAATTCAAAACCATTTTGAATTATTGTACTTTCTATACGGGAAGGTATTTGCCTGCGTGTATATCTTCCTTTGATTTATATTTCATTTCCTATATCTCTTTATATATTCTAGTGTTAGCATTACAGTCTTAAATACTTTTGCTGAAATAATAATACAATGGAAGTCCCCTCTTACTATTATTGTTTGAAATATTCTGAAATACATTTAGTCATACAGACAAATGTAAAAACCAATGTATTAAGTTCAAAATTTTTCATTTAAACTATATATCAGTTTTGATGGAATCGATGCCCTTCTTGTGTTGAATCTTCTAGTTAGAGATAGTGACTTATAGTAATAAGAGATCTTTATTTATTATTTTAAATCTATCAGGAATAAGACAGTTTTGCTTGAAAAGATCCTATACAGAAGTTTTAACATTTTTACAAGGTGTTTTTTTTTTTTCTTTGCTAATCTTCATTTTGTAAATGGCTGTTTTTAGTGTCTAGGAAACTTTTTTGTGTTTTTATTTTTGGAGCCAGCCATGTTTACACTCTTAATAAGTTTACTGATTTTTCAATTTTTTCCCTTGAATTTTCAGATAGTAAAATATATCATCTTGAGTTAAAGTCATGTCTCCTTTTTTTCTCCATATTCACTCATAGTATCTCATTTTTTGTTTTATTGCACGAGATACAGCAAAGTTTCATAACATTGCTGATCATGGGAATCCTTATACTTGACTCTAAAAGGAACACCTGTAAAAAATAAATAAATAAATAAATAAAGGAACACCTCTAAAACTGAGGTGTTTAACCTAAATTCAATGGACATTGAAGCTAATCCATGTACCCCCAGATATTACATTAAAAAGTATGTTTGTGAAAGTTTTGGGGTGTTTATCATTCATGATGAAGTCTTAGTAGTGTTTGTGACTCTAATGGTTAAGACTTTGGCTCATTAAATATTAAATAAAATGTTGCCATTTATTTAAGCTAAGTATTCCTTATCACAGGAAGGAGGAAGTATTATAATTTTTTTATTTCCTAATACTCTTTTTTTCTCTTAATTTTTCTTAGTTTTGCTTTTTTCGCTTTGCTTTGATTATTTATTCAAGATATTGAGTTTTCTCGAATGTCTTTCTGTTTAACCTTTGGTCTGATAAATTATGTTGAACAGTTTTTAGAATTTAGAAATGGGTCATATTTGTTATAGTGTACTACTCTATTTTTTAGTTTTTAGGAGGGTGCTATTTATGTCAAGTTTCTTTATCTGAGCTGTTGCTAACTTCTCCAATGAGTTGAAAAGATTTCTGCTTTGTGATCTGGAAAAGTTTATATACAAAATTATTATTTATTAGTTGAAAGTTCATGTATAATTTACACAAAACTCCCACAGACCTGTGATATTTTCTAGACATTTTTTGGGAGGGGAGTGGGGGGTCAAAAGTCCTTTCCTGTTTATCAGTCAGCTCAAATCCTTCATGTCTTTTGTTGTTGTTGATTACGTTAGCATTTATTGAGCAGACAGTGGTGAGCAAAGGGAATGTACATATAAGTAAGATATTGTTGCTGCCTTTTACACTTTAGTTTATGGGGTGGGTGGGGAATCTTTCTTTACAAATCACCATTCAATATATTTTTATTTATTTTTATTTTTTTAAAGATTTTATTTATTTATTTGACAGAGAGAGACACAGCGAGAGAGGGAACGCAAGCAGGGGCAGTGTGAGAGGGAGAAACAGACTCCCCACTAAATAGGGAGCCGGACGCAGGGTTTGATACCAGGACCCTGGGCATGACCTGAGCCGAAGGCAGCCGCTTTCAATGTGTTTTTTTCTTTCTCAACAATTAAGCATAGTAGAGAAAGTTTGAAAGATGAAGTGACTTTTTTATTTTAAATAAAAATAATATTTTGTGATGATTGTGGAAAAGTTGTAGAATACAGAAAGTTATAAAAAGGGAAATCAATCATGATCCTACTATCCCAGAGAAAACCACTATTAACGTTTTAACATATGTCTTTGCAGTCTTTTATCTGTGCTCATATTTTAGGATCCTACCATACATAGAATTTTGTATACTGCAATTCTGTTTGCCATTATATTGCAAGCGTTTCTCTTTGCCATTAAAAAGGTTTTGCAGGTGGGGCGCCTGGGTGGCTCAGTCGTTAAGCGTCTGCCTTCAGCTCAGGTCATGATCCCAGGGTCCTGGGATCGAGCCCCACATCGGACTCCCTGCTCTGCGGGAAGCCTGCTTCTCCCTCTTCCATTCACCTGCTTGTATTCCCTCTCTCGCTGTGTCTCTCTCTGTCAAATAAATAAATAAAATCTTTAAAAAAAAAAAAAAGGTTTTGCAGGTATAATGACTGTATAAATTACATCCTATGTGTGCACAATAATTTTCTTAAAAGTGCCTACTTGGATATATAAGTTGTTTACAATTTGCACTTTCATGAACATCTTCATTCACAAGTGCTTATCCACTTCTTATATTAGTTCTTTAAAACAGACTGTAAGAAATAGAATTACTGGGTTAAAAGTCCCAACATTTTAAAAGCTTTTTGTACATATTGCCGAAGAACAGAAAGACTGTTGGTTCTTGTTCCTTTTTCTCCCTCATGCCCAAGTTTTTGTTGTTGTTGTTGTTTTAATCAAATATATATATAACTGTAATTATACTCTATATACAATTTTACATTCTGCTACT
This sequence comes from Leptonychotes weddellii, assembly GCF_054177405.1. Classification (NCBI taxonomy): domain Eukaryota; kingdom Metazoa; phylum Chordata; class Mammalia; order Carnivora; family Phocidae; genus Leptonychotes; species Leptonychotes weddellii. Next base: position 80,832,856 of record NC_138378.1, on the reverse strand, counting down.
TTGGCCTAGCAAAAACATTTCTTGCATATTATCATATACTATGTATAAACCTATTAATAGGCATATGTAATCTTTGGATATAGTTTACTTAAACATTTGTCTGTCATTGAAATTCAGTCTTTTTGCAATATTCAGCATTACACATAATGTAATTCTCGTGTATTAAAGCAGACCTTATTGTGGTTATGATTTGGTTTTTGAAAGCTGACTTTTAATTCCCTGCTCCCTTCTGATGAGCCTCATGACTTGGGCAAGTTACTACACTTCTTTAAGCTTCTTTCTTTTTCCCTTCATAAGGTTGTTATGAGAATTTGATGAATAAGATAACCATGAGTCTGGCACAGTTCCTGTTACAAAATCAAGTTCTCAATCAATATAGAATTCAAAGGCATTTCTTTCAAATCATATTTTCCTTAGTGGGCTTGCTTAGTTCAAATTAAGTACCAATAAGATGCCTACATCTTTGTTAGGTTACAATCATATAAAAAGACCCTTCTTCCAGCAAACTCGTGCTGATTTATAGCTGGTATGCTGTGCTCAATGTTAGTTCCCTCACTCACTGAGGCTGAGATGGCTTACGAAGTAATTTTTAGGGAAATTTTCAGAGATTGTGACTACTCCAAGTTCTCCAATTCCTGAGGTACAGATTTGTGAGAAAAAATGGGATGAGGGGAATAGTGGGTATAGTAAGAAGTTTTTGACTTTTTTGTTTGCTAATAAGGGATCTCCTTTTCTCCCAGTCCCCCTACCCCAGTCATGCACATCCCATTGGGTTTGTTTAAACTAACTCTTTGATTGGGTTCATGTGAATTTGGCTCTCAAACTGTAGCTTGGTCTGGCTACAAAAATCCTCTTGTAAATTTAGCACTCTGTTCCCTCCTTTTATTTTTTTTTTTAAATTTTATTTATTTATTTGACAGAGAGAGACACAGCGAGAGAGGGAACACAAGCAGGGGGAGTGGGAGAGGGAAAAAGCAGGCTTCCCATGGAGCAGGGAACCTGATGTGGGGCTGGATCCCAAGGACTCTGGGATCATGACCTGAGCCGAAGGCAGACACTTAACGGCTGAGCCACCCAGGTGCACCCTGTTCCTTCCTTTTAAATAAATGTGTAGGGTTGCTATTAAAATGACCTTCCAGGGCTGAGTCTCCTTGGTATGTTAATTTACATTTAAGTGACTTTGATGAAGTTTTAATCATGAAAAAATAAAGTTTCTAAAAGGAATTAAAGAATAAGGAAATTTTTGGTTTTATAAATCTGAAATAAACAGAAATAACTAAATTCTAATTTAATATTAGATTGTAAAACACAGAGTTAAGACATTTTTAATTTGACTTTTTAACTTTGATTTAAAATTCTAATAATCATAGGTATTATTTTACACTTCACCCTAAGTACAATAAAACCATGCAATTATGAAGTGCTGATTCTTTAGTTGAGTAATCATTGTTCATAAAGCTAAAAGAGTCACTAATTCCTGAAAATTTTTTTTAGAAATTTAAGCAACAAAATAATTTAAAAGTGGACTAGCTCTTTCAAAAATATATAAACTCTTCCTTTTTAAAGTTGCATGAAAGGGGCGCCTGGGTAGCTCAGTAGGTTAAGTGCCAGACTCTTGATTTTGTCTTGGGCCATGATCAGGCTTGGCACTGAGCATGGAGCCTCCTTGAGATTCTTTCTCTCTCTCCCTCTACCACTCCTCTTGCTCATGCTGTCTCTCTTTCTCTCTCAAAAAGTAAGATAAATAAAATAATTTAAATTTACACAAAAATGATGGATATGTTAACTAAGAAAACATCATTTTCTAACAAGCTTTTTATAGAGTATTCACTTAAAATTGAAGGAAATAAATGAAATGATCAAAACACTTTTTTAAAGATTTTATTTATTTATTTTAGAGCGAGAGAGAGTGCACACAAGAGAGAGCATGTGTGCTAGTGGTGGGAGGAGCAGAGGGGGAGGGTGAAGGAGGGAGAAAAAATCTCAAGCAGACTCTGTGCTAAGCGCTAAACCAGGAGCAGGGGCTCCACCACCCTGAGATCATGACCTCAGCAGAAACTGAGTCAGATGCTTAACCCACTGAGCCACCCAGGTGCCCCAAAATACTTTTCTAAAGAACATTGTGAAATGATCACCACAATAAATCTCGTTAACATCCATCACCACACAGTTTCAGGTTTTTTTCTTGTGATGAGAACTTTTAAGACCTACTCTCTCAGCAATTTTTAAAATATATAATACAGTATTGTTAACTGTAGTCACTATGCTGTACATTACATCCTTAGGACTTACGTATTTTGTAACTGGGAGTTTGCACCTTTTGACAACCTTCACCTACCCCCAAGCCCCCATCTCTGAAAACCACCAATCTGTTACTATTTTACCAAGTTCCAGAGTGATTTTTCTATTTCTAAACAAGAACAACACTAGAAACAACAAACACCCTTATTTCAGCCAGAGTTAAAAGTAAAAATAGATAAATAAAAACACTATATACTGTTTTTAGAGTCAGAGTAGGCATTTAATATATAAAAACATGGACTAGATATGTCAAAAATTTATGATATAGTTGGCTGCCTGTTATGGAGGGGAAGTAGGATGGGAGGCAGGGAGAAAGAGAAAGAGCATGGGGAGTGATGTTCAACTTTGGGCATAGTATTGTTTAAAATCTATCTGAGGCAAATATGAAAAATTATAGAGATTATATGTTAATTTTGAGTATCAGATAGATGGATATTCATTATCCTTTGTATTTTTTCTGTATTTTTATCTAAGGAGAATGAAAATTAAATGTCTTATAATGTAATGCCTAATAGAGATACTTCAGTAAGAACAATATTCATTCTAATATATTTGCCAGGCTTTTAGCTTGCCTAAATTATGTAACAATTTTCTAATCTTAGTGCACTAGGCAGTTCTGTGCCTCTGGAACCCAGCATTACATCTGGTACTTTGTTAGCTTTTATAAATATCTTTTGAGTTAACAGGTATTGTAAATGAACATTACTTTAAAATAACTTGTAAGTATATTAGGATTTAACAGAAATCAATCTAAGTCTTGCTTATTTCTTGGAAACAAGAGAAAAACCTTCCTTTCCTCTAAAATCTTTAGGCATACTGTGTTCTTTACTGTGTGTGTGTGTGTGTGTGTGTGCGTGCGTGCGTGTGTGTGTGTGTGTGTGTGTAATTCTCACCTCAAGGGAAAACACCAATTAGACTTGATTAGAGAGTAGATTCCTTGGGGACAGCTGGAGAAAAGCTCATTAAATTCAATTATTGTAAAGATGGCAACAAGTTGAAAGATGGTTTTTTTTCTTATATCTGGTATTCCAAGTCTGTAAATATTCTTACTGAATGTGTGTTCCCATGTAAGCACCCCTCTAAGGAAGTACACATTTTTTTAACCACATGTTATGACAAAATTCAGCTGAAGTAAGAGTTTCTGTGTGGCAATTGCCTATAGTCTCACCATATACTGTCTCAAAATGTATTCCTGTCCTTGGAAGAATAGTTTCCATTGAGGATATAAAGTGACCAGCAGTATCTGTCAGGTCATGGGAAGAAAAAAAAATCTCAGCCTTTATAAACACATCAAATGTTTCCATATTATAAGTCATTGATAACAGTGGTTACTTAGGATAAAGGATAGTTTTAGAAAATATTTTTAAAAACAGGCAAAGGCTAGAATCAGTTTTTTTTTTTCCCTAACATTTGCTAGTCATCAAAATTCACCTCTTATTCCCTTATAGCCCCATGATTTATAATGACAAAATGAATGGAAATGCATCTTAATTACTTAACTGATTCATTCACTCAATCATTCACTTTTAATTCACTCATTTTTCAACAATGTATTCCAACAAAATATGTCAGGTATGTGCTAGACATGACCTCCTGGCAATTTAAGGACTAAAAATAAATCCATGTGTAGTCTAAAGGAAATATGATATGTGCCTATGAGAAGTTTATGTAAATTATGGAGAAGTAGTGGGGCGCTTGGGTGGCTCAGTCGGTTGAGCATCCAACTCTTCGTTTCGGCTCAGGTCATGATCTCAGGGTCCTGGGATTGAGCCCCACATTGGACTCCGCACTCAGCAGGGAGTCTTCTTGAGATTCTCTCTCTACCTCTTCCTCTATCCCTCCCCCTTCTTGTTCTCTCTCTAAAATAAATAAATAAATCTTTAAAAAAAATATGGAGAAGTATGAAGGAAGGAGAAAGTATGAGAAGTATTAAAGAGGGAGCACTATTTCTCTTAAAGGTCCTTGAAGGGTCAAAATTTGGTAGGAATTGGCTAATGACTCCAGCAGACATATCTTTTACTGTCTCTTAAGCTCTACCATAGGAATAGTTATCTACCTTCTTTAAGGCAAATGCATAGCCATCATGTGTGAATCATTTAAAAGATAACTGTATCCTTTAATGAACATGTAGCTATTTTTATCTGTATGCTACTTGGCTTATGTAGAAGCCTCTCATTTCTGCCATTGTGCAGCAGAATATAAGGACATAAAAATAATTACTCAAATCAAATGCCACTCCAACAGCAAAATGAACGAGGGATACTAGCTGACAATCTATAGATGAGAAGTGCAAATAATTGCATCAAATTAAGAGATGTAAATTATTGGGGCATCTGGGTGGCTCAGTCAGTTAAGCATCTGCCTTCAGCTCAGATCAGGATCCCAGCCAGGGTCCTGGGATCGAGCCCCACATCGGGCTCCTTGCTCAGCAGGAAGTCTGCTTTTCCCCTCTCCCTCTGCCCCTCCTCCCTGCTAGTGCTCTCTCTCTCTCTCTCTCACTCTCTCTCTCTCTCTCTCAAATAAATAAAATCTTTTTAAAAAGAAAGATGTAAATTATTATAATATATATATGATAAGCATATGAACAGAATATTTGACCTTCATCACATAACTATAACATGAGAGCTGACACTGTCACCTAAAAGTAAACTTTAAGAAATAAACTATATCCACTGTTAACATTATTAATCATTAATCTTTTGAAAGAAGTAATCTGGCAGTAGTATCAAAAGCCTTAAAAATATTCTACTTCTAAGAATTTATTCTGAGAGAATCATCAGAAATAGCAATTAGGATTCCATTACAAGGTTGATCATTGAATTGTGTAAAATAGCAAAGCATAAGAAATAACATCAATGACCACCACCAACAACAACAAAAAGAACTTGCTAAGTAAATTATTGCTCATTCATGTGATGGAATATTACAGTTATTTAAAAGTTTATTCTCAATATTTAACCGTCATAAAATATACTCATAATTTAATTTATGTATTCAATCAGGCCATTCATTCACCCAGTCATTCATTTACTAAATGTGCATTACTATTTTACTATGTGGCTAGCTCTGTGCCTATTTGGAAGTACAATAGTGTGTAAGACATTGTCCTTGCCTTCATAAGAATTATAGTTTAGCTATGGGATTGAAGAATCAAGCAATTTGAATGTGATACTGTGTGTATATGTATTAAGATAGAAGAGCAAGGTACTAAGAGAACACAACAAAAATTTGGGAAAGCAATGCTTGTTGAATCACAATCAACTTTCACTTGTCAAGACTTCCTCAAATGTTGTCTAAGTTGAGACAAGAAAAATGAGCAGGATTTAGGCAGACAAAGAATATTTGGAAGAATGTTCTAGGCAGAGGAAAAATTATATACTACTGTCCAAAGGAAAAAAAAATCCAGGCATTTCCTATACAGCATGATTTGAATTTTATGAAAAGTACTCTAACATACTAAGAATGATTCTCTCTGGGAGGGAGGATTTTTGTTTGATATCAATATTTTCCCCTAAATTTTAAAATTTTGAATAAATCTTATTCACAATAAATATGATTTGCTATTCAATTAAGAAGAATTAACCTTATAAGTTTTCAGGAAATTCAAATGATCAGAGGAGACTGACCTTCAAAAGAATTAATCAATACTTAAATTTATTCTGTACACTGTTCATGAATTCTCCTGTGTTTAAATACATTAGCATCAGGATCAGGATATCAATCTATCAACCTGTTTCACATGCTTCACCTATTAAAATTTGTGACTTAAAGCAGCATACCTTGATGATTAACAATAAGGTCATATGGTAAAATGTTACCCAGCAGCACATGTTTATCTCACACATGTCAGGGTCACAAGGCTATCACAGAATTTAAAGATGGGGCGAAATGTTAGTCTAATTACCTACTTGAAGGCCACAAGAAAAACCAATAATTCCTTGGAGGGATTGGCTTTTTTTCCAGAGGTGCTTTTACAAGTAAGCTGTGTATATATAGGTGACTGACAAGGTGATGGAGAATGTACCTGTGCCTAGAACGGCTCTGCGTCTGAAAGTATTAACCAAACTACCCAATTTTCTCCCAGTGTGATGCAAATAGATTTCCTCATGTCTTGAAATCTTTTGTTATTTGAATTTTGTCCTTAAACAGAAAAGACACAAATTATTTCTATTGTCAACACAGTACCATCATCTACAAAGACAGATTTTTGGGCATCTTCTGTGTCATAAGTTACTATGTATTTTGCTGGTGTTAGAGGAATAAAAGACATCATTCCTACCCTTAGGAAGTTTTCCTCATTAGAGGGGCATATCAAGGAGACAAGATAAACCTGTTCACCCACCAGCAGTATCACTGATATGTTTTAAGTGCCGTGTAAGTGACACAAACAGTAAGTCCTTAGGGAGGGCAAATGAAGCCAAAACTATATATGGGCCCTGGAGGTCAGAGGTAGTTTCTGGGAGGTGTCATTTGAGTACTTCAAGAAGGGGAAATATAGACAAGTAGAGTGACATTTAGAAAACCACTTTGTTGTGAGAAAAGACATTTTGGAAAGTAATTGTAATTTGCTTCTGTTATTAATTCCATTTTTATAATTACTCTTCATAATTGCACAATTCTTTTATTATTTTTTTAATTTCAAAAGTTGGAGTAAGCTCTTTTTTTATTATGTTCAGTTAGCCAACATATAGTACACCATTAGTTTTTGATGTAGTCTTCAACGATTCATTATTATCATTTTAATAGAGGTCACACAGATCTGATTCTAATCTATCCCGAAGATCAAAAAAAATTTTAAGTTTCCTATAGTGCAGTTACATTACCTTGATTGTGGACAAGATTTATTTCTTTTAAGTATTTATTGTTATTTTATTCAGAAGCAAAATTGTATTAGTTGTCTATTGCCGTCTAACAAATTACCTCAAACTTAACAGCTTAAAACGACACATAATTACTACCTCAAACTTTCTGTGGGTCAGGAGATCAGGCATTGCTTAGTTGGGTCCTCTTCTTCAGTGTTTCTCACAGGGCTTCAGTCAAGGTTTTGCTCTGGCTGAGGTCTCATCTGAAGACTTGACTAGTGAAGAATACTCTTGCAAGCTTACTTGTATAGTTGTTGACAGGATTGAATTTCTTATGTAACTGGCAGACTGAATTTCATGCTGGCTGTTGGAGGTAACCTTCACTTCCCTGCCACCCAGGCCTCTCCATAGGGCAGTTCATAGCATGAAAGTTCATTTCATCGAAGCCAAGAAGGGAGATTGTCTATTAGCAAAACAAAATTTATAAATATATGTAATATTATCAAAGAAGTGTTATCTCATCAACTGCTGTATTCTATTAGTTAGAAGCAAGTCACAGTTCCTGCCCACTTAATCGGAGGGCATTGTACAAGGGCATGAGTACCAAGAGGCAGAAGTCATTGCAGGTCATCTCAGAGTCTGTCTAACACACAAATATACATATTTTTTATGCTTAAATGGGGTCCATAAGTTATGGAAAAAACACAAGATTTTTAATTCAATACATGTGATTACTTCAGACATTCTTGACTAGAAGATGTGTAAGACTAGATTGCAATGCTAGTTTCTGGTTAAAAGTAGACTATAGTCTAAACTCAAGATGCTCTACTAACTACTATACAATGCTAGCCAAATCCTCACCTCCACTTATGCCCACTTCCATTGTCTGTAGTATCAAGAGATTGGACTACAAAGCATATTAAATTTCATATTTTATTGTTGTACATCACACCCAGTAATTTGAAGCTTGAAGGTAAGTTTGGGTAAAGGGTTATTCAATTCTTTTAAGTAGAAGATCATTTTCTTCTACCTTAGCAACTCCATATGCTATGACACTTGGGACAAAATTTGTTATCTATAGCACAATATATTCCATTTTAAAATACAGGTGACCATGCTTATGCTGTATTGATTTTTTTCAAGATTTTATGATCTATGCTGTATTGTGTTGCCACCTAATAGTGTAGTCTGTAAAATGTAGAACTCTGCAAGAATAACCAGTAGTGTCCGTGGATGCATTCAGAGAACAAAGTTTACTACCAAAGTAGGATGATTAAATTGTGTATTATTGTTTAAATTGTGTATATAGGCATTTTTGTGTGTGGCTTCCTAACATCTTACCATTGGATGATCAGCATTCATGGAATCCTTGTGCATGGTGATAAACACAATTGTGCCATAAACATGCAACTACCATGGCATTACTGACATGTTGACCAACTCCGTTCCCAGTAAATTTTCTTGATTTTTCCTACTGAAGAAAATCACTTGGGAAGGGGAGAGGTTCAACTTTCATAAGTTTGACATGTGAACAAATGGAGAAAAATAGAAGCTCTAAAGTAATAGGAAATGAATAGAGCTGCTACTCTGTTTAACAGTAGACTCAGAGATGCTAGAAAGTTCATTCACCTGCTGCATGCCTGCACTTGCTGTATAACATTTCTCAACAGCTTTTTTATTTTTTTCCCAAAAGAAAATGTTTTGTCCAAAAGATTTCTGTTTTTTTTTTTTTTTTCTTTTGGGAAACCCTGAGCATGGATTTAGGGGTGTTCTGACTCTACTCAGGTAGTCATTATTCAACAATACAGGACTTGGTGAGAGATGCCAGGGAGGGTTAAAATACTCTCTTACTGTGAGACACAGCATATAACCCTTTTGAAAAGACCTTGTCAGACTACTCAGCAAGTCCACAGATCCAAGTGCAAACTATATATTCTTCCTGGAGAAGGCAGTAAAAGGCGTTGGTATGCAAAAGTGCTGAGCAAGCAGGAAATACTGGAGGACTCCAGGAGGATAAAAGATCATATGTCTTTCTGGTGAGAAATAAAGGAAGGATCCTGGCTGCTAGTGAGCATTAAAGATTCCAGGATACTTCTCCCAGGATGGGACTGTTAATCTATGTGTTCTGGCAAAATTCCAATTTAGGTAATTGTTTTCTGCCTTCCTAAATCTCTTTTTCCTTTCCATTTATATTGAAAATGTCTCACTTTCTGTCCTAAATGGATTACAGTCTCACTCACCTGGAAGGGCATGTTATAAAAAAGCAAATGTAAATTTATGTAAAATGTCAAATACTGTGCAAGTTCATAATACTATTATCTTGATCACTACTATTTTAATTTATATATAGTTTTCTCCTAGAGTATTTTGTTTTTCTTGGGTATTATTTTAGTTTATGGCTTTCTTTCAAATTCTCTTACAATCTTATAATATAATGCTCAATCCTATTTCTTAAGTCAGATACATTCATTTTGTCTTTAGTTATATTGTATTTCTGATTTAATAATATAAGTTTATTTATATCACACATAATAATGGCCATGTTTTTAAGTATATATCTGGAGTTGGCAGACATTTTTTAAAGTTCCCCCAAAAGGTCTGACATTTTTAAAAAAATCAATCATCTACCCTTTCCCACTTCCCATTCATTTTTCAAATCAGCCTCAGGATAAGCCAAACAGTATCCCATGAGATTTCTTAGCTTTGACAGTCTGCCTTTATAAGTTTAAGACAAGCTTAATATAAGAAACATATGAAACTGGTGGCCAGCCTGTTACACAATTTGAAAGGCAAAGGGAAGACTCATTCTCTTCAACCTGCTATTTGAAATTGTTTTCCTTACCTTAAGGATTAATTAGCTTTTAAAATACAAAACCCCAGTGAGATCAAATAAAACCATTAACAACTGGACACGCTATAGGTTTAAGTAAATTCTCCATCCTTTTCTGAAAGCAATTTTAACACGGTGGCCAGGGAAGCTATAATGAGAATACAGGTACTTGAGAATAGGGAAGGTGACTTAATGAGGTAAAAAAAGACTGCCCAGAAAAATCCCCAGAATGATCAGAGATCTTCCTCCTCTTTCATATGGGTCTGACTTAGTTTAAGTTTTTATGCTTCATTTTATTTAAGTGGCCAGGCTCCCTCCTACATATCACCTATTGCAAATCCACTGGGTATTTTTTTATGTTCTTAGTAATATTTCCACATAGAACTAGACAATATAAAAATAGGTTGAACTTCCTTAAGTTGAGTGAAGGCTACACCAGGCTTTTTTATTCTGTTAAAGCCTTTCTCTAACATAATCTTAAAATAGCCCCACAAAATTGCTGATAGATCTGTGGGAGTTTAACGCATGTATTTGAGGGGAAAAATTAACCATGTACAGTGTACAAAGAACATTCTGATTGAAAGGTGCTATATAAATGAGAGATATTTTTTCTTATTCTGTTCACACTCAAAAAAAAATTTGTTGAAAACTGACCATGGTGTATGTCTATAGATAGAAGATATTGAAACTTTAATAAATGTGATTCATACTCATATAGGAGTATAGTCTGGGTTAAATATGATATCTTCATGAGCCCCGAATTTAACCAAGCAGAAAATAATAATATCAGAAAAATCTAGTTTTGTTTTGAGATTTTGGGATGAGAATCTACTTCTAAAATCTTACTATAGATTGAGTTCAGTTGAAAAAAAATTTTTATACCTTTTATATTTCAGATGCCTTTATATTTTTTTCCTGACCTCAGCCTATGATATTCACATTAGCCAGGATCCTAATATCCCGTGTAGGTCAGAACATCTGCATCAACCAGAAGTGTCTCCACAACTGAATTGATTCAGTAGGGCATTTTTGGTTAGCTTGGCAGTAAGAATCAATAAGAAGTTCTTACGGAGTTGATCTCTCTATCTCTAGAAAATTCCAAAGGCTATTTAAGCCAGTGAAAACTCAATCCTATGTATCCTGGGCCTTAGGTGGAATTTCTGTTCCTAAATGGAATGAGAAAGAATATGCATGTATGTGTGCATGGTATATTGCAGGGGAGAGGTATATCTGATGAGAAATATATTCTATTCCAGACAACATATGCCTCATAGGGCTAAAACCTGTAAATTGACAAAAGCAACCTATTTCACGAGGTGAAGCCAGTGCTTTACATATGAAAGTGGCATCATCAAATAAGGGAAATCTATGAGCAGTGATAGGAGTGTGTTATTTGTGGTTTCAGGAGTCCTGTAACATCAGTGGCACAGGAGGCTGAGGGCAGATATCTCTTCAACTGAAAAATCTCTGAAGGATTTCATAGCAGCTAACTTCTAACATTCATAAGAGGAAAGAAACAAAAGATTAAACCAAACACACCTAGCATTTATACCAAATATATCCAGAGGAAATCAACAGCAGAGGTGTATGCAGGATTTTGGTCACATCCCAGGTATTTTATCTTTAAATCTTTTATACTTGGAGTAATTTATGTCCCGTTTGGTTTGCAAATACAATTGGAAGGCCTTCATATTTGTATTCATCGGAAAAGCGTGTTGTAAAGCCTCAAAGAAACCTGTCCGATAAACATCAGGCTGCATCCCGGTGCTCCCTGGTCAGCGGAGTCCATCATTCTTGCTTGCCTGTGGAGGGGTACAACGCAAAGACGCGAGAGTTACCTAAAGTGATAGGACACAACATGACACATCAGTCAAGAATTGTTGGGGAAAAGATACAGTGCAGAGTTTTAGAAATTTTGCCTTTGGAAGGGAAAGCTTTTAAATTTGTCTTAGGAAAAAAATAAAATAAAATAAAAAGATGAAGGGCCAATCCAAAACTGAAAGAGGAAAAAATACAGTATCGATCCAAATGCTGCTTGCTGAGTCATAAGGAAATTGAAATTGCTCTAAGGAAAGAAAGGTAACCAGCAGAGCTGATGAAAACCCTGAGGAAAATGTTCAAAATGAGATCCCTGCATCATAATCATTTCATGTTGGCCAGCTCGTCAGGACTTCAAACAGGACGGTGGGAAATGAGATTGTTCCTCAATGAAAATGCATACAGATAAATTTAAATTAACTTCTGAAATGTTCCGTGACCTCAAAGGGAATTTAATTCCTTAACTTAGGATAGATCTTGCAGGGTGGTATAATTGGGATTCTTTGGCACGAGCATCATCCTGCTCTGGAAGGAATAGTACCAAGTTATTCTGGTTTGTTTCATTCAGGGATGGGTTTGGAATGGTATCAAGACCCTTCCCACCTGCTCCTGTCACTCCAGCTACTAAGTGAATTCTGATGTAGAGTCTTCATTGATCACTCTGTTATTCTTCAAAATAATTTAAATGATCTCAACATGGGAATTTTGATATATAAAACATACATAGAACAGGGAGTAGTATTCTGGACTCTCCAATCTTCAGAGGTCTACAGATAAATTTGCTTTAGTTTCTTACTATCTAGGAATATGCAATGTGACAGTCTTTTTGTTTTGTTTTGTTTTGTTTTGTTTAAACCTGAGCTGAGATCAAGAATCAGAAGCCTAACCAACTCAGTCACCCAGGTGCCCCAATGTGACTGTCTTAATACATCTCTTATATATCAAACAGAGTCATCAGATAACAGCTTACTCCCTTTTGTTTGAATGGATAGTCTTTGCCTCATATTTAGTCAATATCTATGTTTTAAGCATGTATATTTCTGCCTAACTTACTCCTTTGAATTAGGGAAATGTCTAAGCGATCCTCTTGATTCTAAAATACTTAAATCTTAACTTTAGCAGTTATGGGAGGGAGCTCAAAATCACGTGAGTCCAGATACTTGAAAAGTTTAGCAAAAAACTAGGAAAACAAATGTCATCAAATTAATAATAATTTTGTTAAATGTTAATACCTTCTGTGATAAAGAAATGAGTATGGACAAAAACTGGGGATGGAATGTAAAATGTTACATTGGAAAAGACTTACTTTAATTTCTTTAATTCTAAATAAACTGTATTCAAAATACCCATTGAGCTAGGTGGGCCATGCCCATCCCCTAGGTCTTATGGGCTTGTTGGTATCAAAGCTATATGGGTCTTTGACTCTCTCTCTCTCTTTTTTTTTTTTTTTTTACTACCAGAGAATATCCAAAGTGGATCCTGCAAAGAGGACACAGTAAATAATTAGTCAGTGAATTAATATTTGACTCCTTCCTCCAAGAAGGTGGGTAGATAGTGAATATCAAGATGGACATTGTCCCTGCCCTCATAGAACTTATAATCTAAAGGCAAAGAAATGATTTGAACACATACTGCTAAATAACTTCTTAAAACAACATACGTGCAAAGTGTTACATAATTATTGCTTGTGCTATGGGAAAGGGTGGTAGGGCAACTTAACCTAACTAGGAATGAGGGTGGAGAATGTGTCAGGATCCCAGTAACAACTTTCTCCCCCAAGAATATGAAGAACATAAGAATCAAGAGATAGATGGCATTATAAGCATCATCTGATACTAAAGTCATCTCTTAAAAGTCCCAACAAATGATTTTTAAATTTCTATGTAAACAATTCTAGGAGTGAGGAAATGTCTATCTCCCAGGTATTTCATTCTGTCTTTGGTCAACTTGGTTACATAGTGAGAGGAAATTTCTCTACTCCATATTATGCCTTTTGATCTGAATCCCACCACTTTAAAAACAAATAGAATTAGTTTAATTTTTGTTCCAAATGAACTTATTAAAATACTGTGAGAAGGCTGTCATAATTTCCCCAAGATTCTTATGCTTTTAGCAAAATTCCTTTGATGTAATATTCCCAATTTACTTAGTAACCCTAATCATCATCCTCTAAGTGGGATATAATTTGTTTGGTTTCTTGTACTAAAATGTGATGAGTTAGTTTCAGGTAGGTGTGCCTAAGTCTTTTTAAGTCTTGTAGATTTTTTTTAATCAGAGTGCAGGATTTAGCATTTGTTCTTATTAAATTTCATGTTATTAGGTAGTACCTGATATTCCAACTAGGTGAAAACTTTTGGATCTCATTCAGGTACCTGGTGTATCTTAGGTTCCTGAATGCTAGTGATCTGTACAGTATGATTAGCTTCCCTTCTAAATCATCAGAATTGTTAAATAGCACATTGTTAATAAGTATGTAGGGAAAAATTACTTTTTATTCCTCTCTGTTTTCTATTAATTTCTGGGCAGGGTATGTTTTAGTTGCTTGTGTATAACTAGTATCTGTTGAATATTATTATTTGAAAAACTGTGGACTTGAGGCAAGGGAAGGATGGAATCAAAGATAAATAAATAGAAAACTCTTCTACCTGCAAAGTATAGTGAAACCAATGTTAAATTTAGTGTCAGGCCATTCAGGATTCATATATCAAATCTACTTCTGACCTGAAGGATACTGCTAACCTCTGAATGTTGATTTTCTGGCATGGGAATACACACATCCGATCAAATCTATCTTACCAAGACATTGTGAGGACTGAATTATTATATGTAAGTACCTGGCTCTTAGCAGCTATATTTTCTCTCTTCCCAGAAGTTTATCCTGGAGAAGATGGACAAGTCCACATATCATAGGAGAATTTGAAAGAAAGTGCTGGGTAGGTGGGACATAGAAGTGTCCAGAGTGGGATGTGTTTAAGTCACCAGCTAAATGCTTCCAATTTCAAATACTGGTGTGGTGGTGTATGGCTTTAAATTCTGCCCTGGCAGAATTTAGATAATTGGAGGGCACAAAAAGAGTCTGGAAGTATGATCTGCTTTGGATTATGCAAATGAATATACACATGGTGCTATCCTTAACAAAGAGGCTTTCTGCAAACATAAGAATTCATCTGCCAGCTAGGTGTTTTCATTTATTAAAGTTACATTTCTCTCTTTTAGTTCCAACTCTCCTTCAAAGTCAACAAATATATGTGAGTAAGATCCTCATTTTCAGCTCTTAGACTGTTCAAACATGAGTCAACAGACTTCAGTTTAACAGAGAAATTACATTTATAGAACATTCTCTAAGGTTATCATTGCTTTATTATATATATTATATATATATATACTATTATATATATAATATTTACATATAATTTATATAAAACATCTCTGTATGTATCTATAGATATATATAATATTTCCCCTTCTTCTCCTCAGGTACAGTCTTCTTTTTCTTTTAGTCAGGAAGGTCATGCTGCTACTATCCATTGTTACCATGTCTGGTCCAGAGCAATGACCTTCAGGATGATCTTTTCAGGACAATAGCATTTCTCAGCATTTGTTTCTCACCTGAGAAGGGGCAGCCAGCTTTATCACTGTTTCCATGCACTTCCCTGAATAAAGAAAAATTTCACAGCAGTTGTAGGTAGAAGCAACAAATAACAAGTGATTGCTAGATCCCGAAAAAAGCATTTTCTGAGCGCTACTGTGAATTGCTATTTAGTCCAAGCTCCCTCACCTCCCAAGGACACACTGTCACCTGAGAGGGGCTACATTCCAGGAGCGCAAACACCCATCTCCACCACGCCTTACCCACTGCACAAGAGGCGCCAAATGGCTCAAACATGCAGGGATTAGGAGACAGAAGTCCCATTTTTCTTGATCTTAATTTAGTTGAAATAATGCGCCAGGAAATGTCATTGTTTATAGCAATGTGAAAATAAAAGGTCCTAAATGCCCAAGTAAGCAAATGCCTGTACCTGTGGCTCAATATGAATATGCATGGACTTGTAAGCATAGAAACAGCCTGGGAATCCTCACAAGAAATAGTCCAGCCCAAGAATACCTCATTTGACACACATGGCTTTAGTTGCTTTGGGTCCTAGACTGACCAAAGCAAGCCCACAAGATTTACTGATGTATTTCATACATGTCTGTGTTACTTCAGATAAATGTCATCATATGTTTAAGGATAGAACAGACTTTCTTTTAAGTCATAGGAAATTCAAAGCCAGCATAAGTCTTTAATCCTCATCCCATGCTCTTATATGAAATTATAAATGCTCAATGCCTTTATTACCATTGGTTAATCTGGATTATTGTATTATGATTCCTTAAAAAAGGGGGGGGTGAAAGTGAAAGTAAGGAAATAATTTTCTCAAATAAGCAAGTGAATACTGTATCAGCCTGGCAGATTTCAATGCCTATGTCAAGATTAAGGAGGAGCAAAGACCAATACAAATTTCCCAGGAAAGGGCAGATTGTGGCTATTGAAAAGATTGCATTGACACTTGAGCTGAGAAAGCAAAGTACTACACCCGACAGACTATCAGGAAGAAATTGAAACTGAATAAACCAGACCATTTTAATGGAGAAATGAAATATAACTCCCTGTTTCTTGGAGGTAAGTGTCATGTAGTGTAGATATGAGAAGAGCAAGCAAATCATTTGGTAATGTGCAGAAAGATTTTTGGTGATTCTAAAATATTTTTTAAAAGTTAAGTCTTAGGCTAATGCTTCATTACTACATAGTTTCCTGCGTTTGGGAATTTTATAATATGAAAATATACAGAACATAAATTTAATGAAATCATTGAATTATTAATGATGGTAGGGTTGAAAATGACCTTATTCTCCAAAGAATACAACTTGTCTGAATTTAGACAAATGGAAATCACTACCTAAACAGGCAAAATGATTTGTCAAAAACTACTTACCACTGAAATAGATCTTCCTATTTTGACCCTCAAAAAACCATTTCCTCTATAAAAACTGGGTCAACCACTTTCAAAAAGAAAGTGACTTGTTTCCCTTTTACTTATTCTTAGTATGTCTGTACTATGTGGTATTATGATAAGACCTTTTATCTTATTCTTATTACATCTTATATAAATTCTATACTTAGTCTGCATTCATTACCAACTTGGTGTCTCTCTGCTTCTGGTTCCTAATTCTTTTTTTTTTTTTTATCATAATGTTTTAAGCCTAGGGAAATATATTTCTGGATCTTACAGAAAGAGGTTTTAAGTCACTATTTAAATCACCCTTTTATCAATATGGCCTGGTTCTCTTCTGCTTTTTCTACAAAAATTAGTAAGAATAAATAAAATAGAATTGAATACAGAAAACTGTGGCTAAGTTCTATTCTCAAAGGGGTTTTCTAAGCAATACTATAGGCTTACCCACATACACATATACGCATACACACAAAAATATTCTTTAAATTAAGGGCAAACTTTTCTCTAACCCATGGTACAAAGCGTGGAATATTAGTGTCTATAGCTAGCCCAGAGGGTTATTTTCTGAACTATTCTTCAGTAAGTTTTGTTAATATTTGGTCTTTGCTTCCAACCATGTGGATCTATTCCATATGTGAACACACAAAGTTGTGTTCACTGGTGACCCTTTGATATCATTTGGTATCAAGTAAATAAGTTGGATATTCTGTCTATTCCTTGTCGTCCAACCAAACTCTAAATATCTTCCAGGAGCTAGTTTAAGGAACATGTCTTTGTAGCCTTCCCTAAGTCATAAAATCTGTAGCAATATGATATTTTAGGCCAACTGACTGTTTTAAGCTAAGTCTCAGAGCGTTATATCTTTGTGATATCATTAGAATATAAGTTTGGCAAATACTTTTCAACTCTTGGACTTTTTCCTTTTTGTTATGTGTGTCCTAAGACATTGTGTTGAAATGAATTCCCAGGCCTTTCTGTCTAAGTGGAAAGACCTCTAAGGACAAAAAGTGATATCTCACTGTGGAAAAATATAACACCTCTTATGCCACACACACATACTAGGGTCTATGATTTGGTTATAGGATTGAATAGCTCTAACAATTTACACTGGCAAGCCAATTTATAAATGAGGAAACTGTGTATTAATTTATATTTGGAGATAAACATTATATATATAAGACTATAATATTCATGCCCACAGAGACCAAAGAAGTTCAGGTTAAAATCAGCAGATAAGCTTGAAAAGCAGGCTTTGTTTTTTGTTTGTTTTTGTTTTTGTTTTGTTTTGTTTTGTTTTATGAAAAAAGGGATCCCACTAAAACCTGTGAGACACATGTCTGTGATGGTCTTTCACATATTCATATGTTCTGCTTTGTATGAACATGTGTGCTGTTACTGTCTGTAACAAAACTTTGCATTAGCCATGTTACCTCTTTTCTTAGCTTTTATGAAAGTATGCCCTTTTAAGCACCTTTTCTGATTTCTTTTACTTCTATTTCTTTTAATTCAATCATATTACATTGATCTCTAATACGTAAGTAAGCATATATTTTAGGCATCATAAGAACAGACCAGCAAAATGTTCCAACAATGAAGAAGCATGTGACTTTTGAGGATAAAATTATGAAAAGACAGAACGTCAATGAACAATTAGGAAGATTCCTTCAGCAGGGTATCAGAGTGCAGCCTCAGATAATGCTTGGCACTATTAGTATGTCCTAAATTTTTATCAAGTGTAATTTTTACATAACTACTGAAAGGCTATTAATAATGACTCATCTGAATAAAAAAAGAAAATGACAATTGCTACCCATACATTTCTGACAGGTTCTGCTTTTCCCTTCAGTAGGTAGGATATCTTGGTCCTTATAGCAAGACTATTCCTTCAGTGGCAAGTATTGAGTAATGTATCAACATTTTGCTCTGTGAACTAAAACTGATCTTCCACTGGAAATTTCAAATTATAGGGAAATTGTGCCAGTCACAAGATGTGGATGTCTGTCACCTAGAAGATTCTTTTCATTGTTGCAGTTCTATAAATATTTCTTGAGTTGTTTAGACCTTGGTTTCTTGCTGATTTAATTTATATGAGCCAATAATTTAAGACCCCGAATCCCTGGGATATGTAATAGTTCAAGTGTTCAGAACTTCAAAACTCTGGTTTTCTTCGTATGGATGTCTTAAAAGCCAGTTTGAAGCTCTTCTCTAGCAAAAGACCATATTGTAAGGTTCTTCAAACCCAGCACATGAAAGACTGCTATTGAACTTACATTTAAAACATAGCTATATATATAATTTTCAAAGCAATTTTTTATATTATCGTCTTAATTGTACTTCATAAAAAAACATAAAGCATGAAGGGCTGAAAAGTATTATCTTTAACTTAGTGAGGAAGTAAGGGTATGGGTTGAATGCAAGGACATCGGAGTCAGAAGGACTGAGCCTGGGAGTGCCTGGGTGGCTCAGTTTGTTAAGCATCTGCCTTTGGCTCAGGCCATGATCTTAGGGTCCTGGAATTAAGCCCCAATCTAGTCCCTGCTCCGTGGGGAGCCGGCTTCGCCCTCTCCCTCTTCCCACCCCCACTCGTGCTCTCTCTCTCAAATAAGTAAAATCTTAAAAAAAAAAGACTGAGCCTGAATCTCAGTTCTGTTTTTTATTGTTTCTTTAACTGATTAACTCTCTCTTTCCTCAGTTCTCCAGTTATAAAATAGAAATAATGGTAGCACCAACTCATAGGGTTGTTTTGAGCAATACCTGTAAACACACTGAATACAGCCCAGTACATAATAGAAACTCAGTAAATAGTAATTGTTATTTATATTAAAGTATTGCCAGGGGGAAAATGAGTCACAGAGACATTCAAATGATGTGCAAAAAGCCAAGAGATGTGGTTAGTGACAAAGCTGGACTTAAAACTCACTCTCTTCCAACTCCTATGCCAATATGCTATATCCTTAGCATTTCCCTAATATATGACAGTGTATGATTAAGTGCAAAATATATAGACAATAAAAAGTTACATGAGATGGATGATATGGACCATCATATATGCCATATTTTCTGCCTTTGTAAACTGATAATTCTAAACTTTTGCTTAGAGTTTTCAAACTCCCAGAAGCTGCTCACTGGATACAAATATTTTGTTATATTAATATGATATATGAATATATGGTATATATTTTATACAATAGTATATAAATGTAATTGATAATGTTTATAAATAAATATATTTAAAACAAAAGGGGTGGCAAAAATATTTATATACTAGGACATTAAGAAATTTATTTTTTAACAAGATGAAAAATTTTTGCTGTAAATGTTTCTTTTGCTTTAATATTTTTTATAACAGAAGGAATGCATGTTTATTTTTGAAAACTTGAAAGCGGAAAGAGAAAAAGCAAGAAAGCAAATAAGCAAAAGTCATGCAATGACCAATTCTAACAAATTTATTAGAGCATATATTTTATTTCAGCCCTACATATGCACATATGTATATATATGTAATATTTTTATTTTATATATTTTGTTTATATTTTATAAAAACACTAAACTGATTTACAACACATTTAGCTTAATGACGTATAGGGATATTTCCAATAATTTTATATATATTGTTTTTAGTGACAATAAATATTTTATTGATAAATAAGTAGTAATTTATTTTAAGTATTAATTTATATTAAACATGTAGGTTGTTTCCTGCTTTGTTTTTTCTATTAAAAGGACACTTGTAGACAAATTTCACAAAGCAAAATTAATCCTAAAATAGAAATTTCTAGAAATCAAATTTCCAAGGTAAAGTCTAGGTATATTGATAATGCTTTTGATATATGGGGCTTAATATTTCTCAGTAATAGATGTGCCTACTTAAATATTTACATTTATGTGTATAAAAGACGTCTTAACCAGCATTTCAACCTATTGGGATATTATCTCCAACATAATATTAATTGAAAAATATATAAGTTAATTTTTTTTAAAGATTTTATTTATTTATTTGAGAGAGAGAGAATGAGAGACAGAGAGCATGAGAGGGGTGAGGGTCAGAGGGAGAAGCAGACTCCCTGCTGAGCAGGGAGCCCAATGCGGGACTCGATCCTGGGACTCCAGGATCACAACCTGAGCCGAAGGCAGTCGTTTAACCAACTGAGCCACCCAGGCGCCCATAAGTTAATTTTTTAAAACCTCATTTTTTTCTTAATTTGTTTCTTTGATTACCAGAGTGACTGAGTGATTACCATTTGTAGTCCTATGAATTGTTTATTTCACTTTCCCACTTTAAAATATTCCAGAATAGGCTTTATCTGAATAAATTATGCTATTGCTTCGTATCCTTCAACAGCAGGATGACTTGTGCTTTGTCTTGAAGCTCCCCATCCCAGTTGGGGGCCCTGTTATCAATCTTCCCTAGCCCCACACAGCACCCAAATGTGTGACAGGAGGATGATTTCTCATCCTCCAAATTAATGTTCTCAGATCTAATTTCTAGACTCATCTGTATTATGTTTTCAGAAAATGTTTTTTACATTTTAGCAGGTTGATGTCATTATTTGCCAGTATTTATTTTAGTGTTAATAATTTTAATTAAAAATTAGCTGACTTTTTCATGTGCTTTTGGTGGGTTCATTAAACACAGTGCAGAGGGCAAAAGAAGAGGCTGGTGTAAGTGAAGGTCATTTTTTCCAGCAATAACCTGTTCCCAGAAAGGGTTTGTAATTCTGTTTGGTTTTAAAGGAAACTTTATAAAGTATTTGATATGATCCTCATATTTGTCAAATAAGGGAAAATTTTAGAGTAAATGTTTTCTTTTATAATAAGGTAGAAAATCTATAAGATTTTAATAGCTTTGGCTCTGTCATTTAAGGGGGGAAAAGTGTTTTCTTGTGGAATCGTTTAAGTCCTGAGGGGAAATTGATCTCAAGGAGCAGGAATTAGCATTAAAGGACTGTCACAGAGCATGAGGCAGGGCATTCATAAATACCAATCTTTGTCCTAGACATGGATCAGTAACTGTCTTCAGCTATTTCAGCAATGATGTTCAACGGCTTTAACAACGGATGACCTACATGGGCTCCCTGATCTTGTGCCCGTTACCTCTGGTCCTCCTCTCCCTTTGTTCGCTTTGTTTCCGATGACTCCTCAATCAGGCCTCTCAGGCTTCTGACCAAAAGCCTTTGCTCCAATAATTCTCTCTGCCCAGAGTGCTCTACTTCCAGATAGCTACTTGGTTAAATCTTGCCTCTTTTTCAAATCTTGGTCAAATGTCACCATCTCGGGATGCCTGGGTGGCTCAGATGGTTAAGCATCTGCCTTCGGCTCAGGTCATGATCCCAGGGTCCTGGGATCGAGCCCCACATCGGGCTCTGTGCTCAGCAGGGAGCTTGCTTCTCTCTCTCCCTCTGCCTGCCTGTCTGCCTACTTGTGATCTCTCTCTCTCTGTCAAATAAATAAATAAAATAAAAAAATTTTAATAAAAAAAAATGTCACCATCTCAATGCATCCTATCTAGACCATCTTATTTATCACTGCAGTTTGCCTCCTCTGACCACTAGACTCTATCTTCCTTACTCTAATCTATTGTTTCTTTTTTCTGTAGTACTTATCAACTTTTAAAATGGTACATAACTCATTTGTTATGTTTATTGTTGATTACCTTTCACTTTCCTCTAGAATCTCACCTCCATGAGGGCAGGGAACTTTTTCTCTGTTTTGCAAACTGGTGTGTCTCATACACCTTGACTAGTTCCTGGCATATAGTATGTGCTCAGTAAATATTTTTTAAAGTAGAGACATCTTAAGGTAGGTAGTCTAGAGCAGGCTCAGTTTCTCAGTTTCTGTCATCCAGTACCCATGCAGTGGTGTGTTGGATATTTAGTGATCTGTAGTTTCAACTCAGCCATGGTGAGAATATTTACACCATTAAAAACTGGCCAAGAATTCAAATGAGGACTTTTTTCCCCCACTCAGAGAGTGGGTTACCAGCACAGATCTGGACCCAGGTTTTCCATTCCTGTGGTTCTGCCATGCTCATTGATTGGGATTCTGGTCATTGTGCTTGCTACTTCATGATTGAAAGGTGACTGCTACTTTGGCAGTATCATGACTCATTTTAAAGATTTGTTTGTTGAGGGAAAGTAAAAGCAAACTCTCAGCATGACTGGCTCTTTTATCAGACAGCCAAAGCTCTCTCAGAAGCCTCCTAAAAAAATTAGTGCTAACCTTTCATTGGCCCGTATTTGTCAGAGGATCATCTGTTACTTGCACAGGAGACAGAGAAAGTAGATGTCCACAATGGGAAATATTCTACCACTATTGCCTTAGTGTGATCATAACTCATCTCCTGAGAATGTAATTGCATCCCTGAACATAACCAAGAATTAGTTGCTGGGAAAGAAGTGGAGTATTGAAGCCTGAAACATTGCCAACTCAGAGTGGTTACTATAGGTGGACCGTGATGAAACATTTTCTTAAGTATTGAACTCTTTAAGAGAAAGACAAATGAGCACGTGAAAGTTTGAGGAGAGGCAGATGGATAAAACTTTTCAACAACATTCACAACTGGGAGGAAAGGCAGCTGGATTTTGTGGCATTGAGAAAACACATTCCCTTAGGTGCCATGCATGGTAGGTTAGCAGCGTGTAGGATCAGCTGTAATACTGCAATTGCATTTGTCCTTGCAGAATACCAACAGTACTGTGTGTTTGTTGTTTTCTTTGCCCTCTGGGAAAGCACTTCATCTGGGATTTATCTTAAAATTTTTTTGATGTATCATATGCCTAAATTTTAAAAAGGTTTAAAGTATTACTTTCAAGATCTTTCTTTTTTAGAATTAACACATTTTTTTTCTGTGCACAAATATTTGCCATTTACCCTACTTTAAATATTACTGTGGAGAGGTCACTTTTAAGTATATGTTCTGGGTAGCATTTCTTAGACAAATCATCCACAACCGAACAGTGTTCCCATTCAAAGACAGCTTTAACATCCAAAGGGCAAGGACCAGTGTTTGGTTTGTCCTAGAAAAAAATCAGCAAGAAAGCAATTGAGTTCTATTTAGATGGTACCAGGTGCCCTCAACAATTTGGATGTTGAAATAAAGGCAGACTTGTATTAAAAAAAAAAAAAACAATCTAGGGGACTGAGAGCCTATCTCAATTCAATCAGTTCTGTTGATTATATTTCTTGAACATCTCTTGAATCAATTTTTTACCTCTCCTTCTTCACCACAACTATATTAGTGACAACAGCTTCTCCCCAACGAATCCTCCACACTGTATCCAACCTTATCTCTCCAACACCAAATTTTATTACACCAAAGTTCTGCTATAGACAAAACAAAACTGAAAAATCTTTAGTCTTTCCCAAGATAAAGCCTAGAATTTTCAACATAGCATAAAGCTTTCAGCAGACAGGTACCAAGTTATGAATCCTGTGTCATCTCTTACTATTCAACTTGCTCTAGGACACAGAATTCCATCATTTTCTGCTTGTTTTTGCATATACTGTTTCTTCTAATATAAAAAACTTCCTGTCTGGAAAAAGGCTCTCTTTTTAATTAATTTCCAGCCTCCTCATTCATATGTTCTTAAACCTACCATCCCTTCCACAAAGCTATCCTCCACCTCTATTCTTAAAATAACATTTAAGGCAAGTTTAGTCATGAATTGTATAGTATTTTAGTTTATTTGTTTGGGTGTCTATATCTCCCATCTCACTCTGAATTCTTTGCACCAAAGGGTTAAGAGTATCTTATCATATTTGCATGTTTCAGGGCAAATAAAGTGGAAATTCTTTTTTTTTTAAGATTTTATTTATTTTATTTGACAGAGAGAGAGAGACAGCGAGGGGGAGTGGGAGAGGGAGAAGCAGGCTCTCCGCTGAGCAGGGAGCCCGATGCAGGGCTCGATCCCAGGACCCTGGGGTCATGACCTGAGCTGAAGGCAGACGCTTAACCGACTGAGCCACCGAGGCGCCCCGAAAGCTGAAATTCTTATTGGATGAATGGATTAAATAATATTTATTACAAATCTCCTATTCGACCAGAAAGTTGCCCTTTTTTCCCAAAAGGGAGCTTGTAAGCAAACACTAACTTAATAAATAATAACATTCATTTCTTAAAATGATGCAGACAAAATTCACTTAAAATATTCAGAAAAGGAAGTAAATAAAATCTGAGGTGATCATTATTAAGAGTTCTTGATGAGGATCGGGACATCATTTGGATCTTAACATAAGTGTAATGTTTGTGTAGTCTAGGACAAAAGGACAATAAACAATGCCAAAAAGGGGAGATGACTTTGAGAACCAGTGGAATGAACCAGTGATGTGGTAGGAGCTTATGTTGAATGGTGCCTCCAGGTGATGCTGGGTGGTAGTAAGAGGCATGATTGAATAGAAAAGGTGTTATGGAAGGCTGCTAAGTTTGGAATTAGAAGATTGGAGTTGGAATCCAGTAACTACTTACTCATGTGTGACTTTCAGTAAGTTGTTGTGATGATAAAATTCAAAATGCAGATGAAATTCTCTAGCGTAATGGGTAGTAGATAGTAAATGTTCATAATTATTAGTTTAATGTGAATAAGAGTTAGAAGAAATGAAGCTTCCTTGGAACTCTCATGCACATGCAATATGATTCAACCTTAAGTAAAAGTGAGTTATGTTAAAATTCCACAGTCATACGAGTAGTGTTTTTCCTTTTTCCAGTTGCTTGCAATCATAGAGATTATTTCCTAAGTGATTAGCAAATAGAGTCAAAACTGTAGTGTAACTCAGGATCAAATTTACCACAGCCCAGCGGGATAGCATTACTTTGGGGAAATGCTCTTAAGAAATCATGCAGTGTCAAATAAACAAAGCATGCAAATTTCCTTAGAAGAAGAGTACACTTCTGGACTTTGAAGGAGCCTGAAGGTCATCAACTCCAACTCTGCCGAACTGATCAGAAAACTGAGACTTGGGGAGACTAAGCAGCAACCTAAAGCTGCAGTTAGTTAGTTTAGCAGAATGGCTTCTAGAACATGGCTTCTCAATCCTCCATAATCTCTAAACCAGTACTTCCTTCTCACTGGCTCCAGGTGGGCAACTGTCAGCAGTAGTAAGATCAAGCTCTGTATCTTTGTCTTTAGATCTTTTAGGTAACCCACTTGTGCTCAGCGCAAACCCATTTTTAAGGCATGAAGAGATGCCTAGACAAAAACTCAAATTACATTTGCAGCAAAACCCCTGCTATTTCAGTACATTAGCTACAGATTCAATAAAGGTAAAGTGGTTGTTAAGCTTTTCAGCTTGAATGGCATCATTTTTTTTTATTGCACTTGGAAGAAAAATGTGGTGGCACCCACCCAAAATCATAAAACCGGAGCATCTAACAAAAGATGCTGTGAGCCTTGAGCTCCATTATAATTTCAGATTTGGTGTGCTTCCCACTCTGTAAATCACCTGAAATTTACAGCTGCACCTGCAAACCCAAGCACGAGGCTGAACTCTTAGATAAATAGAATTGCTCACAGTGTTCCCTGAATGTACGCTGTTAGCAAAACTGGGCCTTCAGCCCAAGTGGGGCTCCAGACTTACCCAAACTGGCTGCTTCTATTTTGTCAAAATCAATTGGAGCTTTGGGGATTAAATATATATATGAATAATGTCAATCTTTTAGATGTCCAAAGAGAGTCCCCGGTAAGAAATAGGAAAATAAATTGATATGCCATAAATCTTAGTTGTGATGTTTGATCCATTTCTAGATTTCTCTGGTTTGTCCATTTCCCCTATCATTCTTAGGGATTGACAAATTTAATGTTTAGAAGGAATTAAACATTAACAGAATCTTTATGGAGAAAACTATGTATATAATACTGGAGCAGGTGCCTGAAACGAGCACACTCACATGCAGAGTACTGAGCATACAGTGGATAAATATGTATAACTTCCATTTCCTACTCTCTGGTGAGCCTAGCATAATGTATATAGATGTTGAATCACTGTTGTACACCGAAAACTAAAGTAACATCACGAGTCAATATATGCAAATTTAAAAATTAAAATAAAATGAGATAAAAATAAAGTCATGATCCAAATGATAAATAAACAGACCAACACACAAACAATGGCATTTAATTCTTGTAGTAATTGTGGATCCTAGGTATTGTCATCCTCAACTATCAAATGGCAAAATTGAGGATTAGAGCTATTCACTAGTTTGCTTAACATTGCTGAATTATTAATGCAACCAATATTTGAATCTTCTTTTCTTAGATACTAATCTGTGGTCTTTCTCTGCTGTCATGTTCTAATCTGTCCAGTGCACAAATCCTTGCTTTTCACTGAGTTTCTAATAAATGCATCTCTTTCTAGAGCATATGGAACATTAAGTAGGTCTTGGAAAGGTAGATAGGATAAGAGGAAAAGGATACAATATGAAAGTGCAGATGGACAAAAAGACTTTGGGTAGCACCAAAAAAAAAAAAAAAAAACCTCATTTGGCTAGAATAGTGTGTATAACTTAAAGACCCCTAAGACAGAAAGTTGGGATGTTGAAATTAGATTGAGAAGGATCTAAAACAGTAGAGAATTCAAAATTCAAGGACTAATAATTATCCATTACTACCAAGCGATCATCCCCGTGGGCATAAGGACATAGTTCTCACCATCATCCATAGCTGGGCTCCAGGGGTCAACTCCTGTCACTGCCCTCCACCAATCACTTTCCTTCTCATGTGGATAAGAAGGGAAAACAGATTTATAAATCAGTTCTTTGTATGAAAGGAATATATCATTAACATTTCTTTTTTTCCCCTTTTGGAATATTATTTTGAACTTCTAAGGCATTGCTGATTGTTATTTTAAATACTGTGAAACAACCAAAATTCTAAGATACAGTCTCAAATTTAAGGAGATTTTAATTGAGTTGCAAGCATTTGTTAATAAGGTATTTTGTTCTGATATAAAAATTAAGAAAGTTTTTTAACTTATTTGCTAAGGAGGAATTTGATAGGGATTACTGATCAGGATGATTATTTTTCTTTGAACAAATGCTTCCTTTTTAAAAGTCACCTGCTATAGAAGGATAATTAGCAATGTATTTATTTTT
>NC_138378.1:80791218-80804922 GCF_054177405.1 Leptonychotes weddellii | reverse complement strand
TGTTCGTGCATAACACCCAGTGCTCCATGCAGAACGTGCCCTCCTCAATACCCACCACCAGTCCAACCCATCCTCCCACCCCCCTCCCCTCTAGAACCCTCAGTTTGTTTTTCAGAGTCCATCGTCTCTCATGGTTCGTCCACCCCTCCGATTTCCCCCGCTTCATTCTTCCCCTCCCGCTACCTTCTTCTTCTTCTTTGGGGTGACTGGGTGATAGACACTGGGGAGGGTATGTGCTCTGTTAAGCGCTGTGAATTGTGCAAGACTGTTGAATCTCAGATCTGTACCTCTGAAACAAATAATGCAATATATGTTAAGCAATGTATTTATTTTATGAAGTCTTTTCTACCATCGTTATTCTTAGAAATGCATAGAATTTATTTTGGACAATTTGTTCTGTGGGACTACATATAGATAGGTTTCCCCCCTCCACACACACACACAAAAAAACAGCTGGGAAATATTTCAGCTCCATGTTTTCAGTCTTCCTTCATTTGCTCAAGGATATTCATCATAGCAGAGAAATTTCCATTTTTCCAAGGAAAGAAATCATGCTGTCCCAAAGAAGGGTGGGGGAGGATCACACTAATCGTACATGTCTTGAACACAAAGATAAGAAGTCTGTTAGAAGAGATACGATCCTCCACCTGATTGCCTTTCATTGATTCAACCTGTTCTCTCTCCTTTGCACTACCACCCCTACGCCATTCTCAAAGCAGGGAAAACGGTCAGCCCTCATTAAGACCCTATTAACGTTTAACCAGAAAAACAAACGAAAAAACAGAAAAAGCCTTTATTTCCATTCTGTTTCAAGGGACACTTTAAGAATAGTACCTGAGAAAGTATAATGAGGTCTGGTATGGTAGAATAGAGCTCTGGTTGGTGTGATCTATTACCAGTGGATAGTTGGTAACTAGGATTCCTCAAGATGTTTGGCATAAAGCAAGCTTACCAAGGAAGGTGTTGTCATAATGTCCAGCATCCTGCATACTTTTTCTGCCTCTGAAATAAAAATAATGTTTATTAATATGTAAATTCTCTATTGCTCCAAATATTCTACCAGAAATAAACATCTGCACTTGGTATAAGCACATGTTCGTCAAACATTTGTTGACCAGGTAAAGTTTTTTCCCCCTTTTTCTGACATTGCTTATTAATATTCACATGTTAGAATACAGCTTAGAAATCCTCAGCATAAATTATACATAGATAATTCATGTGTTTCAAAGAGAATAAAATGGCAATGGAAATCGACTTTAAAATGATGAACTGAAGATTTTACTAAGAAAATGCATAACTAAAATTGACTTAAGGTGAAATTTAAAATCTGAACATGCCACCAACCAAGTGAGATTCTAAAAATTAATTATCAAAATAGTCCGTTAAAAGGCAATTGGTTTAGAAAGGTTCGTGGATAAATGACTTAAGATTTGTGAGGAATATATAATTCTGGGCTCTTGAGCTAATGAAAGAAAGGAAGAAAGGAAGAAAGGAAGAAAGAAAAAGAAGAAAGAAAGAAGGAAAGAAAGAAAAGAAAGAGAGAAAGAAAGAAAGGAAGGAAGGAAGGTGGGAGAGAAAGAGGGAGGGAGGAAGGAAGAAAAGGAAGATGACATTGTTCGTAAATGGTAAAGCTGTTGTTTCTAGACATTATTCTTGTCTTTATATAATTTAAGGGAATCAACTGGGAAAAATGATTAGAATTAATAGCAGAATCCAGTATGGTAACAAATTCAAAGATAAAAAGGTATAAATAAGTATTGTTCTCATACAACATCAATATACATTAATATGAAGTCAAAATATAGTAGGAGAAAGTCACACATGCACCTTCTTGAAAAAAGAGAAAAAATAAAAAAGGAAAAATCTTGGGAAACAATATGAATGAGCTCTTTGGAAAACTGCCAAAATTGAATTTTTTCCAAGATACACTTAAGATTCAGCCCTGCCTTGATCTTTGTTACCTCCTTTCACTGGTCAGTAGATCTTCCATGTCTGACTAGAGCAACCGCTATATTCCTCAAACATTCCATAAAATATCCTTTACAAATAGGTTGTTATTTCCCTTCTAACCACCTCATCTAGAATAGCGTATGTGTATCATAACCTCTAACCAAATCCCTGAATGTTACATACTATTTCATGTCTTTTTCATGTAGCAACAGATGTCCTTTACACAGTTCATCACACGCTGGGTTCACTTCTGACCCCAACCCCCAAGAATCAGCATAGCTCACAAGCTCAGTTATATTCTACTACATAAACTCTCTCACAACCCAATCAAATAGCATCTCTTCTTCAGATCCAGGACCATAGGCCTGCTACACATCCATAATGTACTAGTCAGACATTATTTATTTTTATTACTTGTTTACATGTCTGTTCCTGCTGTCTGAGGATGGTGACCAACTCTTATTAATCACTGGACCCCATGGCCTTGCTTTGAGTGCTCCATAGGGAGCATGTTTATTGAATAGTTGGGCAACTGGATGAGTGAACATCTTAAGAACTCTAATAGAAGTTTTACTTGTACTGAAATATATAAAATGAAGATGTCATTTTTAAAATAAATTAACTCAAACTCTTTATGAAATTCCACTAAAAATCTAAAGAGCATCTATCTATTCTGAAACTTGACAAAAGGTGAATATACATAATCAATAACATTTTATAAAGTGGCAAGTAAAGGTAAACAAAAATTAGGCAAAAGTTGCATATTTACAAATTAGTAACAGAACATCAAAACACTTGAGAATGTTTACTCTCCTTTGTAATCAAACAAATGACATTTTCTTTTCTTTTCTTCAAATAGAATTTTTCTTTTATGAAAGTAACTTAGAAACTAAGTAAAATTAAAGTAAGTGTTTAAAGGAATCCAGAATATCCTGCTGGCTGTATGCCTTTCATAAACACAGAAACTTACTTTGGTAACCTTTTGGGAGAAAATCTGTATCAAAAATGAGGAAGAGGCATGGTGAAGAGATGAAGAAGAACAGGAAAGTTACTTGCCCATGGGAAAATTAAAAAATGCAAACAGGATTTGTTTTAGAATTTTAAAAACTTTTAAAAAATATTCCTAATATTATGTTAGTGGTTATTGTTACAAAAACCATCTTTTTTGTTGGACAGCTTATTCCAAGTAAATTGTATTAAGTTCAGTAGAATGTTCAGTACAACCCGTTTCTGTCAGCAAGGGGATGCAAGAAGGGCGAGTGAAGAGATAGAAGGATGGAGAACCAAAACACATTATTTCACAAAACTTACAATCTTGCCCTCACACACCTGCCATAAAAATAAATATTCATTTCTTTATACTTTTTGAAAGACTCCACTTAACATGGAATGTTCCTAGTTAGTTTTGCTATCTGGTCTATCTGGAGAGGACCAATCTAATACGTAGTTGCCTGTTCATCTTTCAAAATCTAGCTCAAATTTCACTGTCTTCACAAAATATTCTCCGAACCCCTTAGTTGTAAGAATTGTTAAAAATTTTGTCTCAACTCTAATAACTCTTTATTTGTATTTATCATGTGAAACTTTTTTATTTCGCTTACAGTTAATTATGCACATTTTTATCTTTCATCTACCAGACAGTGGGTTATACTCAGCAAAGTTTCCAGATCCGATTTTGTATCTCCAAAATACAAAGATGCTCTTCATATATAGTTGGGGGAAAAGTGTGAATGTTTATTAACATTTGTATCTAATGATATAAAAAAAGGTAAACCAAACAAATATTTTAATTATCAGAAATATTTGTAATTAAAGAAGTGTTTCTCTTTTTTTCTGTGCTGAATTAGTATAGCATTACTGAGTGTTTTTTCTGATGATTGATAGATACATACATATATACACATACAGAGAGAGACAAATATCAACCTGATGGAATCTGTCCATTTGTAATTATCCAGAATACATAGTATTAGTTTAAAGCAAAATGTTGGGGTATTTTTTGCTTTGGGTTGGTTGTTTTGTTTTGTTTTGTTTTTTCATGGTACCTGGACCAGGACAAACAGAAGAGAGTAAGGCACCTAAAGCTCAAATTTTAAGGAAATCCTCATCAGGTTGGTGCAAGTGTGGGGTCAGCCCCTGAGAGTAAGTGCCTCTTTGAATTTTGTCCCCTAGTGCCTCATTCACAACACCCTGGTCTCTGCAATAGCCCTTTTTGGAATTATCTCCCTGTTGTATCAGCTTTCTTCCAGACTTCCAGTGCCTTCCCATGATGCCTAACTTCTGAGATGCCCTTTCTCACTAGAGCACTGAAACTCAATCGTGTTTAGGAGCCTGTCTTTCTCCTATTTCCATATCAAATCTCCAGTAGTTTCTGCCCCATTCATGGGGAGAACACTGTCACATAGACAATTTTATAAATAGCCATTTCATTATTGAGATAAAAAAGACTAAAAAAAATTGATGTTAGCTCTCCAGGTAGTACTTGCATTTTATAGAAAAATGCCTGAATAATAAGGAATGTATTTTTAGTGTCTTCAGTGTTCCCTCCATCTCCTGCATCTGCTCACACGACCTGATCCCACTGTCCATCTACAGCCTGCAGTTAAGGCCTGCCTCCTGGGAGGAATCTTCCTCAGATGTCTGTGGGGAGCTGCCACGTTGCTGTCTGCATCAGACCCTGCCCTGTTTCTAGTTTGTTCCATACACTTTTACTTTCTTATTTATTGTTGTTTTCCAATTGTGTTATATGCATTGGTTTTACTACTATGACTGTAGTTTAGTTTCTTTCCAGTCAAGTTTCTTTACATTCAGACGTTTTTTATAAATCACAAAACATTAATTCTCTGACATCAAAGCAGACTGAAATAGGATAAAGAAAGCAATAGATTTGGGAGGCACGATTCTCACTTGCATCACCAAAATGAATTCACATTTGCAACCCCACCATATACCTCTGCCTAAAGCAAACCCTGCTAGCATGCCTTCCCTTCCTTCTGATTACTGCCTCCTGATGGGCAACAAAAGAATCCCATTGTCGTTTCTCAAAATGAAGTGAGCATATTCTGTTTTTTTAAAAAATGACTCACTAGCCTCTAAGCTGAAAGCCAACTACACAATGTGTATCAGTTTGGTAGCATTTTACCATTTTTCTTCATTTAAACCTCTATGCAACAATGATCCATCACTGAGTAAGATGTTCAATGACTTTGGAAGTGGAGATCAGGAGATATTATAACCTAGTAGTCTTTTTTTCCCCTAAAACAATTTAACCCTCCTTGTCAAATAGTGATGATGCAACATACTTTTAGGGTGGGACTCGATTTTAACCCACATTACTGGAAATGATACATTGTTTCTTTGTTGGTTAAACTTCAGTTAAAAACTAAATTATATAGTAGTAGATAAAAAAATAGTTTAACTTTTGCTGACTTAGATATGGGAACAAAAAAAATGAGGAGAGATTATTTAGTTCCCAAAAAAACAGAAGTGGTGATTTTTTTTTCAAGAATATATCAATAAAGAAATCATTGTGAGTGTTTTAAAACAGGGGCTTTGGGGGCAGAAAGATTTAGTATTAATACTGCTTTAAGTTTTCATAATGGAGAATTTTGAACATGCACAAGAGTAGTTTTGTGTGGTGAAAGTTCCTTGTACCTACCACCTGAATGTGGCTACCATCAATCCTGGCTAGTCCTGACCCAGCCATGCCCCCATCCAACCTTTCTCCTCCAAATTACTTTGAATGAATCTCAGAAATCATATCATTTTATGTTAATATTTCAGTATGTAATTCCAAAGTGGGAACTCATTTTATTTACATAAGCAAAATATTATTGTCAGATATAAATTTATAAGTTATTATTATCATCAAATATCCAGTCATCATTGAAATTTCCAATTGTTCATTAATAAGAACTGGCCCTTAGACTCCACTTTTCCAGCTACTTCTGTATGGCCTTGCTCTCCATTTCTGTAAAATGAAGTTAAAAGCCTCCCCCAAAAGGTATGTCCTGAGGATTAAATAAGGTGAGTTACATAGATGTAGATACAGATATAGATATATATTCCTAAGAATGAGTGTAAGACTTACAACTCACTCAGTTAAAAAATACATATATATATATATATAATTTTTTATAATGCATTTTAGATACTTTAGGAATTCACATTAAAACTATGCCATCCAATGGGGTGCCTGGGTGGCTCAGTCAGTTAAGCGTCTGCCTTCAGCTCAGGTTATGTTCCTGGGGTCCTGGGATCAAGCCCCATGTCGGGCTCTCTGCTCAGCAGTGAATCAGCTTCTCCCTCTGCCTCTGTGCTCCCTCTCCCTCTGTGCTCTCTCGTGCTCTCTCTCTCTCTCAAATAAATAAATAAAATCTTTAAAAACAAACAAACAAACAAAAAACTAAGCCATCCAAAAGCTTTCAATGCCAAATATAAGAAACTTGAATCTGGGAAAACTACAAATCACACTCTGACCATCTTCCAATTCTACCTTTGTTTCCTCTCTTCTCCTTTCTCTGACTTCTATAATGTGGTTTCTAGATTGTGTTTTTACTTATGTGGAGGCCCAAGAATGCCCAGACCCATTGACCTCACTTCGCTTCTTCCTCACTTAAATGTATCTATTTGTGTCCAAAAGAAAATGGCTAGCACCTGTTGTCACTTAGAAATGATAACAAACAAAACCACACGAGGAAAAACAGAGTGGCAATGCATAAACTTATTTATTTCAGAGCATAACTTTGAGACTATGGAGCAATTTTTAAGCAGAAATTTCTCTGTGCATCTGAATCCACAGAAGGAAAAGCCCATTCCAACTATGTATTTATAAAATTAAGTAGTCTTCCCTAATGTAGATAGAAGGTCAGTCCCTGTTATAAAATTTTCCTTATTTCGATATCATTTCAAATGAAGTATGGCAAGGAGAGGTATTAAATGTATTAGAATAAATTGCCACATTGAAGCTAAAGTCCAAATAAATTTTTAATGATAAATAATGCTTTATTGCTAATAAGGACTGTCTAAATTTTGCCTTCTATGAACAGTGTATGTGTGAGCCCATTTTCCCACAGTCTCACCTCCATTTTTATTTTTAATTTGTGCTCATTTGATATGTGAAAATACTATCTCTTTGTTTTAAGTTGCCCTTCTTTGGTTTAAAGTATGGTTGAATATTTGATATTTTATTTTATTTTAAAATTTCATTTATTTGTCAGAGACACAGAGACGGAGAGAGAGAACACAAGCAGGGGGGAGTGGGAGAGGGAGAAGCAGGCTCCCTGCTGAGCAAGGAGCCTGATGTGGGACTTGATCCCAGGACCCTGGGATCATGACCTGAGCCGAAGGCATACCCACCCAACTGAGCCACCCACGCGTCCCTATCTGATATTTTATTGCCTATTGTTGTATGTCTTTTATTCATGTTTACATGCATCTTACATTTTTTTGAACATTGCCTTTTTATATTGAATGTCTTTATCATGTGTACATAGTAGTTTTCAGCTCCCTTTTGTCCAGGTTGCCAAACTGACTCTGAAGCTCCTGTATTTTTGACTGGCATTGTGTGTCTTGAATACTAATAACCACACGGCATTTAAAAGTTGAGGGTTTTAAAGTATTTCATAGTTAATGAATTCCCATCCCACTGCAGTGTTACAAAGACCTTTCAAAGATGATAAGTTGAAAGTGACATTTTCCTGGAGGTATGGTCAGAGAGATGGCAAATTTACAATCAGAAACAAGAGTCCAGATGCAATACTAACTTCATCCTCTCCTTTTTTTTTTTTTTT
The DNA here is from genome assembly GCF_054177405.1 of Leptonychotes weddellii. NCBI lineage: Eukaryota > Metazoa > Chordata > Mammalia > Carnivora > Phocidae > Leptonychotes > Leptonychotes weddellii. Next base: position 80,797,180 of record NC_138378.1, on the reverse strand, counting down.
TTTAACTTGTTTTCATAGGAAATAGAAAACAGTATCTAGTCAGGGCATCTGTGAAAGTCAAATCAGTTTGGGGTTGTTTTTGGTTTGGTTTGCTTTGGTTTGGTTTTGGGGTTTTGGTTATCATCTTGTCTTCTGTGTGTGAAGTCCAACAGATAGAACTTTGTTATTTACTAATATCCCTATACAACCTTGTCGGGTGATGGTAAATAGTCCATCAAATATATGTAAGCATTGTCTGGGTGCCCAGAACTGTGTTCTGGGAGACACAAGAAAAGGGAAGGAATGGCTCTGTTAATACCCTCAAAAGGCTGGATTTGGGGAGGACAGCTTCTGAGAGGATGCCTTTGCCTAAACAGTTTTGAAGTTACTTCTGCAATTTCCTTCAGAACCTGCTTGCACTACTGTTGTATCTTACTTAAACTATAATTTTTGAAAAAAAAATTAATGCCAATTTGATCATTATGTATTTTACTAACCTTAATTTAAAATAACAAATGGCTAGTAATCCACCTCATCTTTACCCCATAGTCCCTTACTGGCAAATTCATCTTCAAAGAGGAAACAATGCTTTGTCATTATTGAAAATATTCTGAAGAATACCATCATCAAACTGCCCCCCCCCAAAAAAAAACAAAGTTAAAAGAAGGTCCTTCTGGAGTAGAAGCAATGTTTGGACAGCTAATGTGTCTACTTTATTTATCGTTGTTTCCTTAGGGCCAGACTCGGTGCCTGGCATATAGTAGACACTTGATGATTTTTATTAAATAAATGCATTAAAGGAATTCAGAATCAGAATCATTTGATAAAGCAAGAATTTACTAATGTATGACAGACTTTGAGGATATTCCTCATATACAAGGAACAAATACCTCCTTTGTGCAGGTTTACAAGATTCAGCATTTAAAAAAATAAAATGGTATTTAGAAATTACCCAAATTATTCACAGATGTTTATAAGTGAGCTATTATTTGATAATCAAAAGGAATCAGTTATATGATATATATGTGTGTGTGTGTGTGTGTGTGTGCTTCCAAATAAGATGATCTATTCCACTATGTGGAAAATGTGTTAGAATAATAATATTTCATGACAGTTTTCTAGGATAACCAACTTTAACAAACAGGCATAATTAATTGGAAAGGACAGGATCAAAATTATCTAGCAGGATAATTTGATATGCAATTGAGGCTTAATAGATTAGAAAATATGATTAATTATTTAATGATAGGGAAAATGTCTATTGTTTGTAAATTGTCAAGTGATTGCATAGTAAAAATAGTCGACTAATTACTTATTAATTAAGATAACCATTTGAGGATTTAGGGGCAGTAAACTGTTTTCAGTTATAAAAAATTTAAGTGAGCATTTTTTCCTTTCTTTTGTGAGTCTTGGATTCTCTGACACCTGACTAGAACTGTTAATGCAATCTTGTGTTCATGCTTTGAGAACTTTCCTTTCAGAAATTGTTGTCATTTGAGGATAAAATGTCTGTATCTCTCTACCTCATTGACTCCCCATCTGTTGTCAACAATCATTTGAGAACATTTCTTATTTTCCTCAAGCTGTCTCTTAATTTCTTTTTTTCTTTTTAACAGTTTCATAATTAACACTATATTGTGGTAAATATCCTTGGGAAAAATGCTATAAAAATATTTCAGTGCAGAATATTTACATTACAGAGGACTTGAGGTAATCTGACTCCCATAATGGTACCCAAACTCCCTTTCTTTTTATTGAGGAATGAATGTTATGCATTTCATTGCTGGTATTGTTGTTAGTAAATAGAAAATAATTATGTAAACTAAAACAAACTGGATGGGTGGGTTTGGTTTCTGAACAAAAAGTTGGCATCTCAAAATAACTGATTATTAAATTCAGGATAAATTGCTGAAATTTCCCCAGATTAACTTCAAAAGTGACATTTGGTTTATCTAGCCCTGTAGACCCATCAATGAGCTCTTATTAATACCTCGCATTTCATTGTCAAATTTAAGAACATCATTTCATTCAAATAACATCAATTACTTAAAAATGCATTTCCATATATTTCTAGATGTTATTCCAGGTGTAATGCAGAGAAGAAAATGACTGTAACCTTTCAGAAATCAGTAAATGTTCATAGCAGCTTCAAGAAGAGAGTGGTATTTTGTTTCTCTAGGGAAGGAATAGAGATTGGGTGGGGGGGGATGGGAAATGTATTCCAAATCTAATTTGCAAACATATTTCAAGTGACAAAATTAGGATTAGTTTCTACAAACTGAAAATTTTTACGCTGTCATGAAGAATAGTAAGATAGGACCTGGAACTGTTATATTATTTGTTCCTACTCAATAAGTTATCCTTCTTGATTTAGGGATATACATTAAACATTGTAGAAAGCCTTCTTATATAAACTAATTACAGGCTTAGAAGTAGGGAAACAACTACTATAAATATTGTACAGAATAAACAAGTTGAAAATAAGTATTTACTTTGATAATTCAGCCAAAATCATTTCTTACAGTAACATAAATTGAACAGTAAATGTAATTAGGTGTCTCTTGTATATTAATTAGTAACTTTTATGACACTTCGAGATATTAAATTTAAATAGTTCCAAAATGGCTTGAACATCCCCAAGTTTTGCTTCTGCCTCAATTCTTACAGATGCTTAACCTCTGAAGGTGACAGAATGATCCCATCTTAACATTTCCCCAACTTGCATATGACATGAGGGAAATCCTCTGATTTCATGATATTGAAAATTGATTTACTATAGTAATAGAACTTAATAAAAATTTTCTTGGAACAGAAAGGAAAAAGCAAAACAATTTTTATCAGACCAACCTTAATAACCCATGACCAAACATAAACCTTAGCCCTGGTACGTTCTTCTCTCTGCCTCTTTCAACTTTGGAAAAGACATTCCATACTGAATCGGGCAATATCGTGGGTTGTGAACTCATAGATTTAAATCCCAGCTCTGCTATTTAATAGCTGTGTGATCTTGGAGAATATATTAACATCTCAATCTTTATTCTCTCACATATAAGCTTAGATAACAGTAGATCTTGCCATATGGATTGTTATCAGAATTAAGTGACATGTACATAAGGCATTTAACATAGTCTCTAGTGTATATTAATTGTTCATTAACTGTTAATCATCAATAGTATCAGCACTGTTGTCTTTAGAACAAAAGATGAAACAAAAGGGCAAGACAAGAGAGAGCTGTTAGAAGGATGTGTGGAATAAAATAAAGGTGAGAAAGAAGATGGGAAGGCATGGAGAATGTCCTGGTGTAGGCACACGCAAATGTTGTTATGGGCATGATCAAAGATACTGAAAAACAACAAAGAAAGAAGCTAATATTTATTGAGCAATTACAATATGCCAGAGCCTTTGAAACAAACTTGTTACCTATTTCAAACTTGCAGAATAAGTATTATAATGTCTTTCAGCTTATAATGAAACAGGCTCAGAAAAGTTATGCAGTTAGACCAAAGTCACATCATGAATATACTACTGACCAGGAGGAATTAATACTCAAATATTTTACTTCGTTTTTCATGGTTTTCATTTTTCCACGTATCATTCATTATATCTCAAGGCTAGAAAAACTACCTCAAAATATACCATTTAATAACTTTATTCCTCTAATAATTTTCCTCTTTTCCCATTTAAAACTAATTCTTAGAGTACTTGGGTGGGGACAGGGCCCTTTGATGAATCTTTCAGCTTCTCCTCAACTTTATGTCATCTACCCTTCTCTTCAGGACCAAGAGAGAACAAGGAATTTCTTCTGGGATTTAAGAGGTTCTCTCATACTCTGGAAAGTCAAAAACATTGCTAACTACAATATTCACTTAAATTTGGTTTTGCAGACTTCAGATTACATGATTAATCATCCAGAATGTTTTCAACTGTTTTCTTACCCATAATCATTATCTATTTCCTGATGGCTCTTACTGAACTTAGTTTTTCTAGTCATGGCTTAGCTTATAGTTATACATAGGATGCTGGTTCCCTGGGGTACCCCAAGAAATCATAGGGGCTCCTGTGTGGCTCAGTCATTTAAGTGTCTGATTCTTGGTTTTGGCTTGGGTCATGATCTCAGGATCATGAGGTCAAGCCCACAGGGAGTCTGCTTGAGATTCTCTTCCTGTCCCTCTGCCCCTCCACTCATGCTTGCTCACTCTCTCTCAAGTGAACAGATAAATCTTTTTTAAAAAATGAAATCTTATCATAGATGGTTAGATGTACAAGCAAACACATACCTAAATAAGTGTGAAAATTGTCAAGTGACTGGACAAGTTTGCTATTGCTTTTTTCATTGTGTTTTTTTTCCAGAAAATACTCCCATAATTTGGGGACACTCCTGATGTTTTTGTTAAAATATTTGGAGCATTTATTGCCTCAAATGATTAATGCTTAATAATATTATGAGTCTAAACTAAAATAAATGGCACTTTTCATTCAGAAAGTTCTCTTCCTGCATTCAAAGAGGAATTAGAGATCCTCACAATTTGAGTCATATTCTTTGTGTATGATTCTGTTTACCGTTGACTTTAGAATTTACGATAATCTGGGGAGACTGGGTGGCTCAGTTGGCTAAGCATCTGCCTTCAGCTCAGGTCATGATCTGGGGATCCTTGGATCAAGCCTGGTGTCCTATCAGGCTCCCTGCTTAGAAGGGGGTCTGCTTCTCCCTCTGCCCTTGCCCCTCCCCTACTTGTGCTCTCTGTCTCTCTCTCTTTCTCTCAGATAAATAAAATCTTTTAAAAAAAGGAATATAAGATAATCCAGGGTACTATTTATTTTTCTTTTTTTTAACAGAAATATGGTGTTTCTCACCTCATTTGCATTGAACTCATTCTCCCCTCCCCTCCCTTCCCAGGAGATCGGAGTGGGATCAAAAAGTTCTAACCTTCTATTCAGGGTTGGTTCCCCTGGCAACAAGCCCCAATTCTTAGGTGCTTTCCAAAAGTCACCTCATTACCATAAACCCAGTTGTGGTGGAAAGAGACTTGTTATGAATAACAAGACCCCCATTTTACCTTTATGGCTCTGAAGAAATTTCAAGAAGTACAAGAGACTAAATATCATGACAAAAAATGCTCCCATTGCTCTTATTGCTCAGGAAATTCTAAAGGTTTTGGGAGCTGTGAGCCAGGAACATGGACAATGAACAAATTTGTGTGAAAAATATATATTGGTCATTCAGATGACCAAATATATATTTCTTATAAATCACAATATCGCATTTAGTCTTTTAACTGATGTGTCTTCTTCCTATTACTAAATTTTCTACCTATGAGGGCAAGATCAGACCTTTATGGTCTTCCAAAAAGGAGTTTTATTAGTCATGGTCTACCAGCACAGTGACATCAGCCTTTTTTGAAATCACCCATTCAGCGTTTATTCAAGTACTGCTGTGTAACATTGTATGTAGTTTTTTCTTTTCCTATTTAATGAATTTTATATATGGATCATCTTTCCAAAGAGATCTATACATTTTATGTGTGTATCATCTAACATCTTATGTATGTATCATCTACAAAAGTAGCATATAAGATAACTAAGTAAATATTTTGATATTCCCACAAATCCTAGCTCAGAGTTAAAAAACAATCTTTAGGAGTTTGAGCCACTAAAGATGGAGAAAGCATACTTATCTCAAATGACATATTATCTACAAGATGTGATTATGATGGAATATGATCATGATGGATAATACATTTGTATTGCTCAAAAACTTAAAAAAAAAAGCAAGCAGAAAATGGAAATGGGATGAAATGTTCTTAATTGTACTCTAATCTTAAATCTACTTTTTGCAACCGTCAAAGAAGTCTGATCTTTGAGGGCATGGGAAAAAAAATCACTTGTAGCAACTATACAAAAATTCCTAGACCCTGGAATTATCTTATATGATTGCAATAATGTGGACCAGGAGTCTCAAGTATTCTTGCAAGGCATGATTCAC
>NC_138378.1:80776819-80791118 GCF_054177405.1 Leptonychotes weddellii | reverse complement strand
TTTTTTTTAAAGATTTTATTTATTTATTTGAGAGAGAGAGAATGAGAGAGAGCAAGCACATGAGAGGGGGGAGGGTCAGAGGGAGAAGCAGACTCCCTGCCGAGCAGGGAGCCCGATGCGGGACTCGATCCCGGGACTCCAGGATCATGACCTGAGCCGAAGGCAGTCGCTTAACCAACTGAGCCACCCAGGCGCCCTAAAAATTACTTTTAGAGAGGATATTTAATGGCACTGGAGTAAAGAGAAAAAGGAAAGGCAGAAAAATGCCAAAAATGTTTTTGTTATTTAATTAAAAGGAGCAGTATATATTTAAGGCAAAGACATATCAAAATATTATTTTTATATTTTCCCTAAAAAAGAAGTCTTCTAAATTTTATAATTTAAAATTGCCTCTGTTTTCAAAATGCTTTATGATGAGCATGTTAACCATTTTGTAATCACGAGGTTTACTTTAGGAAATCATTATGATGAGTTAATAACTTTAAATAATAATACAATTAAAACTTTATTATATCTTTATTAATAGCATCATATTTTATAATGATACACATGATATTTATTAGATAATATGTATTTGCTAATATGAATTGTAAATAGATATTCCAATACATAGTTAAACTGAGAAAATCAATCATCAGCCTTCCTTTACTAGTTTTTATAATGATCAGACTATCCTATATTTGAAAGGTGCGTTGAATGTAAGGACAGCTGAGGTATTTTTAAGTTTTATTTTTTTATTTACCCTCTCTAGTGCTGAGATAAAATATGTTGGGTAGAGATTAATTTATGGGTTCAACTACTCTGGCCCACTTAGAACATCCATACAAAGTTGAGGAACAAATGGCAAATTTACAGTCAGAGTTTGCTGCGTGGATGTGGTTGGGTAAGTCACAGAGGATTCTTTTAAAGGAAAATAAGAGCTTTAAAATAAAACTCCTCACCCTTTATGATCACTCCCTTGCAGAGTTCATTTACTTTTATGGTTTCAACCATTATTTCTGTGTCAAACAACTCCCAAATCTGTATTTCCAACTATAATCACTCACCCAAGTTCTGGATTCATATTTCATACCCAGTTCCACTTAGATATCCAACAATCACTGCAAACTCAAAACAACCCACCATAACTTTCCCCATCCAATGAACATGTTCTATTTTCTAACTTTCCAATTTTGCTAATAGTATCAAAATGTGTCTAGTGTTCCATGCCCTCCCCCTTCTCTCAACATTAACAACTTGGTAGTGGCTGAATTCCTCCGAGCCCTTTAGCTACTGGGTTAGATCAATCAGAGTGTTCTGTTGACTTTCTTTTCTTGATCCTTCGCAGCTTTCCACGGCAGCCACATGCACTTGAAGCTAGCCTTCAACACGTCCTAGCTAGAGACCTGCAGTTGTCTTTGTCTCAGACAAAGTACAGAGAGATGTTATCGCTGGCTTTTAATCAAGCCACTGCCTCATCCATGAGCTATAGTTAATTTAAAATGACAACTTGGGAACTAGAATGTTGTTATTTAAATTCAGTCTGTATGTATCAAAAAGCACCCACTCGAACACATCGTTGTTATCATAAACTGGATATACGTTGAGAAAATTCAAACCTAAAGAGAAAAGGTAAAAATATTCAATCATCTTTCAACAAATTTTTATCCAAGCCCTAAGAGATTCTTAGCCTTCTCTACCCTAGTAAGCAGGATAGAGAAAAGAATCACTTAAGGATGCACAAAAACAATGTATTAGAAAATGGACTACAGGAAATCAGGAGAAGTGCAATCCAGGTGGTGGTCATAGAGACCGCACGTGTGTGTGTGTGTGTGTGTGTGTGTGTAAAGCTTTAAATCAACCTGAATATGTGTGTGTAAAGTACCTGCTTCACATTCCACATATTCTAGGCTCAATAAGGATGCAAAGAAGCTTAAGACAAACTTCCTAATGGTTTACAATCAAATTGGTGATAGGCAATTCAGACATGCTAAACAAAAACAATTAGGATAAAATAGAACACAGACATCTCTAAGTATCAAAACCTAATTTGTGTCTGCCAGTATGTTCTAGAACAAATTTTCAGGAAGTGGGAGCCTATGTTACATTATTTTTAAGAAGGGTAAAATATTGGGATCCCAGTGTATCCAAATCCCCATTTTCTTGCAAATCACTAAAATATTTTAACTACTAAAAGAAAAATCCATTGAGGATTTCTGCAGAATAGAATGTTTTTTAAGGTATCAATTATCAAATTATTTAATGTCTATTGAATCCAAAGGATATGTTGGTATGCAGAATACAAAGATACTATACTGTGTCAGATATAGATTACATTTCCTTTTTGCACTGCAACAAACATGAATGACCATATAAATTCTAAAAAGAGGAAGGAGGAGGAGGAGGGGAAGAGAAAGAGGAGGAGGAAGAGAAGAAGAAAAAGGAGAAGGGGAGAAAAAGAAGAAAAGAAGAAGAGGAAGAAGGAGGAGGAGAAGGAGAAAAAGAGGAAGGAGAATGGAAGAAGAAGAGGAAGAGAACAGTAAAGACACTAAAGATGATACCTGAATTGCACCCAGGTTGATAGTGCCAATAGGTGCTTGGTAAATGTAACACTGGAGCCCCTGAAGGGCTCATTCTTAGGAAGGAAGGGGTAGTGGTTAGTGACAGCAATGGGATCTCATGAAAGAGATTGAACTGAGATGCAGCTTTCTAACATCCTTCTCTCAGATGTCAACATTTTCATGATATATGAATATGTTTGTTAAAGTAGTATTACAAATCATGGATTTGAGGTAATCATTTTGTAAGTATAGCAAAATTTGGAATATTCCATAACCAGATATTACGGCATACACCTTCTTATTAGCTACTGAATTGTGTATTTGGGATTATATATGCTATAGAAGGAATTAAATCGATGAAGGTCAACAGCAAAGCTACTGTAACAGGAAACATATTAGGGAGAGTCATTTAAGTGGTTGCCACAGAATAGTTAAAGTAGTCCTAGGTGTGTGTAGAATAGAGAAGCAGAGATGCAGAGACCACGAAAAGGTTATTTTAAAGCATTTACATACAAGCACACACACATGCACACACACACACAAACACACAAAGCAATGAAAGTACATAGGCAGAAATGCCAAATTTGGAAATAATATTCAGTAGTTACAAACCACCTGAAATTTTTAATATATGTTCATTATATGTGTGTGTATATGGGGTCATTATATAAAATAAATAATATATATTATATATTATATATATTATATATATAATGATATATATTATAATATATAAATAAAAAATAAAATAAAATTTATTTTATTATTAACCATGACTTAGTGTTTTGCAATTACAAGATAGAATTAAAGAAAAAGTATCTCCACCAATAACATCACCTTTTAACAAGATGGGATGTGGAACATTGCTAACTTTATGAAAGCAAACGAAAATCTTCTTAAAAGTAAGTAACTGGCTGTACTGCAAATCCAATTGTACTAAATTGTAACCGCATAAAACTCTATTTTTAAAGATGACATAATTAGAACTATGACATCATCGTTCATATATTTATATATTTTTATTGGATCAGAGATAAATAGTAACAGCTATATTTGTATTCTAAAAATCAAACTAGAACTAACACTGGGTACATTCACCAAATGTGTCGCACTTGCTTTACCTTAAATATAAATTATTTAACATAAAACTTTTTACCTACTTTTAAATAAGCACAGTCTATTTCTTATTGTTGCAATGTTAGTTCATAAAAACATTGTTTTTAAGACATGTTGATAATGTAAAGATTAATTTTAAAATTTTTAAAAGATTTTATTTATTTATTTGAGAGAGAGACAGAGAGAGACAGAGAGAGTACAAGCAGGGGGAGGGACAGAGGGAGAGGGAGAAGCAGGCTCCCTGCTCAGCATGGGGCTCGGGCCCAGGACCCTGGGATCATAAGCTGAGCTGAAGGCAGATGCTTAACTGACTGAGCCACCCAGGCGCCTCTAATGTTAAATTTTGAGACAAAGTTTCTAATGTTAATATAAGCACAGAATCTTAAAACACACGATTTAAGAATTCAAAAGATACAAATATTCTGCTTTCCATTCCATTTTATGGTCCCTGGAGCACTTGTACACAGGCACCCACAAGTCTATCTCTCTTTCTTAAAGACACACACAGCCACATGCAGACAACTTACTTTAAAACACAGAAACAGGGCGCCTGGGTGGCTCAGTCGTTAAGCGTCTGCCTTCAGCTCAGGTCATGATCACAGGGTCCTGGGATCGAGCCCCGCATCGGGCTCCCTGCTCGGTGGGAAGCCTGCTTCTCCCTCTCCCACTCCCCCTGCTTGTGTTCCCTCTCTTGCTGTGTCTCTCTGTCAAATAAATAAATAAAATCTTTAAAAAAATAAAACACAGAAACAACAAGAGACAGGCAGGGCTAAAATCTCTTTATAGTCTTACTTATTCCTTTTCCATTACCTTGCAAGAATAAAAAATAAAATTCCAGAAGGAGGAAACGAAAAGTTTAAAAAATGGTTGATGTTAATAATTGAAATGAAAAGCTTCAGATTTTTTTTAAAAAGCGTACAGCTATTAAGATTAAAAATAGAGTAGACATAGCTGACTTAAATATAAGATAACATAGTTTTATAGAAATGTGAATACTTTGATGATGGTAAGGACACTGTACCGTCTTGCACACTGGCTATGGAAGAATTTGGAGTCTCTAAGATTCCTCCATGAAAGAATAATAGCCCTAGTAATCAAATTACTGTTACTTCTGAATGTAAAATGAAAGAGATTTATTTTTCTTCTGGAAGGTTTTTATTATACATTGGTCAAGTTCAAACTGATGAGAGTCCTGAAATACATGCTTTTGGTAGTCTAAGGCTAACTGGATGGACAATCAGTCTTTGGGCATCTGTCAAGGATGCTGTGGATTCCCACAAAAGGTGAATTAAACTAAATGACCATTCATGTTTCTTCATTCTCCATAATTCTAATGCTTTAAAAATAAATTTGTTTAAGATGTATAAATGAAAATGCTATGAAGTCTACAGTCTTGAATTAAAATGTAAGGCAAAGGTCCAATACTCTAAGAGTGTCAAGAGCAAGAAACTGCTAAAATACTAGAATACATTGCTTTTACTTTTTTAGGGCACATTAATAAAATCAACAACCCCCAGAAAATGAAAGAGAAAATCAGAATAATTGAAATATAGCTCTTGTTCTCCACATGCATTTATATAACAAAGATGAACTGAGTAATTAGTTTATGCATAGAAGTATGTTAAGCAAAAAAAAAAAAAATCCAGTTTACATGTTATGACAATGTGTGAGGGAAAGCCTTAACCAATCAAAAAGCAATTACATAACAGTCTATGATTAAGGACCAGATGGTGGTACAGATCCTATGTGCTGTGTGGTCATAGGTGAGCAGTTTCTCTATGAAATGAAATGAACAATAAAGATAGGTGATGATAGGATTAAACAGAATCCTTTAGGCAGGAAAAGACCCTAGTATTTGTGGGATGGGAGAAAAGTACAAATGGACATATCGAGGTTTTATCCTGATCCTCCTCTTTTCCTGCCTCTAGTTCTTCTTGCTCTCAAGGAGCCTCATACACATACATACGGACTCTGTCAACCTCAGATTAAAGTTCTGCCTATAACTCTCTTAATACCTGGCCAACAGTTGCTCCTTGGCTTGGCTGTCTTTGTGTCCAATCTGCAGTGAAAGTTTAGGGTTATTTGAGAAGGGAATTCAAGATTTGGGATTTAAGACTGTGAACTTGATGAACAGCATAAGCTTTGAATGGGCTTGTTCTGTTGGCCTCATAGACCCCAGTCACACAGGGGTGGGGGGTGGAGGTGGTCACAGCTGAAACAAAGACGGAGCTAGGCTCTTCAAAGCAGGTGGTCTAGGGCAGAATATAATAAGTATATTGTGTGGTAAGAGATTATAGGAAAAGAACCCCAAAGCCTAATGACTGAATGAACATTACAGATGAGGGACCAAAGAGAAATTTACAGCCAATTTGAGGTTATGAAGCTAGAGTTAGGTTGCAGATTGGGGCATGAGTAAGGAAGACTGCAAAGGTGGATTGGCGTAATTGATTGGTTTAGTGCTGGACATGTTAAATTTGTCCCATTCTTCTACAGCTCCAAAGTGAAAAGAAGTTGAGAGCTAGAAGATGAACTTGGCTTCAGTTTCTATGAGAAGGCAATAGGCACCATGCTCATATGAGCTTAAAGTGTCTTTGCAAGTAGCGAAGCAAAGATCTGTTTTTGAAAACACAAAGGGAAATTCAGTGGTACCTAGCATTCATGTCACCCTCAACGCAATAGCTGTAGTAAGAAATTGTTAACTCTGTAAGGGATCTGCACACTCTTCTCTCCAAGGGCAGCATTACACTAACACTTGAGAAGGAATTTTTCAGATTCTTTGTAAGTGTCATTGTTTCATACTCTGAACACTTCAAAGCATATGAAGTCAAGAGAACTGGCACTAAATCTCTTTGAAATGTGCATTACAATGATATCATTTCCGCTTCATATTACTGTTCCATTTTTAGACACTACACACATAGCGTTTGGGCCCAAATAAGATGCAATTATGAAGGAGATGAAATGAAGGCAGACTCTGCCTCTTGAGGTTTTAAGAGCTTTCCTCCTTTCCTGCAGTTTGGGAAGGAGTAGCAACTCTTTAGAGAATGTGGTAGTGTTCTAAATGACATGCTCAGGCAATCAGGCAATCACTTGCCATCACATCACTCAATGTTAAAGAGAAACTCATAGCAGATTATTCTATTCCAAAAATTGGTAGTAATAAGGAAATGATGAAAGAAATGGTTCTTCTTTCTATTAAATCCAAAATCAGTGTGTTAACACTTAAGCAAGACTTTTCTAACATAGGCAACCAATCTCTTATTCTCTCACTGTTTCCCAAGAGTAAAAGCAAACGACATTTTCCTGTGTATTCTGAAAATAACATTTCATTTGTTCTATTGTGTTCCCACACTAGTCTGTTATATTTAGAATCAGTAACTGTGGAAAATGGAAATTCTGATTCCTGAGAAAAAGCAAGAATACAGTAATATTATTATACTATCTAATTCCCGTGGAGAGATGGCTTTAATGTCAGACATGAGAGGAGAGAAAAACAACTGTAAGCACCTGGTATCCTGGTAGATATTGGGAATTGTCTCAAACTAGAGCAACATGTTTGCAATCTTATCAGGACTCAATATATTGATCTTAACTACACAATCTATGAAAAAAAGAAGTTGGCTGATTTCTTTATCCTCATATACAACTTTTTGTACATGGATCGGGAAGTTGGTCGATTTAAATAACTCATTTTTAGAATCCAATGAGTTTCTCAATGCTGTGAAATACATCCATCCATCAAGATAGAACCATCACAGTGTGTAGTTTCTAGCATCACCATGATCCTGAGCTGAAATCTGAGCAGCATGCAGGGGCAACAGAGAAGCACTATGTGCTTTTGTTTTAATGGGAACTCGTAACTGGTATGCGTTAGAGCAGGGGAGTCATAAGGGCAGACCTGTGGAATTTGGTGCTTCTTGTTTAAGACCCAAAACTTTCTCTTCAAGTACTCAGGAATAATTAGGTTCTGAGACTAACCCTTGCTATCTAAAATACCTATAGACTTGAAACATACACCAATTTTCTGGTTTATTTTAAAATGGAAAATAATGTTGTAGGGTCTTGAAATATTTAAAGTCAGTGTGATCAGCCCGTTTCCTCCTCTACCATCCAACACTATGGGAAGCCAAAGCAAAATCAGAAACCACTTCATTGATTTTACTACAAGAACTAATGGTACAGAAAAGAGAAATTCCCACAAGTCCAGCACATTAGCACCTTCTCTTCATAGAATGGATGTGCACAGAGTCTGAGGGTGCCTTGGTGAGCATCGAAACAAAACAAGGCAACTGGGTGAATCAAAGTTTAATGTGCCTGCCTGAGGAAGCTGGAAGCCTCTCTCATGATTGTGATGAGTTTCCCTTCAAGAATGGAAATACACATCCCCTTGCCTACAGAATTTTACAGTTATTTCTACTCCACAGATGGACTTTTCATAGGAAGCAGAGGTGTTTTGAGATGAGTTAATGTACACTTGTTACTGCGTAGTACTTGAATCAGTGTGATGAACATCTTCCCTGGTGACTTTCCTTTTATCTCTGCTTTTAGGGCTGACCAAATCTTTCTTCTGAATGACACAAGATTTTTTAAGTAGTTTAATGCAGTTCATTTAAAGGACTGCTAAATCCTTCTAACTTTGTAACTATTTTATCTCCTACAGGTGAATTTCAAAATCCATTATATATATATATATATATATATATTCCATTATTTATATAATATATAAATTACATATATAATACACAAATACTTTTATTTAGTTAGTTCTAGGTAGCAGTTTATGTTTCAAAGGCAATCCATTTTCCTACTTTCCAAATTCTTAGCAATGACATCAGTGTTGTCCTTAACATTGTCAACCTTATTATTTCCCTTTTATGAATAATTAGATTATGGTAAAAGGATTTATGTAACTTGTTTAAGATTACACATCTGGGGGCGCCTGGGTGGCTCAGTCAGTTAAGTGGCTGCCTTCGGCTCAGGTCATGATCCCGGGGTCCTGGGATCGAGCCCTGTGTCAGGCTCCCTGCTCAGTGGAGAGTTTGCTTCTCCCTCTCCCTCTGCCTGCCTCTCTGCCTACTTGTGCTCTCTCTCTCTCTCTCTCTGTCAAATAAATAAATAAAATCTTAAAAAAAAAAAAGAAAGTTCTTTGGGGCGCCTGGGTGGCTCAGTCGTTAAGCGTCTGCCTTCGGCTCAGGTCATGATCCCAGGGTCCTGGGATCGAGCCCCGCATTGGGCTCCCTGCTCGGCGGGAAGCCTGCTTCTCCCTCTCCCACTCGCCCTGCTTGTGTTCCTGCTCTCGCTGTCTCTCTCTCTGTCAAATAAATAAATAAAATCTTTAAAAAAAAAGATTACACATCTGGTGTGCAATGATACTTAGATTCAAAACCAGCTGTTCCTCACTCCTAATCCTAAATTCTTCACCACTATATTAAAATATTTGAAGGTTTTCCTATAATCTATTTCCATTAGTTTTGCTAAGTTCTTTGTGTCCCTAACAATTGCATTTGATAATGACCTAGCATCTTCAATATTAAGAAAAAATGTTTCTGTACAGATACTACAGCATTTCTTTGGTCCTCCTCACAGCAAAACCTCTGAATAACATTTGTTCATATGTAACCCACCTCTTCCTTCTTTCTCATTGTCTCCTCAGTTGTCTACGTGAACTTGCATCCATTCAACTCCAATGAGACTTACTTTGATCAAGGTCATTAATTACTGTATGTTAACAAATTCAGTATCCACTTCTATGATTTGTTTTAATATATTTAGTATTTTATATATTTTAATTTTAATTTATTGATAATATACTTGGTTTTAACATATTTAATATATAATATAAATACTTATTCCATAAAATAATTTCTTTTCTTAGACACTACAACTCCATAGGCTCTTGGTTTTCTTCCTATCCCATTCTCCTTTTCTAGCATTTTCCCTTTGACTTAACCTCTTAATGTTTTAATGCTCCAGGCTCAGTTCTAGGCTTTCATCTCAACCTTTATACTCCATCTCTAGGTAACCTTATTCTGTCTCATGAATTTATATACCACTTATATGTGCACATTTGTATTTCTAGCTCTGCCTTCTCCCAGAACCCCAGACAGTGTATTCAATAGTCAGAGATCTGTCATCATCTTTTACTTAATACACACAAAGTGGACTTTTTAACTTGCTTCCATAGCCATCACCCTAGATCCTCACTCCTGTGTCTCCCTTGGTCATGTCCATTTCACTAAGTGGCATCACCATCCACACAATTGCTCCAGTCAAATAGCTAGAAGTCTTCAGTAATACCTTTCTCTCTCCATTACTTCCAATCCTTCAGGATATCAACTCTATATTCAGAATCTATCCTGAATCAGATCATTTCCACTACTACCCAGTCCCTTCTCTACATCTTTACTGCTGTCAGGATAGTTCAGCCAGCCCTTATTTCTAGCTTAGGCTGTTGCAGTAACCTCTTATCTATTCTCTGTGCTTCAACACTTAGCCCCCTTCAATCTTCTTCTCCACCCGGTATCTGGAATGACTATTTAAAATGTAAAGCCGATCATGTTTTTTCCTTCTTTAATCCTTATTGCCTTCCATTCTCTCTTTTGTCACATTTAGTATTAAATACAAATGTTTTACCCTTGTCTAAAAGATTCTAAGTTGTGGAATCCTGTCTGACCTCTTACCTGCCTCTTACAAGAACACTTACGATTATATTGGGCCCATGCATATAATCCTGGATAATCTCCACATCTCACGATCCGTGGTTTAATCACGTTGGCTATATAAGGTAACATTCACAGGTTCTAGTGATCAGGACATGGATATCTTTGGGGGCTGTTATTCAGCCCGCCTTCCCCTTCCACTCAAATTTGCACCCCCTTCACTCAAATTTGCACCCCTTTATGTTGCTCAATGTGTACTAGCCACACTCCTTTATTTGTATCCTGGTCACACTCATCCCCCCATCATGTCTCTGCACTTTTCAGTTGCCAGTCACTCTTGGTTACTCCTCATCATGGATCTCAGGTGAAATGCTTCCTCTTTAAGGAAATTTCCTCAACTGTCTGAAACTCCCTAGATATCTAAAATAGCCATTACCTGTAGTCATTCTCTTCTCTATTACTCTATTTTTCATTACTATATAGCTCATACAATTCTAAAAGTATCTAATGCATTTACTTTTTAAATTTACTCTTTGTGCCACTAGAACTTGAACTATGAGAGCTGGGAACTGCTTATCTAGTTCACATCATTATGTCCTCCTTTCCTAGAAAAGTGGCCTAAAACATTGTAAATGCTTAGCAAGTATGTCTATATAAAGTAAAGAAATAAATGAATCAGCAGTACCCCAAATGGAGGGATTGACTCTGTTTTAAGTGTCACTTGATGTTCCCTAGATATATTCTATAAAATCTGCCCTGATTTCTTTGTTAACATTGTTTCCCTGTTTGGAAAACACTTCATCATCCTCTCCATTCATTCAAACCCTATCCATTCTTTTTTTTTAATTATTATTAAAATATAATGTATTATTTGTTTCAGGGGTACAGGTCTGTGACTCATCAATCTTACACAATTCACAGCGCTCACCATAGCACATACACTCCCCAATGTCCATCAAAACCCTATCCATTCCTGATGGTCCAACAAATCCAAATTCAAAAGCCTACCCTGCCATTAGAAAATTCCTGTGACCAATCACCTTTGTCTGCCTCTGAAATTCCAGGAAACAATGTTAATACTTTTTTTTTTAATCATTATTAACTGGTCACTTATTCAACAAATATTGAAAATTTATCTAATATGTACAGATAGTAATTAATTGCTGGGTCTCTCATTAGTTTCTAACTTCCCCTAGGGCAAGGATTATGTCTTATTTTTGTCTATCTACTTTGGCATTAGTGTTATAAACTTAAGCAATATTCAAAATAAGGCAGCCTTATGATTAATTTAAAAAATGAGTGTATTGTTACCACTCAGAATAAGAATTTATCAAATGGCTTATAATTTGTTGGTTGAACATGAAGACACCCCAAGGAGAACCTGAAAACATTATATTTATATATAATCTATGAGTATCAGCTGAAGATAAACAGATTGTTTTCCTAAAACAAACATGTTGTTATTAAAAAATCTTTTCTCGGGGCACCTGGGTGGCTCAGTCGTTAAGTGTCTGCCTTCGGCTCAGGTCATGATCCCAGTGTCCTGGGATCGAGCCCCGCATCGGGCTCTCTGCTCGGCGGGAAGCCTGCTTCACCCTCTTCCATTACCCCCTGCTTGTGTTCCCTCTCTCGCTGTCTCTCTCTCTGTCAAAATAAATAAATAAAATCTTTAAAAAAAATCTTTTCTCAAAAAAGATAAAATTAAGACAATAATGCAGATATGAAATAAATACATCCTAACATTTTTTTTTCTACTCATTAATTTGTGAAGGAAGACGGGAGATGTTATAACTGGTCAAAAGAGAATGCAAAGAACAGGCACATTTTTAGATCAAGAATATTGAAAGATTGTGCAAAGGGAGGGAAAACTGGTTTTCCATTGGAAGGGGTGGTTGAGAAGTCAATTGAATCTCTACCAAACAAGACAGAATTTGCATGTCCATCCACAGATGAAACAACTCATAGTTACAAAATAGCTCAAAGACAAGAAGAGATGAGAATTAGATAACCCAGATGGATGTCCTATAGATAATGCATAGTTTTCCATTGGAGCACACATTTTTCTCTAAGTCATTCAACCCAGGTCTTTCTGTAGAGGTTAAGTGGACTGAAAGTGAATGGTTTATAACATGTTTATTAAAGCAACAAGAAATGCATCATGTATTACATTATAATTAGGAAGTAAAACATGCATGTTCATATACCTTTATTTTTCTAAGAAACTGTTTTATACAAATTTAACGTGTTTCTGAACATATATTACAAATGCTCTCCAATATTCTCTTTGTTCCCTAATTTTGTTTGTTTTTGATGTCTAGAAGTTTTATTTATTTTTTTTTTAAGATTTTATTTATTTGTCAGAGAGAGAGAGAGCACAAGCAGGGGGGAGCGGCAGGCAGAGGGAGAAGCAGGATCCCTGCTGAGCAAGGAGCCCGATGCAGGACTCGATCCCAGGACCCCGGGATCATGACCTGAGCTGAAGGCAGACGCTTAACCGACTGAGCCACCCAGGCATCCCTAGAAGTTTTAATTTTTTATGGAATTAAATCAATTAAACTATCTCCTCATGCTTTTATGTTTTCTCATGTTTTTGAGGTACTTGACTCCCATTCCCAATGAACAAAAGAGCATTTAACAAATATTTTCTTTTAGTTTGTTAAACTTTTTATTTTATTATCTACAATGCTGTGATTCACTTGGTCTAATTATATATTTTCTTGATAGTTACCCATACACTCTCCACCATTTTACTTACTTCATCTTTGCTACATTAATAAAAATGCAACATTGTTTACATACTTGCAGAAATGGCTCACTATTTTAGAGTGTGTGGATGTATTTATATTTGTGTATTTGTGTGAGCTGTGTAGAATAATGAACAGCAAAATTTTGTCTCATTGCATTTTTCATGATTTCTATTAGATTATGTATTCATAGCTGTTTATTTCCTATACAAATTCTCTTTTAAGAATAATTTAAAATAATACAAGGATAAACCTTTATTGTTTCTTTTATTATTTTTTGTACAGTAAGAAAGTAGTCTTACATTTTTGTGCAAAATATGTTGAAATATAGCTCATACTCAATTGATATGAATATGTCCCTATGTTTGCATTTGCCTAAGTTCTTATATTAAATTTCAATCTGTTCCTTTGTATTAGGATTGATTATTGAAAATAGAATATAGTTAATTGTGAACATAGGTGTGTATGTTTTACTGCATTTGTTACATACTGCTGCATAACTAATGACTTCCAAGATTTTGTGCCTTAAAACCACAAACATTCATTACCTCCTAATTTCTCTGGGTCAGAAATCCCGTAGTAGCCCAACTGGATGGTTCTGGCTCGAGGTTTCTTCTCTAGTTGCAATCAGAGAGTCATCAGGGGTGGGAGCTATCAGAAGCTGAAGCTGGGGCGCCTGGGTGGCTCAGTTGGTTAAACGACTGCCTTCGGCTCAGGTCGTGATCCTGGAGTCCCAGGATGGAGTCCCACATCGGGCTCCCCACTCAGTGGGGAGTCTGCTTCTCCCTCTGACCCTCTCCCCTCTCATGCTCTCTCTCACTCTCTCTCTCTCAAATAAATAAATAAAATCTTTTAAAAAAAAAAAAGAAGCTGAAGCTGGAGGACCCACTTGCAGAATGGCTCATTCACATGGCTGTTGACAGGAGACCTGAGTTCTTTGCTTTGTGAGCCTCTCCAAGACGGCTTTGGTATTCTCCTATCAAAGCAGTCAGCTTCCTCTAGAGCAAGCA
The DNA here is from genome assembly GCF_054177405.1 of Leptonychotes weddellii. Classification (NCBI taxonomy): domain Eukaryota; kingdom Metazoa; phylum Chordata; class Mammalia; order Carnivora; family Phocidae; genus Leptonychotes; species Leptonychotes weddellii. Next base: position 80,777,049 of record NC_138378.1, on the reverse strand, counting down.
ATCCAAGAGAGTGTGACTAAGAAGTGGTGTAGGAAACAGAATGCCACAACGACCACTGGTGCATGTTCGTTCAGACTCCGAGATCTCTGAGAAAACTCGAGATTGCAGGGTTAAAAATAACCCGAAAGGATCAGAGTGAAATGCCCTGGGGATGTGTGTGGTCTGTTCTAAAGGACACAGCAGAAGATGTTTTGTAGATAGAAAGCCAGCTGTAAACAGCACACTGTGCA
>NC_138378.1:80747432-80776319 GCF_054177405.1 Leptonychotes weddellii | reverse complement strand
GCCGAAGGCAGTCCCTTAACCGACTGAGCCACCCAGGCGCCCCTCAACTCCTTTCTCTTCTAAGTCTCTTCAAAGAAGATGAATGATTGGCTTGCATATGCATATATATATTTTTAAAGATTTTATTTATTTATTCAACAGAGAGAGACACAGTGAGAGAGGGAACACAAGCAGGGGGAGTGGGAGAGGGAGAAGCAGGTTCCTCGCCGAGCAGGGAGCCCGATGCGGGACTGGATCCAGGGACTCCAGGATCATGACCTGAGCCAAAGGCAGTCACTTAACCAACTGAGCCACCCAGGAGCCCTACTTTACCCCTTTTCAAAGCCTGGGAATATCCAAGGCCTGGGAAGTCAATGGCAATGATCCATGCCAAATGGTGTCAATATCATTATTTTTATTTCACTTGATTCCTGATTTACACTGAAGTAGATTTGGCCTCTGGGTCTTCTTTCCTGGTTCTGTAAGTTTTGTACCTGGAAGAATATCTTTAAATTTTCTGAGATGTTTCAGGAATTATGAAGGCTTTTCTTTTAAAAAAAATATTGATAGCAATTATATTAGAACTCAGGGAAGAGTGGACATAGACATCTATCTTAGTTGAACATAAAACAGGGAGGCACCCAATCTTCTATTTTAATTAAATCTACCTGGAGCAGTGGAGGCCAGATATCTGAATTATCTTGCTCACTTTTTATGATGTGCTCACTGTTGAACCTCAGTTTGGGGATATATTTAAACAAAGCACAATCATCCCTTCCTAAACGTGTGCTTCATAAAAGTTTGGCCTTGTTTTATAGTATAATTATATGACTCACTGTGCTGTAGGATCAACTCACTTTTCCTTAGCCTGCTCACAGACTGCTCAAAATCAGTCTCCCATTTATTTTTTATATTCATCAACATCTCTCATTTATTTTTTTATATTCATATGGTCTGTGGAATATAATGTCCCACTCAATATGCTGACATAACCTACGATTTTACATCAAAACATGGATCTAATAACTTTATTTTTAGTTCAAAAAATAGATGTCAGTTCAGATGATGTCCTACCAGTTTGCCCTAATTTTCACAGTCTACAGAGAAAGGAAATAATGGATAATTCAGATACTGCAACCGCTTCCAGCTCCTTTTTTTTGCCTCAATGATTTTCAATTTTATTAGTGCAATAACAGCATTCAGCTTTATATAGTATTAAATTATAAATACACATCATCAGTATTATCATCCTGATGCTTAAGATTACTTTTTGTATTATTTTTAATAGAAAGAGAGTTTCAGTCTCAATTAATTTTTATGATAATTGATAATGTATTATTAGTAAATCTATATAGGCAAAAACCACTAAAAAATAATCATATGTAGTTGGGTAGTGATATCTCTCTAATTTCTTGGATTAACATATCTAAAACAAAGTCTGTTATTTTTATGACAGATTTCTTCTAGTGATTCTACCTCCCAGGGATTAAGGCTAAAACAGAACCATGATTTGTCCTAGACTCCTGTTTTGCCATCACTCCCACTCCCATGGGGGCCTTGAGAAATTTTTAAACTCTCCATTCTTCTCCAGTCCCACTGACATTGCTAGAGCCCTGACTTGAACCTGGCCTTCATTGTTATCTTTTCTAATTTGATGTAGCAGGAAGTTAGAGAGCTCAAGGACAGAATGTTAAAGGAGAAGAAAGGAAGTCCCAAGGCGGAGACTTAAGGAATGCCAGTATGAATGAAGAGGCCAGGTAGGAATGTGGACTATCCAACAGAGACTGAGAGAGAGGCCATGCTAGATGAGAAAAGCATCAGTTAAATTTAATAACAACTAAATAGCTTTCATTGTAGCATGAATAAAAGCCTGTGTTAAATAGAATGAGAGCTAAAGAAATAACGTGTGTTTAGTCCCCCCCCCCTTTTTTTCCTTAAGAAATTTTACTAAAGAGTAAGAGAACTGTGAGATGCGTATCTGGAAAGCCATGTGGGATCCAAAAGTTCTCTTGTTGTTGTTGCCACTGTTGCTCCAATGGATACTAATAGGACATGGCAGCATGCCAAGGAGGTACTGAGGTTGAAGAGTCAGGTCACAGAGTGGGTATACTGAAGGACTGGAATTCCTGAAAAAGCAAAAAGTAGATGGGTTGGCCTTTCACAGAAAGGGTGTTAAAATTGGAGGAAGGAAGGTAGGATGGTTGCATATGGAAGTCAAATTTTAGGTTTGATAGCTAGAATTTGAGCAAATTCCACCTGATATTATCTATTTACTCAACTGAAGGATCAATCACAGTGGTAGGTTGCAAGTAACAATCTAGAAGATGAATCACAGTTTTAAGAGTGACAGAAGTATGAAAGTATCACTCAAGTGTGGTAAAATCTTTGATTTCCAAGTTTATTCATGATTTTTTTGAAATAATTTTTTTTTAATGTTATAAAGTGAAGTCTATCCAGTTTAAGTAGCTCACCTACCAACAGAATGTTAACATACAGTTTATTTGTTGGTTTGTTTTTCAGGCTCAATTGGTCAGTCTTTGCGTTAAATATAGAACGCTTCTTTGTCCTTTCCTAGTTTATATTGCTGTGTTTTTCTACACTGGTGATATTTGATTTGCTCTTTATGTGTTTTGATTGGGGAAGGATACATATCATTTATATGACATTGAGCAAATAAGGTAACTTTTTTGTGGCTCTGTTTCTTCTTTTGTATAATAAAGGAAATACCAATATCTACCTCTGGTAGGTTTTTTTGAAAGAAGATTAAATGATGTAATGTATATATGGTATAAGATAGCAATGAATACTGGCTGTGATGATGATTGTTTACCTTATTTCCAAATTATAGAGTGATATGTTTAGTTTTTTTTAAGTCTATTATTTTATCAATTTTTGGTAAAATGGTATGGGGTCTTAGACACAGAATATTCCTCATTTGTATTTCAGGAATTGTTTTAGTATTTGCTTTATTTCATAACCATGTCAACAGTTATTTAGGACATTATTTGTACTCATTTTACTAATATTTAATACACCACAACTTCTCACTTTTTAAGTAACATATGTGATTTCTTTTACTTTTCTCTCTTTTTTTTAGGATTAGCCAGTTTTAAAAAAAAAAAAAATATTCTCAGAAAACATATGTGGACAACCTATGTCTGTGTATGTGGGTATCTGCAGGTCTGGGTATGGTGATATAGGAGTAAGCTTTAATGTTTGAGGCTCTCTCCCTCATGACCTTAAATACTAACTGGATTGGATGCATGCTCTGGGAATCTGGAAAGCATCAGTATTTCATTGGTGAGGAACTGAGAAAGGAAAGACTAGTTGCCACAGTCTTTTCACTTTATAATACTTTCTCATCTTAGCACTTGCTCACTGTAGCTGAACGGTTTAAGATACCACTTTAGTTCAGATGTCATGTTCAGGAATGTGATGAGATGTGGCTGTGAGGAAAGCAAGGTTTTCCCAGATTTTATGATTTTTTCCTGAGTTCTTTAAAGTAGACATTTGATATTATAAGAGATTATGTCCTAGTAAGTAACTTCTACTCTATTATTCACACACTAAAGGAACACAACAAGTCAATAAAACTCTGTTTTAAAAATGAGTTTCAAGAAAATATTTAAGATAAAAATGTCTAATTTACTCTTTGTCTTATTATTTTTAAAATGAAAAACTATCTTAGGGGAGAAGAAATGTATCACCAGCTTAAATGTATATTACAAAGAATAATGCCCTCTAGCTTTTTTCCCTTTCCTTGACCAAAGGCTGCAAACCACAACTTCCATACTTCTATTGCTCTCTGTATTCTCATTAGCCTTTTAAAGAACTTGCTCTGGATTTTCCTTCATTCAGAGTTTAGGAGAGCATGAAACCCCTTAGTATTATGTCTAACATGATTATGTTTTATGAATGATGATATGTTCTATGCTAAATACCACAACTTTTCTTCCCTGGAGAGGAAAACCAATTCTTTCATATGAAAGGAATAAGCCTGGCATATCTGAAGCAAGATGATGGCACTCTGCAGCCCAGATTCCTTAATACAAATTTGATAGGACCATTAAAAATCTCTCTTGTTCAAAGAGCATTTAAGCATATTGTAAAGTACTTTTCATTTCAAAATCATACTAAAGGAGGTTTTCCAAAGCAGTTGCAGAGAACTTGAGTAGATATGTTATGGGCATAGCCTGATCTCTGGCTGCAATTGTGACCGTTACCCAGATCTTCTAGTGCCAAGAATGGAATAATAGAATGTGATCTTATCAACTTCTCCGCTATGTAACCTTGGATAAATTATTTAAACTTTCCAAGGCCATTATTTGTCATTTAAATTTAACTAGTATCATTGTGAAGATTAAACAAGGCACTGCTTATTCTGTTCCCAGCATCATCATTTGATAAATGTTAATTCATTGCTCTGTCATCTCCATCCTGACCCCAGCTTCACTCTGCACAGCCTCAATGCTTATGTCTTTTACTTCTTTAAGAGGCATGTCATCTAGTACACCAGTGAAACCTCCCACTTATTTTTTTTTATTTTTTATTTTTTTAAGATTTTATTTATTTGACAGAGAGAGAGAGAGCACAAGTAGGCAGAACAGCAGGGAGAGGGAGAGGAAGAAGCAGGCTCTCCACCAAGCAGGGAGCCCGACGTGGGGCTCGATTCCAGGACCCTGGGATCATGACCTGAGCCGAAGGCAGCCGCTTAACCAACTGAGCCACCCAGGCACCCCTGAAACCTCCCACTTAAAGCAACAACCTAAACTCAATTTCCAATCCGATCCTATATTAACTACAAAATATCACTGGCCTCTATACAATGGAATGAACTATCAAGCTATTGAGACCACTTACTCATTGATAACTAGAAACAACTATGCCCTCTCCTGGAACTCCCCATTGCTTTCAGACTGTTCGCTCTCTCTGGAATTCTCTTCCTTCCTTTCTCCTCTCTGTCATTTTGAATCCATGCATTCATCAGAGAGCAAGGCCCACGTCATTCTTAAGATTTCCTCTGACCCCTATAAATGCATCTATTGTTAACATCACAAATTCAGGATTTAGGAGAACAATCTAGCTTAAACTGAGCACACAAGGAAATTACCCAACTGTGTCTTTGCTTCTTCAGACTACAGTTCCCTGTGTACTTCCCCCAAAGCTGCAAAGCCATTTCTATTTCTTATTTGGCTTCTGTAAGAAAAAGCATTAATGTCTTCAAGCACCAGCTAACTGTACCTCAAGTAAAAGCAAGTGGTATTCAGATAATCCATTGGCAGATCTGAGGCAAGCCACAAGAAAGGCATAGGGAAGGAAGTTAAGAAGGGGGATTTAGAGGTCTTTCTGACCTGTGTCACCAGCTAAAATTTAGGAGACTCAAGAGTGTTGGTCTAGGTTATGAAACATGAAGCTAGCCAGGAGCTAATTAAGAAAGTATACAACTATGGCTGATCATTAAAATTACATTGGAATCTTTTTAAAAATACAGATTATTGGGTTCCACTCCTGCAGATGAGGGTTCATCAAGACAGACCGATGTATTTGTTTTCTTTGACAATCCTTGGATACTTTTGATGAGCAGCCAGCTTGAGAACGTTGTGTTCTGGAGGGCAGTCAGTCATGGCGCTGCTAATCCCTGTGGGATCCATAGTCAAAGCAGCCAGTACAAACTTGGTGTCTGTAGTTCTGAAAGCAGTCTGCACCCCGTGGAAGAAGTCCTGCTAATGATCCATGCTAGAACAGCTTGGGTCACCACATCTCTTCCATTAACTTCTTTGCATACGAAACAATCTTTTTTGTATCAGATTCTGAGACCAGCAAGGTTACCTTCTCCAGACAGACAGAGGAAAGCAGGGAGGAAACAGTGCAGATTTGTGACCTTGAGCTTTATGTTGTATCTGTTATTCTGGGAGGATTAAACAGAGACAGGTCTAAGGAATTCTAACCCCCTCATCTCAAAATTCATAAAAAAATAATGACTATCATAATAAACAAGAAGCCAAATAACCCTGAAAAATAAATTAGTGGACAAAGTAGAACAGAAAAATAGTGGAAGGAATATAATAGTTTGCAGACCAGCTCTACCAGTTGTTAATGAAAGATCTAAAACATGGGAGTTCATTCCTCTCTATTAATATTCTATTCTGTTCCATTACACATCATTCTATTTCATTCCATTCATCACTGATACAGTTACTTTATGGCTATCTGCAAAATCAGTTTTCCCTGCAACTCCTAATGCTTGTCTCAACAAGCAGTCTATGATTTTGCCCAATCCCACCATGGATTCTCAACTTTTTGTGATCCTCAAAGGAATCTCCTCATACAAATCCATCAATAATAGTAACTATTGTTATTGCCGTTGTGTTATTACTACAAGCACTATTGCTCCTTTTGTTACTAATACTAATTCTGCATGATACTATTTGTCAGAATCCGCTTTACATCGTCATTATAGATATTACATCATTTAAAGTGATAGATACTAATTTAATCATTGGTTTGTACTGGCATCAGCCGTATTTCCAGCCACGTGGCTTGCAAAGAGCATAGCAGAGGTAGGGCATCTTAATTCAGCCTGAATCCCTTGCTTCTGGCAGGCCTACAGCCAGGTCCCTCTCTGTAAGTGGGCAACCCAAGCACCTTTTTACCTAAGATCCTTGAGTTAGCTAGTTTTGCAAGCAAGATGTGTCAACGTAATTTACAGAATTAGTCTGATGTTAAGTTTCAGGTGGGCACATCAGCTGTAATCTTTCTGTATAGAGAGTCATTGACTCATACAAAAAAATATTTTAAGCTAGTTTGATCCATCACTTTATTTATTTTAAATAGATGATATTGTTGTGTGTTTCAAAAAGTAAAGAAGAAAGTTGCATAGTAAGGTTCTTTTCCACTTACGTCCCTCTCTCCCTGGTCCTCACCCCTGTGCCCTTCCCAATGACCAGGAAACCACTGTCATAAGTTTCTTATTTAAATGTATATATTCATATTTTTCCAATTTTCTTATACAAATGGCAGCATAGTAAACCCACACTTTTGCACATTGTTTTGATTTTTTTTACTTAACATTATATCTTGAATATTTTTCTTTAGCTCAAAGAGAGCTTCCTCATTTTATTTTTTTAAATTTTTTTTAAGATTTTTATTTTTTATTTATTTGACAGAGAGAAAGACAGCGAGAGAGGGAACACAAGCAGGGGGAGTGGGAGAGGGAGAAGCGGGCTTCCCGCCAAGCAGGGAGCCCGATGCAGGGCTCGATCCCAGTCCCCTGGGATCATGACCTGAGCCGAAGACAGACGCTTAAGGACTGAGCCACCCAGGAGCCCCGAGAGCTTCCTCATTTTAAAAATTTCTTTATTTTAACACACTTTATAGAAGTACCATAACTTATTTAGCAGAACTCCTCTTATGGAGATTAGACAGGGAATAATCCTGTACATTTGTTATTTTACACATATGATAATATTTTTATGGGATCAATTTATAGAAGCAAAATTAATGGGCCAAACGGTATATGAATTTTGATACTGGGGAGGTTGCACATACGTAGGGGCAAAGGACGTATGGGAGATCTCTGTACTTTCTGATCAATTTTGCTGTGAACCTATAACTGCTCTAAAAAATAAAATTTATTATTTTTAATGTCAAAATGAAATAAAACAAAAAGTATTTATTGAGCACCTAGTATATATTATCAGGTTCTAGGGAGTACTAGGGATACAGTGGCAAATATGCATATATGTGTGAGGATGTGAAGAGGTATTTATTTGTTTATTTATTTAATTGAGAGAGAGAGTGCTTGTGCATGAGCAGGGGAAGAGGCAGAAAGAGAGAGAGAGAATCCCAAGCAGATTCCCTGCTGAGTACAGACAGAGCCTGAGACAGGGCTGGATCTCAGGACCCTGAACCAAAACCAAGAGTCGGACACTTAAGCAACTGAGCCACCCAGGTGTCCCCATGAAGAGGTGTTTAAAAGATTAATCCATGAAACTGAAACAAAACCCATGATCAGTTTTCTAGGTTTCATTTGTGAGATGATGGGAAAGCCTGTTTTAAATTCCATATCATCACACCCTCTTATTAATGCCTAAAATTATCCAATGAATAATTTATTTGAAAGAAGCATTTTCTTTTCTGTAGCATTAAAACAAAACAAAACAAAAACCAAAGAAACTGAAATCCCCTGGTAGAAATGAAAGCCTAAGGAGGCATACCTCCAACACTCCTCTGATCACACCAAATCATAATTGCGTATGGATCTGCCTCCCTTTCTCGTTCCCATGGTGCCCATGTTTAGCATAGGATTGCTACTCCATAAGTGTCTGCCAAATGGAACTGTGTTAAGTAACATGTCAAAGCATTAGGTGATTTACTGTGGGCCCTGTTGTTTGGTTTATGAGATGTTTTTCTCTGTGAATTGGCAGCCAGAAATCACTGAGTGGCCCGGGGGGATGAGGAGAGTTCTGCTGAAATGGGAGAGAAAAAAAAGAGCAGGAGAGAAGAAAAGGGAAAAGGTGCTTTCAAAGAAACGCTTGACCCACTTTACAATTCGGCCACTAACTCACACCATAAAAAACAATGTGGATGTCAAGGCCCAGAGGTGGCCTACATCTGACTCAGAAGGAGCATACATGATAAGGATTGCTTATTCCTCATCCATACTTTCTTTTATTTCCATGGTAAATATGCTTCTTTTTTTCCCCACTTAGTATCCACAGACAGGTACTGGAATCTGTTCACATTCTCACATTTGGTGAGAGAGCAACCTCTCACAGTTACCATTGTTGTTATTTGTGGACAAGCGTATGAAATTATTAGGTACTGGGTGGAGGTGTTACTTCCTTTGTTATGTAGATATTACACCTCAAGAAGGAGGATCATAACTCCCTATTCCTTTAAATTCTGGCTGTGCCTAGTGATTTCCTTCCAAAGAGTATGCTATGGAATGGGAGTGGAAGCAGCTTGATGGTGGGTAAATCTGACAAACATTACCTCAAACAGGTGATCAAGGTGAACATCATCTGTGATAAGTTATGTTGATAGTGTGTACCCTTGATAAATGTGATGGCAATGGCATTTTCCCTCTGAAATCTTCCTCCCCAAAGCCCATAATCCCATCCTAATCACTAGAAAAACATCAGACAAATCCCAGTTTAGGGCACGCTACAAATTACCTGACCAGTACTCTTCAACAACTGACCTTCAATCAAGGTCATCAAAAATAAGGAAAGACTGAGACATTGTTTCAGCCCAGAGGAGGAGAAGGAGATGAAGACTAAATACAATTAGGATCTTGGAGCAGGAAAAGGACGTTAGGTAAGGACTAAGGCCATCTGAACAGACTTTGGTTAATAACAGTGCACAATGTGTCGCATAAATGGTGGCGATGGAATACCAATGCATTACTATGTGAGATGTTGAGAAGACGGGAAACTGAGGGGGCAGTATATGGGAACACCCTGTACCTTCTTTTTGGTAAAAACTCTTCTAAAATTTTTTTGTAAATCGAATACTATTCTTCAAAAAAGTTAAAAAAAAAATACAGTGCCCCCTCTGTCCTCCACATCTGCCCCATCCCCCTGCTGCAGAGGTAATAAAACCGAAAGCCTGTCCAACAGCCCTAATCTGAAATTCAAAAGAGAAGAAATGTACCAAAAGTTGACCCGGACAACTTAATCATTTTTTGCTGCCTGGGATTATTTCTTTTACCACTCACATCAGTGAGTAGCTTCCATCTAAAATACATGAATTAGGGACACCTGGGTGGCTCAGTCAGTTAAGTGTGTGCCTTAGGCTCAGGTCATGATCCCAGGGTCCTGGGATTGAGCCCCACATTGGGCTCCTTGCTCAGTAGGGAGACTGCTTCTCCCTCTGCCTGCCTCTGTCTCTGTCTCTCTGACAAATAAATACAATCTTTAAAAATAAATAAATAAATAAATAATAAATGAAAAATAAAATACATGAATTATATATAGTTTAAAAATGGAAAAAATGTGAGAAATTATAAAGAACAAAGTAGCAATAGATATTTCATAGTCTGTGTCTTGGGGATTTCATGTCTGGAGACCGTGAAGAGCCAGAGCTTTGCTATTTCTCTGACACAAGGCGAAGCCAAGCAAAGCCCAGGGTTGATGAAAGACATCTGATTAAACATCTGATGAGAGATGGTCCTTGTCTGACAGAAGCAAGACTATATCACTCATGGTGATTTAAGTAAAGAAAAATAGTTCCTATAAACAATTCCCCAGTGGGGATGTTTCCTGTGCACACCTTTCCAGATGAAATATGGAAATATATTCTTCCATTAGTGGATCTAGGAACTTTTTTTTTAGCAGGAACATGAAAACTTTCTCTAAACCTAAACTTGTAAAAAGCCTATTTTAATGCAGAAATTCAGTGAAGGCACTAGTTCAGATTAGATATTTATCTCATCTTCAGCCTAGGCACAAAAAGGCTGCCTTCCTGCAAAACAGCCTCTCCCTAACAGTCCCCTTCACAAGCATGCACTGGGGCCTAGGCCACCCATCTATCACTGAAAGCCAATAATTACGCTGAATTAAGTGTCTCTTGGTGATACAGGCTCTTATCAAGCTCATGCTGAGTCGATTAAATCCCATTTCAATGCAAACAAGTATCCCCAGTCAGTTCAAACCCCAGTTTAGCAAGCTGTCACTCTCAGACCTGTCCAACAGTCTCCTAAGACTGGAGAATTTACTGCCCGGCCAGGCATTTGTTAACCACTGTCCCTTCTCACAGAGCATTTCATTGGTTAGCAGCCAGGAAAACACTCAATGAAGTTTTCATGCTGTTGGTCCTTCTATAGTCTCCAGGATATACATAATATAATTAAATGTCAAGGAAGTTTATGTGGTGTGTAAGTGACTAGAATGGATCCGATATCTGGAAATTGGATCAGATATATGAGTTGGGAGGAAGCATACGTCGTTTCATTCCTCCTTCCAGACCTCAAAGACTTCCACTAGCTGTGTTTATTATTCAGTTACACTATAAATTTTTTTCTCAGTGCTTTATGAAGTTCAAATAACTCCATTTATCAAAAGGAGTATAAGTTATTTTCATGTTTTATCGCTACAGGGAGAAAAAAAAGCTTGGTGTTTGAAATATAATTCTTATGAAACATATTTAGTATAATGGGAGTAAGGAAATGGGGGATTAACATAAGAAAAGTAAATGAGTAAACTTATTGTAAAATAAAAACAATGAATGAGAACAAGAAAGAAAGACATGTGGTTTTATATGTTCTTCCCATTCTGTATCTCTGCAACTTCCTACCTCCCAAATCAAATGAAGGCTTACTTTCAACCACTGAGAAATCAGATTCTAATCGACTACCTCTGCAGTGTTGAGAACTATTACACTGAAAATGTGAGGGCTTTGTTCAGAGATTATTTAGAAGGGCAAGCGTGGGGCCCTTCTAAGGGTGAAGAGCCCAGGTCAAACATGAATGAAGTCAGCCCTGTCAGAACTCCGTTTTCTCCTGTTCCCTCTTGCATAAACACACACAGTAAACACATTCATCTACTGGAAAGAAACATTGCAGAAACAAAGGCAGGTGGCTAATTAAAATGATAGCCAAATAAGAGTAGGTTTTTCCTTCAGGTGGAAGGCCTGAGGTAAACTCACAATGTAGGGGAGAGTTGATGGTGTGGCTGCTCCCTCAGCAATCAGGGGGCCTGCTGCCCACCCCCCGTCCAACCAGCCAGTGTTCATTTGCTGCCTTGTGGATGCCCAAGAGCCCACAACCTTGTTGTTTTGTCCTTGCCTGCCCTTCATGCTTCAAAATGTCATTAGGCTTTCAAGCCTCTGTGAGCTGCTTTTTAACAACTACAAAATTTGATAAAAAACGTAGGCTAAGGGGCGGTAAGGTGCTAATGTTTACATTTCTTTGGTAACTTTAACATGAATATCCCCCCCCCAAAATGGGGAGGTGAGTACAAAGTGTAAGGAACTCTGTAGTTTACATATTGACAATAGTCTTCTGGATCAGAGCCTTAACAGGAAGAAATGCCTTTAATGGTGAAACTCTCAAGGTCTAGGGCTGGTACATCAGGTCTATGGCTGGTACATCAAGGGAAGGTTGGGGATAAGGTGGGGTGGGGCGGTTGGAGGACTTAGTCCAAATAAGGAGGACTTTCCATATTTACTTCTATTGAGTTACCTCCAAATATGCCCTGATGCGTTTTCAGTGGATCTATAGTTTTGAGCAATGATTACAATATTACCACACTATTATTTAAATATTAAATTATCAAAATAACCCAAAGTACATGAGAATGGTAAGAGGGAGTTTGTAATATTAATAATAACTAGAACAAAACCTCCTGAATTTTCCTTGAGAAAACACATTCACATCTAATCAACATGCCTTTATAATGTGGTTTATCCATTGATCTCAAAGCACTATTTTCATTAAGGGACCAATAATCCTACCGAAGCAGGGACTTTAATATTTTAATGGAAAAAAATGAGAAACCTGGTAATCAAGTTGTTACAACAGGCTGAAAACCACTCTTTTATATTTAGAATACAATTTCTATAGATTTTAAGACTTCTTAGAAAAACAACACATTTATAATTTTTTAAAAATCACTAACCTGTATTGATAGCTCACTATGTAGCAGGCTGCTTACATAAGTGATCTCAAAGCAATTTTATTAGTAACATTTAAACTGTGAAAAGAAGCATCTTACCTCATAAGTAAATGGAAAATTTAAAGAGAAAAAAAATGGCAAAACTCAGTGTTCATAAGAGTATACAAAAATAGGTATTTGTGTACCCTATTAGTGGAAGCATAAATTAAGAAAACCTGTTACTGAGAATCATTTTGCAGAATATTCACGTCTTTTAAATTATATAATTTACTTTCAGAATTTACTCTTATAATTAAGGATGACAATTATTGTTTACAAGAGAAAATAAAAGCTGTGTAAAGAAAAAGTGGTCAAATTAATTAATGGGTGACTGTTGTGTGTCACTCACTTTGAAGGTGTTGGGAGTATAAGGATTAACAAAAACTGACAATGTCCTGATCTTTGTTCAGCTTTCATTCTAGTGGGGGAGATAGAAAATAAGTACAATGAATACATACACATATAATATGAACTGGGGATAATTGCGATGAAGAGATACAAGGCAAAATGTAGAACAGCAAGTCATTGGTGATGATATTTTTGATAGGTTGGTCAGAGCAGAAGTCTCTGAGGCGGTGACATTTGAATAGGAACTACATGAAGTGAGAGGAGGAACCATGACAGTGTCTGGGGAGAGGTTTTACAGCCAGAGCACGGAAAGAGTGCAAAGACCCTCAGAAGCAAAAGCTTGGCCTGTTCAGGGATCATGAGAGAAGCAACTGTGGCTGGAGCCAAGTGGGAGAGAGGAGAAGAAAAGAAAAGGTCAAAGAAGCAGCTATAGTCCAGGAGTCCAGGTTCTTCTAGGCCAAGGCACATAGTTAGGTTTTTATTTTCAGTGTGATGGGAGGGCATGGGTGGATTCTAAGCAGAGGAGTACATGGTCTGATTTATATTTAATTAATTGCAGGGGTAGGGTAGCAGAGTGGAAGAGGGGAAGCTTCAAATCAGGACATATTTGGAGGTAACTCAATAGAAGAAAATACGGAAAGTCCTCCTTATTTGGACTAAGTCCTCCAACCGCCCCACCCCACCTTATCCCCAACCTTCCCTTGATGTACCAGCCATAGACCTGATGTACCAGCCCTAGACCTTGAGAGTTTCACCATTAAAGGCATTTCTTCCTGTTAAGGCTCTGATCCAGAAGGCTATTGTCAATATGTAAACTACAGAGTTCCTTACACTTTGTACTCACCTCCCCATTTCGGGGGGGGGGGGGAGTATTCATGTTAAAGTTACCAAAGAAATGTAAATGATGAGAAAAGAAATAATGATTGCCTGGCTGAGGGTTAGCTGTAGAAATGTGGGCAGTCTGTAGATTGTGGATTTTTTTTTCTCTCTTTTTCTTAGTTAAGGTTATTAGAATTAGCTGATGACAGGATGTGGGTTGGGAAAGAAAAGCGTCATGGAAGAATCCATGGTTTAGGCCTGAGTAATTGAGCAATGCAGTTGGTATAGTTGATAGGGGGACACCGAGCGAGAGGCAGGTGGTGGTGAGATGGTAGAGCAGTGAATTGCAAAGATTAATGTCCATACATTAGAAGAGTAATCAATAACATAGTAAGTATTAAAGCTATGAGCTATAGAGGGTACAAAAGTGTAAGTACAATAGGATCATATATGGGTACGGATAGAAAAATGACTAGTGATAAAAAAAAGTTACCATTATTTATTGCTGGTTAGCATGGTTATAGCTGACTGATTTTCTCCATCACTTCATTCCCTATTTTCCAATTTTTTTTTACTGTAAACATGTGTATTGAATCAGGGGAGGAGTATCATTGGAAATAGCTTTGAAGATCATGGAGAAAGATAATTGGGGTAAAATATGGTTGCGAAAGCCCAGCTGCTTGAAAATCATGGGAAGCATCTGACAAACACAAAACACAGCTGGTATGGAGGACAGAGATATTATATAATTTGAATTCTGTACTGTCTTTGCTAAAATGGGAAAGAAATGGAGGAAAACATTCTTTTAAAATAAGAAGATTGCCATCTATTTCCTAAGTTGAACTAAAAAAAAAAAAAAAAATCCCAGCAGAAAATTCTCAGCAATCCATAGCGTTTTTGAGTTTTCTGACTAAATGTGTTGCAGGAAAGGGCACTGGCCATGCAACTTTCTACACCACTGGGGCCCATAATGGCATGTTCCCAGATCATTCTGTACCAATTCTAGGAACTTGGAGGTGGCCTTCAGAATAGCAGTTTTTACTTTCAGGAAAATGAAAAATAATGTCATCTAATTTTGCAAATTGAAAAATAGCATAAAGTACAAGTATGCATCAAGAGGTAAAGGAAAAGACAACCCCCAGTATGGTGATGGTGTTTGTTTTAGGGTGATTGGATTTTAGGTGATTCTTCTATGAGTTTATGTATTCATAATCAATGTAAATAATTTTTCAATATTTCAATAATGTACATATATTATTTATATAGTCATAAAATATTTTATTATGAAAAAGCAATAATTGAGAGCATCATTGAAAATTCAAGAAAAGTAAAGATAGAAGAAAATACAGGAATCAGTAAGAAACTATAAAAATAAAAATGGAAAACAAAGATTATGACACATAGAAGAAATCCACCATGATCAAGATTTTATTATAGAGTTTTGTATATATATAGGCCTCTATGAAAGTTCATAACACATATTCTGGGAACATATTTACCCATAATTATCTATTCTTTAACTCTAAAATGTTCAGTATTTGCACAGTGTTAACCAAGGAAGGTATACAGTAGCTCATTTAACTTGTCCTTATAGTTGAAAATTTGTTGTTAGTTGTAATAAAGAGCATTTTGGTGAGTATTTCCATAGCCAGGAGTGCTGATTATTTCCTTTGGGTCAGTTCATTGAAGTGGAGCTACTAAATGACCTAAGTAGAAAGAATCTTTGGTTTCTTACTGCAAGGTTTATAATTTACACACTACAAGTGTGGAAGTAATCTATTTGCCCATACTCCACCTACAGTGCATTTTATTACCATGCTTTAAATTTTTCTCCATCAATAGTTTTTTGAAGTCTCAGTATATTTTTAACTTTACATTTTTGTGTTTACTAGTGAATGTGTATGGTCTCATGTATATAAGCCATTTGTGTTTCTTAATTTATGACATCCATTATTAGTTTCTTTGCCCATTTATCTATTACAATGTTTATCTTTCCTAAGACCATTATATATTAAAGATACCAGTATGTTATGTTTCATAATAACAGAAGTATATTGACAGGTTGATAAGTAATTCCCTTCCTTTGAATTGTTATGTATTTTATCATCATCCAGAAGTTTAGATATTAAGTTTTATTCACATATTCTATTTTCTTTCTAATTCTGTCAGTCACTTCGGGAAAATCTTCTTAACACTAAGTTTATGTGAATATTCAATCATGTTGTCTAATATGGTTTTCTTTTTCACATACGCATCTAATTTAAGAAACTTAAAGTGAGGGCTTTGTCTTTTATGATTTAAGGTAGTTTCTACTTTTCTTTGTCTCCACATGCCCAACCAGTGGTCAAATGATGACTTTTCCCACTCACTCGAAATATCAACATTGAATGCTAGATGCTTAGATGTGCTTAAACTTATTTCTAGACTTTGTATCCTGCTTCTAGTAGTCTCCCTTGCCCTGTACCAGCATCTCAGCTTTGTTTATTTTTTGCCATAGTAGGCTGAAAAATGACTCACAGAGATTATCATGTCCCAGTCCTTGGAACCTGTAGATGTTATCTTATATGGAAAAATAGCCTTTGCATATGTGATTAAGGGTATTGAGATGAAGAGATTATCCTGGATTTTCTGGGTGGAACTTAATATGCAGTCACAAGTGTCCCTATGAGAGAAGCAAAAGAAGATTCATCACAGAGAAAGAGCAGGTCATGTGAAGGCTGAGCAGAGAGAGATTTGAAGATGCTGGCCTAGACCATTGGAGCTACATGGTTATAAAGCAAGAAGTGCTGGCAGCCACCAAAAGCTGAAGGAAACGAAGAGCACATTGTCCCGTAGAGTGTCCAGAAGAGCATGGTCCTGGGAACACCTTGATTTGAGCCCATTGTGGCTGATTTTGAACTTCTGGCCTCCAGAACTGTGAAAAGATACATTTCTGTTTCGTTAAGCCAAATCTTTGGTAACTTGTTACAGCAGACACAGGAAACTAACAGTAAAGCATTTTTATAAAACTTATTTTCCAACAATCCAAGACTCATTTGGGACATGTTTTGCTAAATTTTCATAACCATTCTTACTCATTCTGTAACTGTTGAAGGTCTATTCTATGGCCAACACTGATTGATATATTTTTCTAGAAAAGGTTGGTAATAATTTATCATATTCTAACAAAAGGTGATCCTAGTATTTTTCATAAGCTGTATAAATATTTGGACTACTCTATTAATTAATGGGGATCATGGGAATATTAAAATATGTTTTCCTGTTCAGGAATTTCCATTTTATACAAGTGTTATTTCATGTACTTGGTTGAAATTGCACTTTTCTTTTCTCATAGGATTGGGTGATAGTTACTTGCTGAATTTATTCCAAGATTTTTAAATAATTTCTATTGATATTACACATAGAAACAGGTCAAAGAGTCACTTTTGGTTTAGACAAGTTTTGTTGTTGTTGTTTTGTTTTGTTGTTTTTACTTTGGAAACTAGCAGAAAGAAAGAACGCTGTAACCACAGAAATAGCTAGTTTGAATTTTGAGATTTTTACTAACCAAGTTTCTATTTCCCTACAATTAATTTATTTGGAGGCAATAAAAAATTGACACTATAGAAATAAATTCAGTGTTGTAGATGGTGAACTATGAATACAATGATAGATGTAGAGAACTGGGAATATCCATATGGATCATCAACATAACTGAAGTAAGAACCAGAATAAAGAAATAGGACATGTATTCAAAATATAATAATAGGAAACATTCCTGAATTGAAAAAGACCTGCATGCTAACTTTGATAGAGCTCATTATAGTTTATGTAAAACTGATAGATATAACCTTCCTTTGTATAGATCCTGAAATCAGTTTTTGAGCTGCAAATATAATGAAAAATGCCTGCAAACATCCAGAGGAAGAGGAATAGGATAAAGACAAATTTAATTATGATGGACCAAAATTGTGGTGGCTTTAATTTTGCTGCCACAACCAGGAAGAACAAAAGATAATGGAACAAAACCATTGACTTTAAAAATATATATATTTTATTTATTTGACAGAGAGAGACACAGCAAGAGAGGGAACATAAGCAGGGGGAGTGGGAGAGGGAGAAGCAGGCTTCCCGCTGAGCAGGGAGCCCGATGCGGGGCTCCATCCCAGGACCCTGGGATCATGACCTGAGCAGAAGGCAGACTCCTAACGGCTGAGCCATCCGGTGCCCCAAAACGATTGACTTTTAAATAAGAAAAGCATTTTACCCAAATAAGATGTTTCTTATAAAAAAGGTAACAAAAGATGTTCTAAGCTATGCAAAGGCTCAGATAATACATATTTAAACATATTGAAGATACACTAAGTGGCAAAAGGATTTATCAAAATCAGAAGTTTAAGACGTGGATTATGTAAATCACACTTACTGAAAATACATTAAGTTTCCTCTCTACCAGTGGGAATAAGGAGAGCTATGCCTAATTGTGTGGCTGTTTTAATTAGTCTTTCTTTTAGGTCTCTTTCCCACCAGTAGAACTTGGTCAAGATAATCTCTATCCATGGAGACTGTAGAACACTGAACCTCAAAAGGTGGGGATTGGGGCTTTAATTCCTTATCTTCTTTAAAATTTTACCTAGCTCTTTTGAGAGGTTTTAAGAAGGATAGCCTTCTTCAGGCCAAAAAATGATCATGGTAAGCCCTTTCCCTATGACAATAGGAGCCTATTCACTTTTGTCTAAATGACAGGTCATTCAAATATTTAGGAAACGATTAAAGTTCTGCTCCTTAATGATGTGATTTTCTGTGTTTGCTTAGATTATCTGATGACAGCTTAAAAATCTGTTCTAACTCACCAAATTACAAGCAATCTGGGAAGTGCTTATCTAAAAATTTTTCATTGCAGTATGGCATAGTATTCATAGCGTTTTGTATAAATATATCCAGTGGAAACAATCAAATATTTTAACAAGGCATCAAAAAGGGCATTGACCAATCAGAATAGATTCCTTACAAATTAGAACAGAGTGATGTCATAACTTAATTAACTAGTTCTATATTCATAAATACTCTGTCCAGGTTTTCAAATTTATGAAAAATATTGAAAAGTTATAAGGTGATGAGTGTGTGTGTATGTTCTGTTCTTTTTCTTTTTTTTTTTTTCTTAAGTAAAATTTCAAGTAATGCAAACACTAAATCAAAGGGTATACACATAATAGATTTTGGTACATATTTCCAAATGATTCTCCAGAAATAATGAACCAATTCAAACTCTCAAAACAGGGTGCCTAGCTCTTCATAATATCATCAACAGAAGGTGTTATCACCCTGTGTCAGGAATGCTCAAGAACACCTCCAGGTTCACTGGGGGACTCAGCATGTAGTTTTACTCCCAACTATAATTTATTACAACAAATGATACAAAGTAAGATCAGGAAAGGGAAAGACACAAGAAGCAATGTCCAAAGAAACAAAGTGCAAACTTCCAAGAGTCTTCTCCCAGTGGAGTCAGGCAGGGCTTGCTTAATTCCTCAAGCAATGAATTGGGACAAACTGTATGAAATGTTGTCTAGGAGGAAAGCTAATGAGACTCGATATGTAGGCTTTTTACTGGGGGCCGGTCATGTAGGTGTTTTCCCTAACACATACCGAAACTCCAGACTCCAGAAAGAAAGCGGGTGGTTAGGAGAAAACATACTATTTGTATCCAAGGACTCTGATGATGGGAAGGATCAGGGCAAGATAAGCAAGTGATGTCCCTGAAACCTAGAATAAATGGCATAAGCCATTCACCTCATTCCAGGAGTCACTAGACCCTACTTGCCTAAAAGCTTGGGTATAAATATTAACTCATACTTCCGTGGTCTATGTGAAATTTGGGAAGTTATTTAATACCACTAAAGCCTCGGTTTCTTCACTGGCGAATGGGTAATTTCTTCTAAGATAGTAAAGAATCAATGAAGGGGGTGCCTGGGTGGCTCAGTTGGTTGGGCGACAGCCTTCGGCTCAGGTCATGATCCTGGAGTCCCGGGATCGAGTCCTGCATCGCGTCTGGCTCCCTGCTCAGCGGGGAGTCTGCTTCTCCCTCTGACCCTCCCCCTCTCATGCTCTCTCTCTGTCTCATTCTTTCTCTCTCAAATAAATAAATAAAATCTTTAAAAAAAAAAAAAGAATCAATGAAGACTTTTACTTTCTATCAAGATGGGAGTTTGCAGAGATAGGTCTCACCCTCCCACACATAACAAACAAAGACCCAAACAAAATATACAAGACAATGTATTTAAGACACTGGACATCAAACAATGCAAGACAGTGATCCATAAGGGACAGAAAACAAATAAAGTGAACCCTATGCTTCCTCCAGCTTACTGACTTGAATGTGTTTTCAGGACGGAGGCTGGGAGCGGCAACCCAGGCAGATCCCAGTTGACTCCATGAGTTGAGGAGCCGAGCTGAGAGTCCTTAGCTAGCATTTTAACGGAAAAGGTACTAAAGAGGGGAGAGTTGCACAAAGAGAGAATCCTGGAAGTCTGCAGAGGGACCCATCAAGAATTCAGCAATGGAGTAATCATTAGCTGAAGCAACATTACTACTCATACAGCAGTTTCTCTTGCCTGTAATGAATGTTGTGCTCTCTGATGGCTACTAGGAGACATAGCATAGCTTAGCTTGTGACACAGGTATATGATTGAATACACACACACGTCTTCCCTAGTATGCTATAAGCTCTTAAATAGAATGGATGTATGCCATTCTACCCTTGGATCATCCAAGGTGCCTACCAGAATGTTTTGCAGAGTATATGCCAAACAAATGTTTCCTGGAGTTGAATGTTAGCATTCTATAACCATTTGTCCCAATTTCTATATACTCCTGATTTTGGGGGGGTTAGTATTTATTTTAGTATGTAAAGTGACTGTCCCTGACTTCCTTCTTGTACAATGAGAGGGTGTTGTTATTATGATTATTTGTTCTAAGCTGATTTCATATACATTTTTTTAAATGCTGGAACATAGTGATACTCTAGTTGGAGTATTATACCAAAAGCCATGGATATGATCTTCTTTCCTTACTCTGTAAGCTCCTTTTTTTTATGACTAGAAAAATTCCATTTCTCTAAATATGGGCATTTGTATTTTAAGTATTCTGCCTGCCTCCAGGTTTGTGTGCTTAGATAAACAAAAGCTGACTCTCTTTCTGAAATAGAACAATATAATGGAGAGAACTGAAATGTAATGAAATTTATGACCCAGATCTGATACAGAAACATGAGTGGGTGATAGGCTAAGCTAGTTAAGAATTTTTTCTTTGGTTTTGTTTTTTGCTTTTCCCCAAGAATTCTCTGGGGCTTGAAAGTCTATTTCGTATTGGAAACTAGCTTATTACAATGTTTTGACTTGATTTCCTATGACAAATATTGTTGGCAAAATAAATATGTATAGCTCTGAAACCTGTGGTGCCTATCTGCTGCTGTGTATCTGTAGAATGTGTAGCTCCACATAGTGGATTCTTTCACCAATTTGCATTATGACATTTCTCCATATGAGAACATAATAGGCACTGAAATTGTGTCTTTAGCAGATTCTCACAGCTTAAGAAAGTTTTGTATACAATCCAGAAGCATCCACTGTGTTGTTCTCTTTTCTATTGTGTTTTCCTATGTAGCTGGCAGGATAGGATTTACTGCTCTATGAATATTCATGCTGAAGTAGAGACCCTCAGTTCCTGAGCCCTCTTGTCTTCCTTATGCTATCTCGGTGTCCATATGATATTCTCGCTTACTTTTTTCTACATTGTCGGATAAATCATGTGATAACTAGCTATGAGACTCACATTCCAATTTTGTAGTCAAATGGCTTCTGTTGAGTTTCAAACCTACTAATGAACATAAGTAGGTAGACTTGGGCAGGAGACTTTATTTCTTCAAATAGATGATGCCTCCCAGCACTGGCTCCAGAATTGTGGAAATGATCACAGTAGAGGTTACAAAGGGTTCTGTGAAGCCCTCTCCACATCTGTTAGTGGTGTCAGCGTTTTGGCAAGATACTCCCTAGATCATTTGCAGCTCTCATAGACTGTGTTTCTATCATTCTCTAACTACAATTTTGACTTGAGAAGAAGTAGCCTGCATCATGTCAGGGAACCTGGAGGATGCAAGAGAATATCGATTTGGGATCCTCTGAGGCCATCAGAGTAACAGCCAATAGGTTATGGCCTCAGTAAATTATCTCTTTGTCATTGTAACATCAAACTGGCTTATCAAGCAGCTGAGAAAAGACTCATGGAGTGTGTTATTCCATATTTAGAGTAAAATACAGAAACATGACCTGCCACTGTAGCAGCTCAGTATTTATTGATTAATACAACCCTCTCAGGGTCCAATCAGACAGCATGATTGCCCGAAACAGGTGTCCGAGTAGTGAAGCACATTAAGGCTAACATTAGACTGTATCTATGGCAGCAACAGTAGAATCATATCCAATTGTACCAGAGTATATTTATATCAACAGGAAGATACTGACATCTTGCCTATTATATTTCACAGAGGACAGGGAGTCTATCCAATCAATCAACAGTTAAATATATTGTTCCCTAAATTCAGAAGGTCTAATTCTGTTCATGAGAAGTGGTAATGAGAATTATTTTATTAATAGCTAACGCTTATTGGGTGTTACTGTTTGTCAGCCACTATGTTAGGACTTACATGTATTTTCTTATTTAAGCTCCATAGTACATATGAAATAGTGTTCATTTTCCTCATTGTAAATAGGAAAAAATGGAGGCTGGCTCTCAAGATTATATAGCTAGCAAGGTGTAAAGCTGAGATTTGAACCCAGACAATAGGAGTCCAGGGAAGTATCTCTTAATCAGGATCTGTTCTACTGAAAGGATAACTCCTAATATGTTTCTTCATTCAGAATCAAAAAGTATGCATCCTAGAAAGTCTTGCAACATCATCTCCCTGCAGAGGAGGAACGTAAATGACACAGTGACTGCCAAAGCAGGGCCAATGACTGCCTTATTATTAGTTTGCACTTTATTTTTTTCCAATCTTCTTGAGATATAATCAGCATATAACAATGTATAAGTTTAGAGGGTACAACTTAATGATTTGATGCATGTATACATTGTGAAATGATCACCACAATATATTTAGTTAACATCTATCACCTCACATAGTTACAATTTTTTTTCCTTGTGATATGACCTTTTAAGATCTGCTTTCTTAGCAACTGTCAAATATACAATACAGTATTGTTAACTATAGTCACCATGCTGTACCTAACAGCCCCAGAATATTTTTATCCTGTTGCTGGAAGTTGTACCATCTGATCACCTTCACCCAATTCCTCCCCCACCCACCCCCTGCCCCTGGCAACCACCAATCTGATCTCTGTTTCTATAAGTTTCTTTAGTCTTAGCTTCTCTATGCAAGTGAGATCATACAGTATTTGTGTTTCTCTGTCTGACCTAGTTAAGTCAGCATAATGTCCATCCTGCTGTCACAAATGACAGGATTTCCTTCTTTTAAATGGCTGAATAGTATTCCATTGTGAGAGAGTGTATGTGTGTGTGTGTGTGTGCGTATCATATATATACACCATATTTTCTTTATCTACTCATCCATCGGTGGACATTGAGATTGTTTTCATGCCTTGTCTATTGTAAATAATGCTGCTGCAATGAATATGTGTGTGCAGATTATCTCTTTAGAATAGTGATGACTTTTTGAATATGACACCTAAGGTACAAACAACAAAATAAAAAATAAACAAATTGGACTATATCAAACGAAAAACTTCCACACAGA
This sequence comes from Leptonychotes weddellii, assembly GCF_054177405.1. Taxonomy (NCBI): domain Eukaryota; kingdom Metazoa; phylum Chordata; class Mammalia; order Carnivora; family Phocidae; genus Leptonychotes; species Leptonychotes weddellii. The sequence continues at coordinate 80,752,733 of NC_138378.1, read as the reverse complement.
AAACAAATGATCAACAAAGTGGAAAGGCAAACTACAGAGTGTGAGAAAATATTTGCAAAACACATGTATAAGGGTTTAATACCCAAAATATGTAAAGAATTCATACAATTCAATAGTGAAACAACACCTAATCCAATTTAAAAATGGGCAGCAAGTACATGAAGAGGTGTTCAACATCACTAATAATTAGGGAAATGCAAATTAAAAGCACAATGAGATATCATTCACATCTGTTAGAATGGCCATCATCAAAAAAACAAAACAAGTGCTTGGAGGATATGGAGAAAGAGCACACTTATGCACGGTTGAATGGTAAATTGGTAAAACTACTATGAAAAACAGTATGTAGATTTCTCAAAAAATTAAAAATAGAATTACCATATGATCCAGCAATTCCACTTCTGGGTTTATATCTGAAGGAAGTAAAATCACTATTGTTTTGGAATAACTACCTTGGTGCTTCTAAGAGTAAACCAGGGTGTCTGATGCAGGGACAGATCTCATACAGGGTGATAAGATGAAGGCAGTCTATAAGAATGAACAAACAAGAGAGAGCATTTACACAGTTCTTCCCAGCTGAGCTGTCGTAGGTCACATACCTCAGGCTACTCAGCCAAGGAAGCAGCCTTTGGTCCTGGTGGCCACAAGGAAGAACCAAACCATCTGTAAGTGAAATAGATGGAAAGCTAGGGATAAAAAGAAGACAGTTTGGGCTTACTCTAAAGCAAGAGTCCCAGTTAACTGCCAATCAGGCAACTCTTTTTTTCATATTCTTTTCATAATCCATTTTGCAAGGCAGAAGGTCTCCTGAAGAAGGCCCATTATATGACTCATGCTATTTAAGTTACCCCTTGAAGATGAATTTTCTTGGAAGAGGGAGAGGGCACTGGAATGGAGGTGAGTAATGAGGACAAGAGGCCGCTAAGACAATAGAAGGGGTATAGAAATCAGAAATGGGGGTTTCTAAAAGAACCTCACCTGCTTGACCACTTTCTTCCAGTGTCCTCCCTGCTGTTTTTATTCCCTTTCCTCACTGCCTCTGTTAGCATATGCAGTGCCTTGGTGTGAATTAAAAAAAAAAAAGAGAGAGAGAGAGAGAGTGTACCCCCTCCAGGTGATTGCAGTCCAACCTCATGTCCTCCCCTTGAGGAAGGGCATGTGGTGGAACATGGGCTCATTGGTTTGGCTGGGCAACCTCTAAAGGGCACAACCCAAAACCCCCTAGGTAGTTGTTCTGCAAGTTATTAATAAACTAGTCAATCCCCTGGGTATGCAGCATTTAACAATGGCCCAAACTGAACTCAAGAACAAATTGGAATTCTAGGTCCTATGCAATGAAGATAAACAAGGAAGATCTATGCTTATCCTACATGGTTTTCTTTGTTTAATATTATTGAAACTAATATGGTTTATGGGGGTTGTAAGAACTTTCCTTGATCTGTACATGTTTTCTGTAAACTAAATAAAAATCCTGTGCTTGTTTTCTTTTTTTTTTTAAGAAGTAAAATGCATTTATTTCAGATGTAATGGATAATCTATGATAGCATGTAATTCTTCTTTATTCTCTCCAGGTATCATGGTATGAGGGTAGGACAGGAAGGAAGGATGGCATATTTGGCTCCTCTGCCTCCTCCCTCCCCCCACCCCTGCCATTCTTCTAGCATTTAAAGAAACTGGGGATGAGAGACAAAGCTCTAGCACCTGATTCTAATCTCAAACTCTATCACTAGCCCTAATGGGTCCTCAACCTCAAACTCTGTGACCCCTAGTATCTCCAACGCATGAAGTTCCATTTTTGTTGAGAAGCAACTTGTAGTAGAAAAAGCACAGAATGCAGGACCAGAAAAGCAGGGAGCCACATATCAGCTGTTTAACTTGGCATAAGAAAATTTATTTCTCTAAGACTCAGCTTTCTCATTTGTAAAATGTGAAAAATAAAATGCCCTTTTCAGTAGTGGTTAGAGAATTAAAGGAAATACTGTAGATAGAAGTTATTTTTGAAACTATAAACTCCATAGACATAAGAGCATTTATCATTATTATCACAGATCTTAATATAAAAACCTCTCTGTGTTTAAGAGTCCTTAACTATAAAACGGCGTTAGAATTCCCTTCCTCAGTTGAATTCACAGGGACTCTTTCCTGGGGTTACAATGATACAATAGGTATAAAAGGACATTGAGCAGAGAGACACAGTGTTTCGAGTTTGTATTTTTACTTTTCCTTCTTATGTGATTTCCCTCTTACGTAATTACCTTAAAAAAAAAAGTTTGGCATTAAATTTTTATTTAAACTTAATCTTGCTTTATAAGCTTTCTTGCACTTATTTTGAAATTATATCTTTTATTTTTCCTTGGCTATCATTAATCTCAGCCCCTGCCAACTCTACACAGGTTAAATAGAGAACATTACACTTTGTATCTTTGCTGATTTCCTAGTATTATTAAATGTGACCTTGTGTTCAAGCTCATTTTAGTTCTGATTGAGAAAAGAGAGCTTATTCACTCATTGCCTTTGTCCTGGTTCTGTGTTTAATATTACAATGCCTGATTGTAGTTACTCATCAGTGATAGCTAGGGACAATAGTGTGATTGGCTAACTCCTTTTTCTAATCTAACTCTTAAATGTTGTCCCCACACACACACACACAGTTTTTTCTCTTGAACATTTTTCTCTTGACCCTGAGGCTGAGTCAATTGCTGTTCTATCCACATTACTATAGGACCTTGTACTTACCTGAATTACATTTCTTAACACATTATACTGGAACTATTTATTTACTTGATTTTCCCACTACACTCTGACCTTCTTCAGTTTCAATCATGACTGTGTTCCAGCACGTAGAAGCATGAATGCAGGCTCATAACAAAAATAGCAACTACGACTTTTATTCATCTGTCCTTATGCTGGGTTTTAATTGTTTTACACATATGAACTTTGTTAAAGAATATTTTTAATGGTAAAATCATGACTCCCATCCAAACATAAATGAACATATTAAAGATTTTACTTAACTCATAATGAAGTCACCAGATAGATGTTGTAACTCATTCAAAGAAGAAGTCGAAGAAGCACAAATTTACATAAAGAAATGGTGAAATGAAGTTACAGATAGAAACTTTTTTCCCCATGGCCAGGAAGGGCAATCCACTGAACCTCCATCTAACAGAATGTATTCATTGTCTATAGATAAGAAATATTTTACACAGATGTAAAATAACTCCCATGGATCAGAATCAGATAATCTGGAAAAATATACTCTAAGAAATGTATAGTTTTTCAGTTTTCAGAAGCACAGTTTTCCCTCTAACTCTTAATCCTCACAAAATAGGCAATATTCATTAAATTTAACCAAAGCACTAAATTGCACTGTTAACTACATATTTGATGACTTTTTCCTGTTCTACCCCCCATTCCCCATTTTAATTCAATATCTAACCATTAAATATTTTGTATTGACTCAGTAGACAATGGGCTTCCTACCTGTTAATCTTGAACTCTGGAAATGTATAAAAGGATGGAACATAATATGTAAGATTATGTAGAACAGGCAGGAAAAAAGAAAAGAAGAGCTCACTATGGACTTAAAGTTGCTGATAATGGCAAATTATCTATTTCCAGTGCAGATTCGAATCTCCTCATGCCAATTATGGACTCTTTATCTCTCAAGTCATCTTTTGCCACCCAAGCAATGTCTCCCAGATCATTTTTTTTTTATTTTCCACATCCCTCTCTCTTTTCTATTAGCGATCTCTTTTGCTGTCTGACAGATAACTTGCTGCCTTGATAGCATGGATCCTGCCCTCCCACGTCCCTTGCCACATATTGTCTTTCTCCAGCTGTGTCTTATGAGGTGTGAATTTTCCCCAGAGTGCTCCCTTTGTACTTTCCTTAGATACCTTTGGGTCCCCCCACCGTTACCTGGTTATGGATGGAAATAGAAAAACTGGGACAGTTAAAATTGCTCCCCAGCAAGTTTTCATTGTGTTCAGCCAATCAGGGTGTCAGGAACTTGCTGACTGGAATGGCTTTGGCTTTGATGCTATCAGCATGAAGAAAAGAAACAGGTAGGGGAGTAATAGGAAAATCTTGTTCCTTCTGCATTTTTTAAGTCAACTATTTTTAGTTTGTCAACCAAGAAAATGATGTATTCCTTGGCAAACAATCTTATAGCCTGTTGACACAAGATAAAGAAATTGAAAGAGGGGCCACATAGCAGGAATCAAAGAATGGGGAGAAACTGTCTGAAAACATCGGCACCTCCCTCAGATATTTTTAAATCCAAATTACCTCCCTGCATTTAGCTCTCTTGTTATTTTGCTCCTCTGAAGGTTAAAGTGGAGAAAGGTAAAGGAAAATTCAATCAGACAACTCCCTTTAGGATTAAAAGAGCTGCATAACAAATATTCAAAGTTTTTATAAAACTTAATAATTACTTTTTAGAATATTATGACAATGAAACCCATGGCAGAATTGAAAATATTATACAAATACCACTAAACAAGAGTTAGAAATGTTGACGAACCAGACAATGTATTTATGTATTTATTATTTGTATTTTCTTGACTTTTTTTCATACATTGTCAATAGTCTCGTTCGGTACGGTCTCTGCCATTTTCAAACTCATAATCTAAGAAAAATTGATCAGTTGGAAAAGATTGTTTTAAGTGTGGCTTATTTTTAATGGTTCCTGGTTCATCTGGGAAGAGAGGCTAGAAACTTTCTTTATTGCTTCATGAATAGGAAAGAATTTGTACTTCTTTTCCAATCAATTATGGCAGGTTTCCCAGACAAAGTTGAATTTGAGGTGAGGGTCAAAGATGTAGCTTGCCAAGATACTCATATAGCTTATGTTTTTTTACCTCACAAACTATTAAAAAGATAGGAGCAGCGAGGTATCATTCAGCTAAAGTGCATATTGTTCAGAAATCAGTCAAGTGCACTATCACTGATTAACTTTTGCTGCAAACATTTCTACTCATGGTTCATTTTGTTTTTAGTTGACCCCCAGGCAAGGCTTTTTCTTCCTCAGGTGACTCTGTAGATTCTATCTGGCTGGTCTTTGTCTTTGAAAACCCATCATTTTTTTTTTTTTTTATAACTTTTTTTTTTTAATTTTTTTTTTATTCTTATGTTAATCCCCATACATTACATCATTAGTTCTAGATGAAGTGTTCCATGATTCATTGTTCGTGCACAACACCCAGTGCTCCATGCAGAACATGCCCTCCTCAATACCCACCACCAGGCCAACCCATCCTCCCACCCCCCTCCCCTCTAGAACCCTCAGTTTGTTTTTCA
>NC_138378.1:80731194-80746932 GCF_054177405.1 Leptonychotes weddellii | reverse complement strand
AAAAAAAAAAATTTATCACTTGATGGAAATAATTGGGAGGTTTGAATATTTTTCAACAGTGGGAGTCTTTATTAGCTTTTAAGTAGATAAAAATATCCTTTCTTCCCCATAGTGCAAAGTGGAATGGGCTATTACTACCATCCCAGTAAATTAAATTACTTAAAAAAAAATAAAAGAAATAGATTGTGAAAATGTTTAGCCAAAGGGGTTCTCCAGCTGACTGAACATTTATGGGCACTTTGCCATCAAGGCAAGGTAATTCACCTACAAGTAGCTATTTAAAAAACATGTGTATAATGGTAGTTGTTAAACTTACCCAACTGAATTACACCTAACTTTAGACAAAAGAGTAGGATATATACATAACCAAATTGATAATAACTAAAAGCCCGGCAGAATAATCACCTACAAGAATATGAATAGGGCCAAGTGAAGAAACTCAATGGGTGAGACAGAATAATTAGCAGTAATGAATTGAACTTAAGAAAAAGAAAATTTAATTGGAGAGTAAAAAGCACACATATGTGCGCCATGTTTGGTGACTTCAGATTGGGAAGTAATCTGCTTTGTTTTGAGCGAGGCAGTCTCCAGGCAGGTGTGGGGAATTAGGTAAATCATATTGTGTACTCCCTGCTGGGCCTACATCTTTAAAGGAAAGCAATCTAAATGTAACAAGAAGTAGTGTTTTCAACCTCGGTTGCACATTTGAGTGGGTGCTTTTTAAAAATAGGGTGGCCTGGGCCATACCCCAGAAATTCTGATTTAATTGATCTGGGATAAGCACCAGACTTAAGCATTTTTACAGTCACCACAGAGGTGTCAAAGCTGCAGCCAGGCCTGAGAACCACTGTTTTAAGGGCAGTTTGTATGGTTGATGAAATCCCAAATGGCACGTGGAAAGGAAGGTGAGGATCTCCATTTCTCGGCTTTCATTAAGGGTGCAAGGGTTGGCTGTCTCCATGTCCTGCCCATAAGCTATGGTCAGTCTCAGCTGCTCAGCACAACTTAGGGATGCTTCAGCTGTAAGAGACTAAGGCGGTGGTGGGCTGAGAGGTGGAAACAGTGGCGGAAGAGATTGAGGATGTGGAATCCATTCCCTTCGAGGGCAAGTTGTGGGTAAGTCAGATAGATTGTTAAGATTTAAAACAGGCTAGCCTGGGCAGTGGGCTCCCCATGGCTCATGGGAAGCCATGTGCCATAGTAATAGTAGCAGATATGCTGACTGTATATAGAAGCTGCACGCAGCACCGGGCTGTCTACTGGTGACTTCCTAAGCATCCATTCTTTGGATCAGCAACCACCTGATAAGCATCTTACTCCCTCTTCTTTCCTCCCTTGTCATTTTTCATACGCCTCTACTATTGCATTGGACCATAAATGAGGTCACATTGTAAAATTCTGCTCTCTTTTGTCTTCCACATTAAGTTATGGGTTCCTTAAGGTCATGGACACCTTTAATCATCCTAATACTTTTAGCTCTCAACACAGGGCCAGGCATGCAGAAATGTGTAGATAGAAAGTATTTGTGTGTCATCCAAGGTCCCTGTTTAAATGCAAAGCAGAGAATGGGTAAGGAACAGTGGAAAAAGACAAAGGAAAGGAAGTTCACAGTTTTGGAGGCAAATTTCTTCCAAATAAAACCGAATTCCCTAACAAATATCTCTCATAAATTCATAATTCTTTGAGCACACATTTATTGAAATATTCTAGCCAGGCAGTACCAAACCAACCAGAAACATTCTGTGACAGCACGGAGCTTACACTGGGAGGAAACAGTTAGTAAAGGAGCAAAGATATACACGATCACAGATATTTAACATTTTGATAAATGCTGTGAAGAAAATAAACAGGGAATTGAGTCAGGGGATGGCTTCTATGTGTGAGTAGGGACGGAGTGGCATTTTAGACAAGGTGGTGAGGGAAGGTCCTTCTAGAAACATGACATTTAAGCACGGACTCAAAAGATCAGCATAATCCTACGAAAAGAGTTGGAAGAAGAATATCCCAGACAAAATGAATGGCGAGTACAAAGGCCCAGAGATGGGAAAAGCCTTGTTGAGATTGAGAAATAGAAGGCTTTTTAACCTTCTCCACAAAACAAAACCTGTTTATGGTTCCGTGACCCATGAACTTACCCTCTTTTACAAAAGCACGCAAATTCCCTCAGACCCTGCGTTATAAGCTGTCATATATCCAGGGGCAGATTCATGGGCTTGAGTGTTGCTTAAGATCTTCGCTGAAAGGTCATTGGGCGTTTATTCTGCCTGAGCATGTTTGATCTAAATGACCCGAATGGTGACATCAGAACTCCCACCTGGAGGTTCAAGTCGGACTTCTAAGTACCAAGGTTGTGTGGGTCCAGCTCTTTGTCTGGGAACCGCGGAGAGCTTTATTCCAGAGTGGAAGACCTGGATCTTCACAAGAAAACCCGCTGTGCCCACTGGCGGGGAGTGCTTTTCTCCCTCTCTTCACTGATTTGGATGATGCAGTTTCAAACAAAGAGCATTAGAATCAGGTGGATCTTCTATCAGTTCTGAAGAGGTTCTTTCAGTAGGCACCTTTATTTTATTCTTCTTCCTATCCCCGGCACCTACCACAATGCCTAGCTTAGTAAGTTAGCCCCAAGCTGAATAGTTTTTATTTTTTTAATGGTTGGGGAAAAAAAATCAAAAGAAGATGTTTTCTGGCACCTGAAAATTACATGAAATTCAAATTGCAGTGTTCATAAATCAATTGATGAGAGCCACACTCGCTTGTGTACGTTTTGTCTAAGCCTACTCTCCTGCTACAATGGTAGAGTTGTTTCCTAGTTGTGACAGAGATTGTATGGATTGCAAGCCTAAAATATTTACTACTGGCCCTTTCCAGAAAAAGTTAGCCAATCTCAGTGATAAATATTTGCTATGTGAATGAATGGATACATAAATAAGTATACTATTATGGCAAATTCACTTTATATAATTACTCCTTAATAGTATATACTCCGTGGCAGAGATCCAGGCAGTAACCTAGAGCCTAACACATTTTATTAAAAATATGAGACCAATATTATTTATGTATCACTCTACCATGCTGTTCTAAAATATATTCAATCAGAATAACAACTTTAATTGCATTTTCCAAATGGGCTTCTCCTATTTTTGTAATTAAATATACATTGCCATGCCTCTTTTCATTAGGATCAGTCAGTGCCCCAAGAAGTTCTATTTAAACTCTATTAGAATCGGGTTACTCATCCTATCAAGGTGTATGTACTTCTGGGGTTTTCTTCCTTCTGTAATTGTCATTTGGTTCTAAACTTTTACCATGGGATGAAAAAATGCACGAATGCAAGAAACTCAATCACCTTCCTTATATAAGATTTTCATTTCATTTTATTTTTACATTTTTAAAACATTTCTAGCTTTTACTGAATACCCACTGCACTATCAAATTGCATGTCTGGGGAAGATCACAAAGGTAGTGTATCTTCAAAAGCTGAACAGATCATTCACATTTGGATTAGATAAGATACATGCTCTTGCATAAAACAAGTTAAGGACACAATTAAGAATTTAACACAAAACTGCACAGAATACTACAAAAACTCATATGGAAACTAGAAATAAGCTACTCTGAACATTGTGGAGAAGCTGAAAATGAACCTAGAAGGAAAACGTCTCTAATGCTTGCTTGCTTGCACCTTCCCTGGTGTTGGCTTTTGGTTTATTTCCCTTTCCAAATTTCTGAGGAGGGATTGCAAAGTAAATCTTACATTGAATCTGTTTGTTACATTCGCTGATAAGTTTTGTTCTTGTTTGTTTTCTTTTGTTTGGTTTCGTTTTTACGTTTCCAGCAGTAGATTTGGGCTCAAGTGGTGATCACTGTCTTCTGTTTTAGGCAAGACTTGTCTTCTATACATCCTTGTATATCACTGACACTTCCACAGTTTGTTTTTGTTTTTTTTTTCAGAGGTGAAAGATGTGGGTTTTGAAATTTTGTTGTCTCTATTTTTTATCGAAGTATTGATGTAGATTTCACTTCAATAGGATGTTTGCTTGTCCTGCACTATTAGGGAGTCCTTACTCTTTCGAATTCAGAGGCCAGAGCAACAGAAGGAAAGCCTTTAGAAGTTAATACTAGCTAATTAATCCAGCTCATTAGCCCAAAACCTCACTGAACACTGAGAGTGCTGGTGATGTAATAAGCTTTCCAGTTAAGGGAGTCAAAGCTAACTTCAAAGAACAGCTAGTACCTCGTTCATTAACTTAATCAACTCTCTGGACACCTTACAGACCAGGCGGCCTAGTAGGAGAGCAATAAAGATGTAAGTGGATGTTCTGTTCTGTTATCCCATGACTGACTTAAAAGTTAAAATTTGGACAACCATGAGTGCACAAATAGTACACATTCCTATCTTTAAATAAGAACAGAACAATGAAAGCAAATGCTCGTGTGCAGCTTTAGTCAGAACTTAAGTTTAAAATGGTCTGAAGAGTCCCGTCAAGATAAAAAGCCAAATACAGTGTGTTTAGTTTCGTGTATTTTGCGCCAGAGCAACTTGGTACACACTTCAGCCCATAAACAAAATGGAAGTAGGACAGTTAGCAATTTGCGCCATTATCTTCTTGTTTTTCTTTAGAGATTTTCAAAAACAAAGATCAATAAACGCAATGAGTGCTTGTGACAGATTATTTTAGATTTTGTCACATGTATTACTTATTTGATCTTAAAAACAAAATGTGAGAAAGATAAAACTGTTATTGTTCTTTCATTCAACAAATAACATGAATATCTATTATGCAACCAAGCAATGTCATCAAGATGATGAAGTTCAATGAGAATGCATTTTCAACTCTTTCTAGTTTCATTCGTTTTTAGGAAATCTTGACTTTTTCACTCATCATTTCCATTTATCATCTTCTCTTGAATTCTTGAATCTTACTTCTGGAGATTGTTCTCTATTATAGTTACTACTTAGGGAGAAAAGTGTTTGTGTGTATATAGTATTAGGATGTCAGAGATTGCATGGGCCTCTTTTTTAAGGAGATAGGCTTTGTTTAATTAGTGAACCAGTTGAAGGTGGGGGTGGTGGGAGAGAGAGTGGCTGCTGGTGAAGGCAGCTGAACAACAAGAAATAAAACAGAGAAGTTCTGTTTTACTTTTGTCACTTGAAGAACTCACCATTTCCTTAAATAGCAGATTAGCTTTTTGGTACAGGCATACCCTTGTTTACTTAGTGTTCCACAACATGGGATCCTGAAAGTAAGGCTCATTATCCCCCTTTTCAACCTCTGATGTTCTCCAGCTTTTACTTATGACCAGGGATTGCCCAGAACCCTGCCTTTTCTTCCTACCTCACCAATCCTGGACACTCAAAGCTGGTGAGTATATCATAGTTCTTCAAAGGACCTTCCCCAATCTAAACCAGCTTTTCCTCCAGTTGCATTGAATTATATGCTAGTAAATTTTTATTTTAATTCATTCTCCTCTCTCCTCTATGTTATAGGAATTTCTAAGAGTTTTTGATTTAGTGATGGAAAAACAAATGATCTGTTAAATAAAAAAAAACTTTGTCCATTTGAGTGCTAACTTGGAAAGATAGCAATCAAGGCTCAAATTTCCATCTTGACTTTGAGTTCAAGATATTTTTCAAAATTGTGCTTTAAAATAAGCTTTTTAGCAAATGTTTTATAAGTAATGTCAGGTGATGTTGACAGTTTTACTTTTTTATTAATAGAAACTAATACTTAGGTAATTGGTATTTTCTAATTAAGAAGCAAGCCTGCATTTAAAAACAGTAAGAGGGGTGCCGGATGGCTCAGTCAGTTGAGCTTCTAACTCTTGGCTTTGGCTCAGGTCAGGATATCAGGATTGTGGGATCCAGCCTGGGGTCAGCACAGAGTCTGCCTGGGATTCTCTTCCTTTCCCTATCCCCACCCCCCTGCTCTCTCTCTGCTCATGGACTCCTGAACGCTCTCTCTCTCTCTTTCATTCTCTCTCTCTTTCAAGTGAATAAATAGGGCACCAGGGTGGCTCAGTCAGTTAAGCATCTGCTTAGGTCATGATCCCAGGGTTCTGGGATTGAGCCCTACGTGGGGCTTCCTGCTCAGTGGGGAGTCTGCTTCTCCCTCTGCCCCCCACCCCACTTGCCCTCTCGCTCTCTCTCAAATAAATAAATAAAATCTTTTAAAAAAGCAAATAAATAAAATCTTGGAAGAAAAAAATAAAACAAAAACAGTGAGTAAGAATGTCTTATTGCAGAACAGGATTAAATAATGTAATTCGATGAATTGCTTTAGAATCATTACTTTTCTTGTGTCTCCTTTTTATGTTATAAGTGCCTTCAGATATTCAAAACCTAAAGAGGCAAAATTTATGAAGGGGCGATTGTTATTTTAAGTCTCTCAATTGAGAAGTGAGGGATGAAATCAGGTTTGTAGGAACAGTCAATGTAACAGCTCAGTACAATTTCTCAGATGCTTTTCCGGAATGAGGGGAAGTGGCTGAGCAATTCTGCTCCTCTGGGCCAGCTGGGGGTTTTTGTTCCTGGGCTCATGTGCCTGTGATGAACTTCTGTGGACCTCAAGGGACACTGGCTAGTCTAAGATGACTCTGTGGCTCCACAGGGCCTTCCATTCTCCAGTGGTCTAGCCTGGCCAGGATCCTAGGAACCTTGGGATGCAAGCAGCATTACTGCTGCTGTGCTCTACTGGGCAAAGAAAATCACAAGACCATCCAGTATTTAAGGCAAGGAGAAATAGATACTACATTTTGATGAGAGGAGTTAGAAGAACTACAGTCATTTGTGCAATCTACTATGGCTGGATACATGCAAACTTCTAGAGCTGTTGCCGCCACGTGTTCAATCAGATGAAGGAAGCCATTTGGCAATCAGGATGTGAAGATAACGTGTAGAGATCATCAGGCAGGATTGACTGAGAGGTTCCTGGTGACATCTGTGTTCTTGGTGTCAGTTGTTCTTGAGACCCAGTGGTACCCTTGCTCTTCTGCTTAGCTGCTAGATCCTTTCTTGTGTCTATGAGTCAATTAAGTCTCCCTTTTACCCAACTAACTTAAATGGGATGAGGTTCTGTCAGCTTTGATCAAAATTCCTGAAAAACCTCTAGCCAAATTTGTTTACATTTTCTTGGTCCCTGTTAATCCTTGTCACAGACTAATGCAGCGAGTAGAATAAAGGCTAAGTTATATACTCATTTAGCTATTGCCCTTCATTTTTAATCTATTTTATTTCCAATAAACCAAGTGTCCATCTCCATTAAGCAATTCAACTATATTGAATTCCTCATCTGGATTTGTAGGATGGTACTTTTTAAATGGTCTGAGTAGTCAGGCACTACCCTTTAATTCCGAAAATTAGAGACCAAATGTCATTTAGGAAATTGAAAATCAACTTTTTATGACTTCAATTGAAAGAACTCATACTGAAATGTGAACAATGTTCATGAAAAGTTAATAAATAAGACTGATGATAGTGCATGGTAATTTTAAAATGATCAGGCTATTAAACTACTTATAACTAACGCTAATACCTTTGAGAAAAGAGGGTAATGATATTGGAATTTCATGCTTATAACAAAACTGAACTTCAAAAGACTTTCATGATCACATATATCAAGAGTCCGTTTCACATTACTCTCACATTAACTACACAGACACATTCATTTCTCATTTTAAATATAATTATTATGGATGTAAAATTATGGGATCTGAATCAATTTGTAGACTTTTGAAGCTCTGCATATCCCACTATACTTTTGCCCTTCCTCCCAAGATTTAAACATTCTCTTTCCTTCACTTCCCTCTTTGAATCATTCACTCTGTGAGCCACTGTAATTGAGAGAAGTGTGTCCTTTTATACTCCCCCTAGCATGTTGGAAGAAAACCATATTCTAAGCAAAGGGTAAAGAATGTTGTCAGAAAACCAGAACATCTGCTAAGATGTCTAAGCTTCTGAGTGCACAAAGTAGGACTGAGAGCCTCCGTTAATGAGCCACTCTGTGACCTTTTGTGTCCTTGCATCTCTCAAATGGAAACTGTAAGACGAAAGACAGGGAACATTTTCAGGAAAGACACTGTCAGTGTTGAGTAAAACTAGAGTGGGATATGTCTTTTTAGGGTATTCCTTCTTTCTTGAAAAACAGGGAGTACTTTCAGAGTTATCTGAGATTTATAGAGGTAAATGAGATGTCATTATTATACCCATTTTCAGAGGATTTGCAGGAAACTCAGCGGGATTAAAGTGACTTATAATTAGTGATAATAATGATTTTCCCTTTTGTAACCTACCTCAGATTTAGTTATGAAATATGCCTCTATGGAAGTTTATGTGCCCCTATAAAAGTTTAAATTCAATTTGAGTTCAAGTGTTCATATTCTTGAGAGAAGCAAATGACAGAATTTCAGTGTAGTATACTTCCCCAATGAGACTCCTTCATTCCATGTACCACACCTATTATCTGTAAATAAAGTGCAGCTTCCAAAGCAATCAATGAGCAGTCAAGCATAAGAATGAGGCCATCTTTAAGTAGTGTTGTTGTGCTGTGCCCCAGAATGAGGTCCGTCAGAGAGCTGACAGAACACAGGGACCGTTTGGAAAAGCTCTAAGAACACATTTACAAAAATATCAAATACACATTGAGGGGAACTTAAGGATACTTTGTTTTGACTGCTGGAAAGGAAACAGTGATACACACAGGGACCCAGGTGGTTAATGTACTGTACATTATTACTATAAAGTACAAGACCTCAGTCTCTTAGCTCCTCAGAAACCACAAAATCAGTTGATTACATAGTGCCCTGCAGAATAGACTTTAAGAGTAAATGAGCAAACATTTCAGATATCCTTTTAGAGCTTGCCAACTCACATGGCTTTTGAATTCGTGCTATTGGGCTGTTGTGCGGGAGGGCGCTTTATAATGTTTTTTATCCTGCTGGAGCTTCTAAGCCTGTCTCAAATACAATAGAGAAAATGGCAGGAGCCCTTGTTCATTGAAGCAAAAAATAAACTGGTCCAACTGTCATAGCAAAACAAATTTTCTGAGTTCAGAGATGATGGAACATATAAACTGGATGTGCTGCTGCTAATACAGGTCCCTTGACATTTGAATCAACTTTATTTGAAGATAAATGCCATAGTTTCTTAGATAAAAATTCTTCTTTCCCACTTCAATTCACCTTTTGGGACTTCACAATGAAAATTCAACGATGTTCACGTAAAAGCTAATGGTTTCCATCTGTAGATTAATCTGGTTTTAGTAGGGTCTGTGGGACCCTGTCTCATTTTGCATTTATGGTTCATCTGTGTTTGTAGTTCAACCATCTTCTTATTGCAGTGACCAGAGGAGGGCAACCATCTTCTTATTGCAGTGGCCAGAGGAGTGGACAAAACCAGAATCCATGCGTAATCTTTATTTTGAGGTGTTTTAGTAATTTGGCTAATTTGGAGACGAGTCATTCCTTCAAATGAAAGTGTGCAACAAAGATTCTATGCCCACTGAATGTTGCTGCCATTGGAAATAATTTGATTTGTTTTTTTATGGTTTAGAGTTGAATTATTCCACCTATTAACAATAAAAAAGCACGAATGGACTCCTAAGGTCTTCATAAAATTCTTTCTGCTGAAATGTCACAACAAAGTGGCTTCATTTCTATGCTTTTTCAGAGTTTTGGTGACCCTTGACACTAATCACAGATATCTCTACCTATCTGACACACAGCAAAATCCTATGAGGTGACCTAAAATAGAACTTGCTGACAAACATTTCATGTCTGGACCTGAACTGATTTATAGGGAGAAGTCTATATGAGTGAGAAAAAAAGAAAAAGAAAAAAAACCCAAAATTCAGAGATCTAACTTTATTATCTAGTAATCCAACCACATTGTCCTATAATTTGTTCCTTGTTCTCACTGCCAGCACAGAAGTTAATGTGCAATGTCTAAAATATCTCTATATCAATCACTAATTTGACCTACCATGTATTTTTGTTCAGATTTTTTGAGAGCAGAATTGTATATTCCAGATTATATCAACATCTTGTTTGATGAGAAATGATCTTTCCTCTACTATTTAACACTTGCTGAAAATAGTGTTTGCCTTCATTAGAAATCAAGGTGTCTCATCCAAAAAATAAAGAAATATATATTTGCTTAATTTTCTCACTCACTGAGAAAAATTGCATTATGTGAGTTAGAAAAAAAGAGAATAGTAAATGAAGGATGGGAATTTATCCAGCTGTTGCTGATCACATTAAAATAAACTGCAATCTGACTATGTGCTTTGAGTATTTTTGGAAGCATCTTTTATTGTGATTCCCAGTTTTAAAAAAAAATCACAGGGTGATTTGGTAGACACACACTCACGAGCACACACAAATTTGAGACAAAACTGTTATGAAGCAACTTACCCTTGCTCATGATACACTCTAATACTTTCTGTTCTAGTTAATTCCATTTTTAAAATGTTTATCTGGATTCATTAAATTGATTTTATAACCTACTAATGAGTTGTGATCATCCACCAAAAACATTGCTTTAATCTATATTTTTTAAAAATGTGAGGAGGTGACTTTTATCTTAATAAGCATAGAGGTGTTTAAAACACAATTCTCATGTAAACAGATAATGAATTTGTGTCAAAATTTTGCATAACACACTAATGGGGATACCAGGAAGAAAACATAAGGCCTAGTTTGAAGAACATTTGAGGGATTTATACAGTTTTATAGGAGGAATGGATTCTTAAAGTAAGGTGGCCAAGTTAGACATAAGATTGGTTAACTTCCTACAGAACAATTAACCCATAAGACCTTTGGGGGTTAACTTCACTACCAAATTATGAAATTATAACAACAATTTCTGCAGTTTAACCTAGAGAAAGAGTCTTATATAGTCTAGTCAGGAGACTGGCAACCTATCAGTTATTTTAACAAAGCATGTTACATGAATTGCTAATTAAATACAGAGTTATTGGGGCACCTGGGTGGCTCAGTCAGTTGAGCATCCAACTCTTAATTTCCACTCTGGTCATGATCCCAGGGTCGTGGGATCGAGCCCCCAGGTCGGCTCCCCACTCAGCGGGGAGTCTGCTTGAGATTCCCTCTCCCTCTGTCTCTGCGCCTTTCCTCTACCCCTTTTCCCCTCTTGCACATGCAGGCGTACACTCTTCTCTCTCACTCTTTCTCTCTCAATAAATAAAATCTTAAAAAAAAAAAAAAGATGCAGAGTTATTAGCTAAGTTCACGCAAAGGCTAAAAGTGCCACAGTGTAACAGAGACAGCAATTTCAGGCGGTAACTGCCACCCCTACCCCCTGTGGGACTAAAGGACTAAACGGAGAGGTTTGGCATTGTAAAATTACAAGCTCGGAGGAGGAGCTTTGTGGAGATACACCTCACATTTCTTTGGTGCTGGAGACTCGGAGGGGACATGTTGAGGAAGACTACACACTGGAATGGCCGGCTACTGTGGGAAGACGCTGCCGCGGCCAGTATGATGGGGCCTCGTTGGGGTAGCTCCCTGGAGCAGGAAGAATCAGAGAGGAAGCCCACCACAGAGCAGTTCCCTCCATCTCCTCTAGTCTTGCCATCTCCCTCCAGTGGGCCCACTGTTCAAGTCTAACAGGGAGCAGCAGGTCAAGAGGCAATGTGGTCTGCAGAGCCCTAGCGTGGCGTCATAAAGCCAAGTACAGCAGTGCATTGGAGCGGAGAGACAAAAGTTTAAATTGCTCCAACTCTTGCCTGACAGGAGAGTGAAGTGTTTGCAATTTTATCATCTGGGGACTGTTGACCAAGAGTGTCAGATCAGATCTAGTGGGTTATGAGAAATGCTCTAGTGTGATATAAAGAATTAAGCAATCCTCATTTTCTTTTCTCTAAGCTTATGACACATTTTGCTTTATCGGAAATTTGTGGTTTAATTAAAAGCTGCACAGCATCAAAAGTACTGTAATTTGGGGCGCCCGGGTGACTCAGTTGGTTAAGCATTCGACTCTTGATTTTGGCTCAGGTCATAATCGAGCCCATGTTGGGCTCCATGCTGGGCGTGGAGCCTACTTAAGATTCTCTCTCTCTCCCTCTGCCCCTCCTCCCTCACTCTCACTCTCTCTACCAAAAAAACACAAAAAACTAATTTTAATATTTTTAGCTTTTCCTATTAAAGGGATTTCTATAAATGATTATTCAGGTATATTATTCTAACATTAGACACATATCTGGCTTGTTAGCTTGAAATCAATAGCATTATATATTATGAACACAAGGATGTGTCTGCTTTCATGATTCTAGAGTTCTTTTGTTCAGAATTTATAGAATTGTTAGAAATAATCTATAGGACATTGTGATTATTTTTTTAAAATTTTAAGTAAAACATATATGCCCACAATAAAGAGTTCAATTATATATAAAGATATTTTAAAAGTAAAAACTCTACATACGTTTACATTTGTATTTACACAAAATGGATCACACTGTATATTCTTTTCACATTAATTTTCTCTTAATATCCTATCTTGCCATACTATAACAGATGGGCCCTCCCAAATCTTTGTATTATCTGTCTACAAGTGTATGAATTTACCTAATATATTTTAAAATTCCCTGTTGATGGGAATTTAGGTTGTTTTTAACTCTCTCTATGGCAATAGATAGAAAGATAGATGACCGGACTGAGCATAGAAAAATCTTTATGATTTTATATACAAAGTGTGTATGAATGAATATGTGTATATGTGTATATGAATATATGTGTGTATATACATACATACACACACACTTTATATAAAAGTATATGTAAAAAAAGCATATACACACAACTATATATAAGATGCATATACAAGGTATATAAACACACACACACTTTGTACAGAAAATCATATATAAGGCTTATCTATCTGGACAAAACAGTATCGAGTTAAATACTAGCAATCCTTATTTTGTTTTATGTTTATTAATAGCGGAATCAGTAGTTGATGCCTTAAAACCAACGAGTTCAGAGTAAAATCCCAGGAGTGTCCTCTTGTTACCCTTCCAGCGCCGCATTTTCGTAACCAGTCTTTCTCTTTCTCACACCAGATCCCGCACCACGTGAAGCCCTTGCCCTATTACAGCTACGAGCCGCCTGTGATCGGCTACTGCCAGGCTCACCAGCCGCTCCGCGTCCACAAGGGCTACGAAGCAGTGTCTCCGGAGCAGGACGAAACCCCCAGCCTGGAGCTCGGGCGCGACCACAGCTTCATCGCCACCATCGCCAGGTCGGCGGCGCCGGCCATTTATCTGGAGAGAATAACAAACTAATGGGAAAGCCAACTCCTCGTGGGGGACCTCAGCGTGGGGGGGGGGCTTCATCTTGAAGGAGAAGGGGTGTCCACAGTTGCGCAAGCAAGCTGGCTCATCGTTCCTGCTAAAACACTTAGGACGTAGAGGAATGGAAAAACGAAACTGCTGAGAGAGGGCAGAGGATGCACCTGCAGCATAACCAGGAGAACTACAGAACTTTCTTTGCTTCAAAACATAAAACAGAAATGCTCCTGGATGTAAATAGTGAAAGTGTCGAGTTCTTATAAAAATAGATTTCATCCTAGCTACATATAGGTTTGTTTGTATATTTGCTTTTTCTACACTGCATGGTTCCTGGGCTGGAGAACCACAGGGGGGGTGGGGGGGACCTGGGGTGGGGGGGTGGGGAGTTGGGGAAACAAGACAGTTTTCCTTGTTAGGTGTGTGTAACTCTCACAGACTTGATTTCAATTGCTTTATTTCATTTTCCCTCTAAAATGCTGTTTGTTCCTATTTGGTTTGTTCTACTTTCATTTTTTTTTTTTCCTGGTCAGTGATTCTGTTTCCAATTCTAAACATGGGCATTAAAGCTTATGTTGTACCAAAAGAAAATTTGCTTTACTACAGACCACAAAGAAACAAAGTTGACCACAGAGTTTGGCAAAACTACTGGAATGAAAATCCGGTAAAATCTGGGTGAATGATCCTTCAAGACACACGATATACACAGTATGAAGAGTTTTGACTTTTTTTTCCTACTGGCAGTCCTCATGTGAGTTTTCACTGTGTAAGAATTCTGAATGGGATCTGTACAGACCTCCAGTTAGAAAGACCAGCAGAAATCTTCTCATCTGGACACAGGCATATGAAGAACGATGGTCATGTGGTCAATGAATGAAACTGCCAAGTTGACAAATTTCTAAGTACAAGATAATGTATAACATTGCTTTTTAAATTAATTATCAATTAGCTTTTGTGTAGTTTTTATCAATAAAGGAAAATGTTGGAAAAATAAATATATTATTTTGTGGTTGGTATACCACAGCCCACTTGATGTTGAGTACTTTATCTCTTTATTGTGAAATCCTTCTAGCCCGTGTCAGTTGGTATCTACCAAATGCCTTCTGTGTGTTCTATGATTAGGTGGGGAAACCCTACAAGGTGTAGAAAAGAAGAATGAGAGGTGACATATGCACTAACTCATTACACAGATTTTTTTTTGAAACATATAACTCAAAAATTATATAACAACATGAGGAAAAGATAAGTATCCATGGAAGGGTTAGAGGTTATATGATCTTTTAGGAGAAAAAGAGCTGTGTGGAAATTATTACAATCTGAAAGAAGCATAATGATCACCCATTTTTTAAACAAAGGTGATAACTATGCAAATATCAGTTGAACAATTTTCCCTTGACTTCCTTAGTGCTGTGATGCTGTATGTCAGCAATTTTTTCTGATTCACAATGGACATTATCCCAATCTAGCTAGAGGTCTGATTTGCCTAGTCCTATACTTAAAATGAAATTACAAAATTTTTGTCATCTTTATTAGGTCAGGTTTTGGATTCTGAAAAGTGCTAATATACAGTGGTACTAGTGGGATTTCAGAAGAACTAAGTTGATAGCTGCCATTCATTTAATTATAAATTCTACTAAAGTAATAATTAAAGAGCCTTGTGAATACTTCCATATCAAAGAAAAACTAACATGGAGTATCTTCTCAAAGTAATTCTGTTTTACTATCATTTTAAATTATGCTTGAAGTTAAATTCTATCTTAATTGATAAAAATATTTGTCATATTAAAGAAAATTCAACCAAAGGAAGTTTTTCCACATTGGAACTCAGGGCTCTTGCTGTCAGATTCTGGTAACTTCCCTGTTAACATTTATAATCTGGATTATATCTAGATATGTTCCTGAACCATTCAAGTAGAATGAATTGACTACGAGTTTCAAAGTTAAAGATAATTCTTTGGCATTGTGATTTTTCTCTTCAGAATTATTTAATAGATTGTAGCAGAACAGTTTGAAGTGTCTGCCCAAATTATGAGGATTCTCTAACCTCTCCCACCTTCTCCATGTATCTAACGTCAGTCATCTAACGTCCCATCTACCACCCCACCCCATCTTAGGTGATTTACTGGCGGTCATACCTGAAAAATTTTTGTCAAAGTTGGCTTAAATCAACGGTTTTTTGTTTGTTTCTGTTTCTTACAGCACCCCCCAAAAAAGTCCTAAATCTATATCAGTCTTCATGTTACGTAAAACTGTTATATTTGGCCAACAGTTGCATCAAGTCTCACATGAATTCGGTAAGTGAACTGCTAGTGAAACAGGTAGCATTAAGAAGATGCTACACCCTCTGAATGTGAAAACTTTCACTTACATATGCTAGAAAAAGTTTACACTGAGCTTTGGAAATCTTTTGATGATGGACAAAAACAAAACAAACAAATGAAAA
>NC_138378.1:80689792-80731094 GCF_054177405.1 Leptonychotes weddellii | reverse complement strand
GAATTGTGCAAGGCTGTTGAATCTCAGATCTGTACCTCTGAAACAAATAATACATTATATGTTAAAAAAAGAAGAAGAAGAAGAAGATAGCAGGAGGGGAAGAATGAAGGGGGGCGAAATCGGAGGGGGGGATGAACCATGAGAGACGATGGACTCTGAAAAACAAACTGAGGGTTCTAGAGGGGAGGGGGATGGGAGGATGGGTTAGCCTGGTGATGGGTATTAAAGAGGGCACGTTCTGCATGGAGCACTGGGTGTTATGCACACACAATGAATCATGGAACACTACATCAAAAACTAATGATGTAATGTATGGTGATTAACATAATAAAAAAATAAAAAATAAAAAATAAATAAAAAGCCAAAAGAAAAAAAGAAAGGAAATTCAGGCTTTATATTATGTGAGGGGTCGCATCAGTTTTCAGAGAAAACAACATTAAAAAAAACATAGTGATATTTCCAGAGAGGACTTGGAATCAAATATTAGATTATTAAGCCTTAGAATGCAAAAGTCAATCATGTCTGTGCTGAAAATCTGTTATAACCAAGGAGGATACAAAACTTAAGGTAGTCACAATTCAGGTTATTGTCTGGGCCCTTTAACCAGAGGCTGCAAATTTGTCTATGCAGTTCACTTCTATCACCATTTCTGGTTTATTCAAGTGCTTTGCTATGCAAACTGCCCCAGAATCCCCCTTCTCCCGAAGAGTTTAAATTGTGACCCTATTAGAAGGTAT
The DNA here is from genome assembly GCF_054177405.1 of Leptonychotes weddellii. NCBI lineage: Eukaryota > Metazoa > Chordata > Mammalia > Carnivora > Phocidae > Leptonychotes > Leptonychotes weddellii. The sequence goes on along the minus strand of NC_138378.1, from coordinate 80,730,357 downwards.
TATCCAGTGAGTCCAATAGCACACATGGTATCCTCCTAATGTGCAGGGGAAGAAATATATCACACACCTACAGGCCTTTTGAAATTCTGGTTACTCTGGGTCTAACTAATATTAAGATTTTTCACTGTCTTCTAAAAGTCAGGAATTATTTTGACTCATTTCTCATGTTGAAATATTAAAGACATCTCTCAAAGAAAGTTATGCTTTATTTCAAGACTGGCCTAATTATTAATTTGATTTTATACTATAATTTTTATTGAACCTCCAAAAGATTTGCAGGTTGAGGAGTATCATGGAGTATTTATAGAGGAAGGACATTAAAACAGTGTCTAAAAAGAATGGGGAATGTGACAGATGCAGATTAGAAGAATCAATTATTCAAAAATTCTGATTAACTTTTTTTCATAAACATTTTTAGTAATGCTGAGTTTGCTTTTACTTATTGTATCATGCAATAGGGAGATACCTAGACTCGGAAGCTTGACTGATATAGGTATAAGTGTACCTTATACATACGCATTAAATTTTCACTGGCCTGCCTGCTGTACTTTTATCAGATATGGCAGATCTGCACTCCAAAGTGATCCATGCCATGAAACTGAGAAAGGGGAGAAAGTGTAGTATCCCAACTGTAAACCTTTACATTTTATGAGTAATCAGTGCATGTGGGTTAAATTTGGGAATTTTGGTCGACAGATAGTTTAACATTACTCAGTGTAATGAGACTGCCAAAGAAAAACACATCATAGAAATGTCCCAAATAAGGAATGTTATTGTTTGAAATCTAAGGTTAACTGGTCAAACCACACCTGGAATTTAGTATCAATGTCACATCTTCAAGGGGACCCCTACAAGCGTAGCAGCCAGGATATTTAAAGTTATGCAATCCATAGCATATGTCCTTGCTTAATGAAGAATTGAAAGCAGGACCATTCATTTAGTAAGGGTAATAAAGCATTACAGATCATCAAGCAGTAAGGAGAAGCAAAGAGAAGCAGATCCACTCTGCTCTACAGTCCCGATGACAGCCACACAGTATTGCTGGTAATCGATTTTTTAACTGAGGAATCCAAGACTCTTGTGGCGATAACTTGTCTGGGTCCTTGTCTCCACCTCTGCACCTTCCTTATCTCTGAAGCCACATGGACTCTCATGCAGGCATATTTGCCATGCCCCATGTTATATAACCTTTAATTGCTTTTCTTTTTATTTTATTTTTTTAGAAGATTTCATTTATTTGTTTGACAGAAAGAGACACAGCGAGAGAGGGAACACAAGCAGGGGGAGTGGGAGAGGGAGAAGCAGGCTTCCTGCTGAGCAAGGAGCCCAATGCAGGGCTCAATCTCAGGACCCTGGGATCATGACCTGAGCCGAAGGCAGACGACCAATGACTGAGCCACCCAGGTGCCCCCCTTTAACCGCCTTTAATTCAGAAGTTCATAACCAGTCCAAGTTCAGAAACTCGGTTATCTCGCAGTGAGTCTAAGTTTTAATTTCATTCAGTCCAAGTACAGACCTGTACATGGCCTCAGCATTGTTATGTAACACAATTCTGTTACTGCCTCCTACTTTGTTCCCTGGAATTCAGAGTTCCTCCTGCCTTGATACATCTCTAGGATCCTGGTCCTCTGAGGCTGAGCACCGTGTGTCTCTTGCCTCTATTACCAGGCACCTGATTTCTGCCTCTGAATCCCAGTCATTTGCTCCCAAGCCTGCTTTGCAGACCTCTAAAGGACCTCTGTCACTCAAACACCCAATGTACCTGCTAGGCCAGCCTTGGCTTCTACTTGTAGTCCCTCCTGGTAGGGTTTCTATCCTCTTGGTATGTTACTCTGCCTGCTAACTACTCAACTTCCCCTCCTCTGTTGTGGAGCTTGCACTATTCCAGGGGTACAATCCGGTTTCCAACAAAAGTGTCCATTCTACTTGATTGAGGTCTGAGTCTCCATTCTGATTCTAATATGCAAGATCAATGGTTCTCAGGTTCTCAAATGTCAGCATGTATAACAATTATCTGAAAGGCTTTTTAAAACAGATTGGTGGGCTCCAGTGCAGTAGGTCTGGGGTGGAGTCTGAGAATTTCCCTTCTATTAAGTCCCCAGGTCATGGTGATGTTGCTGCTCTGTGGGCCACATTTTGCGAACCATTGCCATAAAGCAGAGAGATGTACATCTCTATAGGTTGATGACCCAGACTGTAGAATTGATTAAAAACAAGTTGAGGCATTATACAAGCACACAATATGAGAAGCCCGGGACTTTATGTGAAGAGCATTTTCTACAATGGGCTGTGTAACACTATCAGAACATCTGTGAAAGCAAAGAAGCAAAAAATGAACAGCAGCAACAACCACAACAAGAAAAGAGGTTTCCATGATCATATTAAATTCAGAAGATGTCCCATATGACAAAGCCTTCCTTTGGAAATTCACAAGGCATTTTAACATTTAAAGGATATCAGAAATACTATAGTCAAGAAACCCACTTTGTTTAACCCTGGGTTTTCTAAACGTATTCAAAACAATACCCTTCCTCAATTTTCTAATAACAAAATTCTGCAGAACTAATATTCTCTAGGAACTGACTTGAGAAATGTTGATTTAAAGAATGCTCTTCCTTTGTCCATCAACAAAAGCATGTACCTGAGCAAATAGCTATCTATCTCTATGTTTACAAATGACATAATGTACTTTTGCTTCTGAGATGCACAGTGACTTTTTTTCATCAAAGACCTAATATATTTAAATCTCTCCAAGAAAGCAAATGTCAAATCAACTGAATTAAATGTGAGTAATTAAAATGATAAGAACCTGGCATCATGAATAGAAAATAGATCTCTTCATATATAACATTCCTCTTCCCTTGGAGATTAGGCCCATTGTTTCTACTGTATGTGACATTGTAAAATCATAATAAATCACCAAAGAGTGCACAGAAATGTGGGCAGTCTTTATTACCCGAGCTGACAAGTTCCTGATCAGTCACAGGCCTCAGGTGATGTCATTCATTCATCTGTACTTTGGCCAGAGGCTCCCCTCAGACAGGGAGTGAGAATGCAGGTGGGAAGGGGAGATGAGAGAACCAAACATGGACTTTGGCTCATCCTCTCCAAGTCATTTCCTTACAAGAGCCAGACAATTGATTAAAATGTGTTAAAATGGATTTTAGACTTCCAATACTCATTATTGTTTGTTTTTCAAAATGATGTAAGTATAAAAATGCTTAAAAATAAGGTCAGACACGAGCTCAGATTTTGTATGCATTAAGAGACCTACCCTAATAGAAATAATGGATGAACTATATGCTGACTTCCCTGGAATCAAAAATGTTCATATTATTCAAATTCTTGAGCTTGATTGTACCACTTTAGGGAGACTTCCACTTGATTTCAGAGAATGGAGGGAATCTGATGGACCATGACTGAGGTGGTACTTAGTCAGGAAACTATTATTCTGCTCAGGCTGCCATAACAAAATGAGAAACTTATTTTCTCACAGTTCTGGAGACTGGAAAGTCCAAGATCAAGATTCCAACAGTTTGGTTTCTCCTGAGACCTCTCTTCCTGGTCTGTAGATGGCCACCTTCTCATTGTATCTTCACACAGCAGGAAGAGAAAGTGGACTCTAGTGTCTCCTCTTGTAAAGACACTAATCCTATTAGATCAGGGCCCCACATTTATGACCTCATTTAGCCTTAATTACTTCCTTCTAGCCCTTATCTCAAATACCATTGCATTATGGGTTAAGGGTTCAGCATGTGAATTTGGGGGAGCACAATTCAGTTCATAGCAGACAGGAAACCAACCAACCAACCAAACAAACAAAACCAGCTGCAGGATACTTACTAGAATAATCCAAATGATTTTATATAGAAAAAAAGTACATAAAGAAAAGAGCCAGTTTATTCTAGCGGGAGAATGCTTGAGGGAAAAGCAGGTTAGTTGGGATTCTGAATGGGCCTGAACTCTAAATATATTTATAAGGAGAGATTATATGGTTTACTTTGTTTGAGTCACATGGAGAATTAAAATCTCTCTTAATAAGATCATCGAGGAAGTTAATTAACTAAGTTTTATACAGAATTTTAGTGTTTTTAAGGCGATCTATTACTTAGAAGAAAACATTTCCCAAACTGGTTTTATGCTAGTCACGTGATGTGCTTTGCATAAAAGGGTTCCAAGGTCAAGTAACCCTAAGGGAAATCTGCATTTTTTATCCAACCTCTCAGATAGTCTCAGTGCTCATTAATATATTAAAAGCTTTTAGAATTCCTGTAGTAAAGAAGCTATTTGAATTCAGCATTTCCCAATATTATTGGATTGTGGAATAGTCTCCACTGAAATAACAGCTACTGAGAACCTATAGGGCTGGTTTTCTGCAGAATACATTTAGGAACACATTGTATGCTTAATGAAGGGCTATCTGATGCAGAGTCACCTAGGGAGGAGAAATAGGAACATTCAGTGCGGGTATAGATTTCTAATACCTACAAATGTAACTTTCTGGAATATCTTTCACTCTAAGAAAGAAGTATTTAATTTTTCATTAAAACTAAATATTTAGAGCTTCTGATCAGAGTATATTATGCAAAACAATTCATAGAGCACCAATTTGTACATAAGCAGAGTATCTTAGTTCTCAATATTTTATCATAGTTTGAACAAAACTGAGACACTGTATTTACTTACATTTTGAAATTCACCTAGAGTATGATGAGTCTATAGAGTACTGAGATCTTGGAAATCATAACAAAATGGTGGAATAAACCAGAGAACTTTAGAATAAAGAAGAGATTCAAGTAGGACAAAACTTTCCTGTCTTCACTGATTGAGATGATTGGAGCGTAATTGGGAGTGTGCTTGCTCTTTTTTCCAGATGCTAAAAAATCAGGATGGATAGTATAGGATGTCAGCTTTTATTTAAATGCATGCATTCATTCAATAAGTATTTATAATATGCCAGCATTATTATATACCAGCCACTCCTCTTGTGCTATTAGAGATTATAGTATCTCCAAGGATATTTTACAGACAAGAAAATTAGCTATTATAGTCTATGACAAAAATGCTATAATAATGAAGAACTAGGTATAATTGAAACCCATCCTAGAGGGACATAATACAACATCAAATGTTGGTAAGATGGGAAGAATATTCCAAGGAGCTCAACAGTCAACCCAAAGTGAGAAGGATATGAATGAAACCAGATTACAGTGAGCGAGGGAAGAAGTAGTACACAGTGAGTTGGAGAGGTAGCCAGAGACCATGAAAGGAGAATCAAAAAGATTATCCAGAAAATATCCAGGTAACAGGAATTATAGATTTTATAAGCCAAGGAAAGAGAGAATTTTCCAATTTTGGCAAATAACCAAAGAGCCTGTCTTGGCAAGTAGTGAAAACTTGTTACCAGAAGTATCAGCATGGATGCCTGATGTCCAACTGCAGAATTAGTGTACAAAATGGTTTCTGTCAGTTAGGAGTTGTGGACTGGATGACACCTTGATTCCTTCTACCTCTAAGATCTTATGATTCTGTACATTTTCCATTAGAGGTTAAATGATATAAATTCCCAGAACCCCAAACTGTGTGATGACTTTCAAAACTTGACATGAAAAACACATCTTGCAGTTCATCTTTTCAGTTTCAATTTCTACCAATTTCTAATTTGTATGCAGTTATGGTAGACAGGTTAGATATAATAAAACACATACTGTCAAACTTTCTAGTCTCTAAATTAAAATATTGAACTAGGGAATTTCTATTGTACTAATTTTTAATTGCCTATGAACTACTCAAGTGTTTGAAAAGATTCTGGAGCCCTACATATAGTAGGTAACCAACAAATGTTTCTTAGAAAATGAATGAATAAGGGGCGCCTGGGTGGCTCAGTTGGTTAAGCATCTGATTCTTGGTTTTGGCTCAGGTCATGATCTCAGGGTCCTGGGATGGAGTGAGCAGGAGCATGGATCTGCACTCAGCAGAAAGTCTGCTGGAGATTCCGTCTCCCTCATCCCCTCTGCCCATAATGCACAGACAAGCACTCACTCTCCCTCTCTCTCTCAAATAAATAAATAAAATAAATCCATGGTATAATTCTCATGTTTGAAATTAGTGTGAAGATACTATTTCTGAAAATATATCTTATTAATTTTCTAGCTGCAGAATACATTTCAATATTTGTTCCATGGAAGGTTTTTACTCCAAGAACACTCCAAGGACAGTCCAAGACCTTGCCTAACAGAAAGAGAATGATCGAGAAGCCTCGTGATTTCTACCTTTTAGGAGATATTTATGTGTGTAACGAGTTCTAAAAGAATCTTCTCAAGTCAAAAAAATTAAAGTGTCCAATTTGTCATTAATATTCACAACCCCCCCCCCACACACACACACTTTAAAATGTTGACAAAGAGTTAAGATGAGCTGTGTTGTTTATATAACAAGGGTGAAACAAACTAGATTAGGTCCAGAAAAACTATCAGAAAGATGAACTCCATTTTGATATTTAACTGCTAATAGCTTTGAAGTTCCAGCCTCCCCTTTTCCCTTCTGCCCCACACCTGGGCAAGCTGCTAAGAAAGCCTGAGTGCTTCCTTCCTTGGAGTCAATGAGAAGTTCAAACTATGTAAGCCCCAGCCTATACACAGAAACTCACACCCCAGCCCCACCCTGTAGCGACCATAAATCCCAAGCTAGTCTCCTTTCCCTGCTCTCTCAAGACCATTTTTTAAAAAAAGATTTTTATTTATTTGAGAGAGAGCGAGAGAGCAGAAGCAGGGGGAGGGACAGAGGGCAGAGGGAGAAGCAGACTCCCTGCTGAGCAGGGAGCCCGACACAGGGCTCCATCCCAGGACCCTGGGATCATGACCTGAGCAAAAAGTAGACTCTTAACCGACTGAGCCATTCAGGTGCCCCTCTCAAGACCATTTTGAATCTGCTTGGGAGCCTGCCCTTTGGACCCTCATATACATGAGTAACGAACCTTTTCTACCCTCTTGGTGCCTGTGAGGTACCATCAGTTTTAACATCCAAACCAAAGCAAAAACCCAAACAGAATGAGCATTGTCTGCAGGTTATGAAGACTTCTGGACCCTTCCTAGGACCCAGAAATTATCTGACTAATATTTAATACAAATTCCTATAACAACAGCACTTAGTAATGGTCATGCTTTTTTATACAGTATATTACATAATCAATATTTTTCTCCCTTCATAAGGATGATTCTCATCTGTCTCCCTCCTTTATTCCTCATTGGTAAATGTATATGTCTGAACTAATATATTTAAATCTTCCTTTTCTTGGCAGGTAAACAAATTAATGGACATATACATGGACCAGGGAAGCCTGCCTTTGCAAATTTGCAACAATCTATCAACTAACCAAACAAAATACTCTACTCTCTGTATAGAAATATATCAAATGTTGACTAGCTGCTTTATGGATAAAGTAATTTTCCTTTTCAAGTATATATTTTTTAAAGTCCTTGATGACTCACCTAGCTCTCATATGTTCCCCAGAGTACTGTGGTAGAGATGATGCCATGTGTTCAGCATATAATTTTCCTCTCTTGTAGAGCACTGAAGGACTACTGTGGTTAGATTTGTTACGATTGGGTTCTTGTCAGTATAAAAGTGTGTGGAAGTGATCTGTTACTTGGAGCCTAAGGCAGTTAAGAAAAGGTGGGAATTCTTCATTTTCTTTCTTTCCTGTCCATATAGCTGGTGGAAAGATCCTGACTTCCTGAGTTACCATTAAGGCAAAGGTTCCAAATAGAGCCTGCAGAACACACCTAGCAATGCTGGTAACTCGAGTCTTGTGCAAAGCCACTGAAATTTCAAGATTCTGTGACTACTACAAAGCTTAGCTTACTATGGCTAATACCAGTACCTGAATGTCCATAAACAATAATTACTTTATCAGGTAAATACAAGGAGCTCTCTATGACCCAGAAATGTCTTTAGCAGATTACTTTAGTATCAAATGAGACAAATCCTAAATATTTGCATCCACCAATGTAGTATTTTTAAATGTTCTTTTTTATAACAATTCTTTTTTTTTTTCCTACCCTCAAAAATCTCTTGATTTTGAGGGTAGAAAATCCCTTATGCACCTTGTGGTCATACTTTTTTCCTCAATTTTCCAGGTGTTTTTTTTTAAAGCTCTTTGTCTTTTTAAATCTATCTTCCATGTTACCTTTTCAAAGAATACCTTGCCTTTTAGAATCTACCTTCTTAATATGAGTACATCAAAGGAAGCAGGACATAGGTACCCCTGCCATGGCATTAGAAATTGTCCCCAGAGCAATCACAGAACTTGTTTAATAATGTATCCTTGAAAGTAAGATAAATTACTTTGCCTGGAGTATGTCTTTAATTTGTATGTGTCTATTCTCAAGATCTTATTACTTATTTCAAAGAGCAAGGTAAATTGCCTGCATGTATGCTAATGAACTAGCTATTTGAAATCATAACTTCTTTACAATCAGTGTTGCTGGATCCTTCAGGATTTGAAGTATTCCTACTGGTAAGTGTGGCTTTACTCCCTATGCAGAAATTTGGGAATTATTGACTAGCTACTACATGGATGAAGTAATCTTCCTTTTCAAGTGTATGTTTTTTGTGAAAATATATTGTCCGGCTTGTATAACCCTTCAATTTCAATCCCTTTTTAACAGAGAGCAGTACAAATACATAAAAATGTGAAACATCAGCCCAAATATTAATGTGATTTCTTAAAGGTGTGGATAAGCAAATAATAAAATATAATGCTCTGCTTAGTTATATGGCAACTACTTAATTATATGGCAACTACTTAAATTGTCTTTGATTTGGTTCTAAAGAGTTGCTTTCCAAAGCTAGAATTACAGATGCTTTGTAAATTGTGGTGTTTGTTGAGACACATACATTTGGGTATTGCAAATGTGGAAGCAATTTTTAAAGATATGACTTCTCCTATACCTTTTTAGATTGAATCGCAAATCAGTGATAGTCTTTCTGTTGATCAAGGTTATACGTTATTTAAATTGAGATTCTGAGTGCTAAAATAGATTCCTATTGAATGCTCTCTTTTATTCCTCTACCTGCTATTTATTTGTATTGTTTATTTGGTACTTAGTCAGATACCAGTTTATAGACCTCTTTTATTACTGTCTTAGATTTGTATTAATTCTATGTTTTTATGCAGCATTATTTGTTACTCTTGATTCTCTACCTAAAGTTTAACAGGATCTTTTTACCATATAAAACCTGTTACATAGCAAAATGTCCCTAAAAACTGTTTCATGAAATATACAGCTAGTAACCAACCCCCCTTTTTATATAGTTCTATAAGCCTATATATAGATTCTTGCACCCAGAATGTATGGAGAACCCAGAATGTACATACCCACAAGCCCATGTACATAATAATCATGAATACGTTGTAATGTCAAGAATATTAGCTAAAATCTTAGAATTTGTTGGACCAAGGCAAGCAATGGTGGCAGCAATTAAAGCTACCCCTTGTTTTAATGATACAAAGAATATCTAAATATTTAAGCATCAAGTCATTGAGTGGGTTATAAAAATTTTTGTCAATGAAGAAGCAGGCCAAAATGGCTAAGAGATAGGAATTAATCCAGGAGGACCTGGCCACAATGGGAAGCAGGTTATCTCATCTCACATTGTTTGCTTCACAGAGCCTAGTAACAGGGGGATTCAGTAACCTGCGATGGTCTACCAGCTGTCAGTTGGCTGGTGAAATGATAAATGTCTTAATGAGAGAAAGATAATTTTCCATGGTGCCCGTGACAAAGTTGTGCTTCCCCTGCTACAAAGTTCATAGTAATTGACTGGCTGATTAGCATTTAGAAAGGACAGCCTCGCAAATTTTTATTTTTGAGATTGAAATAACCTTTATTGATTGCCTTCTAAGTAACAGAGAAGACTTTGAAATCCTGTTTTTTGCTTACTAAGATCTTTCTTTTTTTCCTCTCTAGAAATGACTAGAAATTTATCTTTAACCAAATACTTAGATTTTAACTGTGGCTGTGTATAGTAAAAATATGTAGAAATGGGGGTGCCTGGGTGGCTCAGTTGCTAAGCGTCTGCCTTCGGCTCAGGTCATAATCCCAGGGTCCTGGGATCGAGTCCCACATCGGGCTCCCTGCTCGGCAGGAAGCCTGCTTCTCCCTCTCCCACTCCCCCTGCTTGTGTTCCCTCTCTCGCTGTGTCTCTCTGTCAAATAAATAAATCAAATCTTTAAAAAAAAAATATGTAGAAATGGCTGAGTCCTACGGAGGGCCACAAATACCAGTTGAGCAACAGGGAATTAAGTTCTCCATCAATAATGACCTCTCATGAGGACTCCACCAATACTCAAAACATAATGCTTTACAGATAACCATCTGATCAGGTTCACTGCCACCATGGATGTGGGATTATTCACATCACAACAATTACAAACAAGCAAGAAGCAGACACCAAGAAGCAGGTTGGTGACTACTAATGTGGAGATGACACACCACTCCCTGGTTTCCTCTCTACACAGTCAGCCTAAAATTTGGGATGAGAAAATAGTGTGTGTTGGGGGAGGGGAGGAGGGAGGTTAAACTTTTAATTATATGTGCAATTGAATTTTTTAATGGACTGGACTTTCTTTTAATAACCATAGGTATAACTATTCAATTGGGTCAAAATATCACTAACAGGGTCAATTGCTCAAGAGGAAAAGTGCTTTCAATTGTTAGCAGTTTGGGAAAATAAAATCATTTCATGTTTAAACCACAAAGATAAAACATACACATATATTATTATATTTGGTCCTGGACCTTCTAGTCAATTTCATTAAATTATGTCTTCATTGGTATCAAAAAACCAGCCTATTTGAATCATTGTAGCTTTATTATAAGAAATATGTGTGCATTCTCATCATCATTAATATTTTTCTGAATTACATTTCAGGCCAGAGGTTCTCAAAGTGTAGTTTGAGAACTACAGCAGCATCAGCATCACCTGGAAATGTGTCGGAAATGCAAATTCTCAGGTCCCACCTACCAAATCTGCTGAAATAGAAATTCTGGGAATGAAGCCTAGCAACCTGTGTTTTGACAAGTCTTCCAGGTGATTCTGATGCACTTTTAAGTATGAGAATCACTGTTCTAGTCTATTTTTCTGCTTATTTTGGCTATTTTCTACTTGTTTATTCATTAACATTCACCTTCATGTTAATGATAAAACTACTTTGTATATTCTTAGGAGAGACTAGGTTATGTTGCATTAACAAAAAAATCCTCAAATCTCAGTGGCTTAATAGAGCACAGGTTTTTTTTTTCTTGTTCATGTTACATGGTCACTGAGGGCTGGCAGAAGGGTTTGCTAATAATTAGGTACTAAGAGATCCAGAATGATGGATCAGCCACCATCTCTGGTTGTTTTGCAGAGCTAAAACCCCAACACCTCAGTAACTCTCTAGAAGAGAAGGAAATCAAGAGAGTCATAAATACGAAGCAGCAACTCTACATGTGGGTAGAGCTCTGAGGGAAAATAATGTGCTTGCCTTTCTACTTGGAGTATTGCTCAAAGCAACCTTCTGTTAGACATGTATAAGTGTCTGCAAAAACCCAATATAGTATTTTGCTTCCAAGGCTTGTTTATCACAGATTCATCAGAGTAGCATCATGACTCTCAAAAAGAAGTGTTATGGCAAATTTACTGCTTTTGGTGCTGAAATTCACATTTAGCCATACTTTCAATTTTGCAGCATGTACATTTGTAGACATGCTACTAGAAGAATTAGTTACTAGTGGGCTTTAGATCATCCCTGCCAATATAGATAAAATGGCCAAGATCTGGCCATCCATTGAATCTTTAGCAGCCTCAGATCCATTTGGCATCAGCTTCTAATATGACGTAGAACTCACTGATCCATAACAAAAGGATGTAGTGTTATATATAACACTTTGAACATTATCTGATACTTTCTGCTAGTGATTAAGAAATCCAAATATACACACCACACACACACACACTCACAAATATTCCAAATATTCCACTATGTTATCTGGTCCAAATTCACCAAATATCATGTGCAATTATCTTTTGGGTTTCTTGTCTGGACAAAATATTAAGGAAAAATGGCATTTCAGAGACTGGGTTAAGATAGGAAGACTCATAAAGCAGAAGACTCTAAAATATAATTGTATACTCATCCCACTCGGGAAAAGAGATTCAGTCCAGTAGGTAAGACATACACCTATAAAGGTGAACATGGCCTAGTGTAAGGAAATGGATCACAGCATAGATGCTCAAACATGATTCTTGCCTTCTAGACAAACTATGGTTTTCTCCAAGGCTATAAAAATTATGTTAGATCCAAGACATTGGATCTTAATGTAATTCAGAAGGAAACCTAGAGATGCAGACACTGGTGTGAAGGGATAGATGTCTGAATTGCACATGAAAATCATTGGGTTTTTTTTTTTTTGAAGATTTTATTTATTTACTTGAGAGCGAGAGAGTGAGAGAGCACTAGCAGGGTGAGGGGCAGAGGGAGAAGCAGACTCCCCTCTGAGCAGGGAGCCCGATGCGGGGCTCAATCCCAAGACCCTGGGATCATGACCGGAGCAAAAGGAAGATGCTTAACCAACTGAGCCCCCTAGGCACCCCTGACAATCAGTTTTCTGATCAACTCCAGTTCTTTCATTATAATTGCCCTACTTAGAGACAATGGAGAGGATACCTCACACTTTGTTTGAATTCTTTTACACCATTCCATCCTCCACCCCCAAGATCAACAAGTCTACTTATTAGTGAAGAATCCATCTGACATTTCTCTTAAGATGACCATCAGTGGTTTGTGTGTGAACTATAAGGTTATACGTGCTGGGGTGAAGGGTTGGCTGAATGAGGCTGACAAACACAGTGGATTCTACCACCCCTGGAGCTTATTTAATATTGTACATATTCTTTAGAGACCAGACCCACCGAAGGCAAAGCCTTAGTAACACATAAGTAGAGTGCACTGAATTAATTACTCCCTATGGTCTTAATTAAGAATTGTGCTGAAGGGACAATCTGATGTTTAGCCAGATGAGAGTGGAAGAATTGTGTCTCCCTTTTGCAGGAATCCTCTTCTGCAGATATTAAGGCTTTGAGAGCACAGATGTCTGGAAACCAATCTGTTATAAACCAATTTATAGATACTGAGTTATTGAGATCAACTGTGGTAGAGTGGATAAATGTGTGAACTCTGCAGCCACACTGTCTGGGTTCGGATCTTGACTCCATCCCTTAATAGGCCTTCCGGCTTTACCAAGCAGAACATTTAAGTGCCCTCAGCCTTTCAGAGCCATGGGTGGTGTTGTTATCTAAAGCACTTAGAACAGAACCTATTACATAATAACTGCTTATTATTAATATTATTGTCTTCCACACCAGAATTACATGGTATAGATCCATGGCGAACACATCATTTCCTGGCATTGGTGAACTGAGCAAAAGTTGGTAGGGGAATGAGGTTATAGTGGGTGGGATGATGACAGAATAAATTACTTTGGGACTCACTTGGAATTTCATTTTTTGTCTCCCTATAAGTTCTTACTGATTAAATACCCGATCATATAGAGTCATGGTTGTCAACTTGAAATGATTTTGCCCCCCACCCCACCAGGGGATATTTGATAATGTCTGTGGACATTTTTGATTGTCATAAATGATGTATGTGGAAGGTTATTGCTGGCATCTGGTGGGTAGAGGTCAATGATGATGCTAAACATTTTATAAACTAGACAGCCCTTCATAACAAAGAATTATTCAGCCCAAAATGTCAGTAGTGCAACTGTTGAGAAACTTTGATAGATGGTGCTTTGATTTGATCAAACACCTATGGATTAGTGAGGTCAATATATAAACAAATTAGAACTGAAACCAATACTGGGAAGCTCTGCTCTGGGACAGAGATTGAATCAGTGGTAATTCTCTCCAGGTGGCCACAGAGGTCTGGCGACTCCTATAGCAAATAAGCTAAAGGAAGCCATGAGTTCCCAGAGATAAGTGAATTAGTGCTTAGGGGTCTGCTATCAGATCTGGCAATAAAGGCACTCATAGATCATTGTTTTCCAAACCTCAGCCTTTGATTCACTGTCTATGACCCACTAATGAAACCACTTGCCACATTTTAAAAAATGAAATAGAAGAGGAAAAAAGAGTAGAAGATATTAAAAGTGATGTCATTACGAAGGGAATTGTTTTATGAGATTTTTTTAAAAATTCATGTGTAAAATTGACTACAATGAAAAACATATTTCTTAATATGGATCACAGCTAAAAAAGCTCAAAAAACACTATTTGGGATTTGCCAGTTTCCTCAGCATTCTTGGCTTATGATTTAATACTTGTCCTCAGTCAAACACCTAGTCTTCATAGCCTGCAAGTAAAATTAAATTTGGTGCCATCGGCAAATTTGTGTAAGAATATATATTTACACTTAGAAAAAACAGAAAGACTACAAGAATGTGGGATATCCATCCAAATAACAAAGGTACATGTTTCTGATTGCAACATCTATTTTTCTGCACTGCTCAAAAGTTCTATAATGATTTGTGTTATTCTTCTAATCAGAAAAAACACACACACACTTACATACACATGAGAAATCTTGCTCTCATTTAAGAAAGCTGTTTCTTATGGAAGACTGATGAGGAACACGGGTCTTAGTGGGTTCAAGAGTGAATGTTGTAAAAGGAAAGTAAGTTGTTTGAAAGTGGAGATAGCACATGGAGGGGAAAACTAGAGAAATCTGGGAGTTTGGGTTTTAAAAGAACTCTGTAGGTTTATAAACTAAATCCAGAATAAATTCAAGTTTATGAAGAAGAGAACTCCAAAAGAAGATTCCAGAAGTGAATTTTGAAACAGGGACATTTCTTGATTATGTACTTATTTTGGAAAATTGATATTCACTTAATTTTATAAATTATTCATTATTGTTAGAACATAGCAATCTCACCATTGATAATCACATCATCTAAATACATAGAGGAATAAATATATGTGGAATTACTAAAATGAAAACAAAGAAAATTCCACAAAGCCTTATTGCTATTCTTCCCAGTCACTGGAAACTACAGTAGATCACTTTGGGACTCAGTAGCTTTAAATGAATTTCCAGGAATTCAAATATTTATGGTAAACAAAAGTTTGTAAATATATGGTAATGTATAAATCACAAATTATTTATGGGCCATTATATGAGATAAATTGTTTGCAAATATTTATAAACTATTCACAAGGCACACTAACCTTTTGAAATGATTTATCATGTAATGGAATACACAAAATTATGATGGGTAACAAATAAATCCCTTGTAAAATATTTACAGTGTATCAGTTGCACTAATATTAATTAGTCTATTCATTACTTCAAGTAATTGGTAAGTGATTTACAAATTAGTTGTTAGCCAGGCAGATGAGGCTTTATGGCTTCATACAAATACATCTGAAGAGAGTATTAGGGGAAACCCTTTGTGGATCTTCTTCCTTCATTTTCATGTTGCAGACTGAGCACAATTACTGTAAATTCTGGATATAAAAGGATCATTAATTTGTGGGAATTAGTTAGCTGGTCACCATTTGGTAAATGGGCCAAGAGTGGGAAGTCATATGATTTCCAATAAAGGGAGTGAGTGGCCCAAATCAGTAGCTTATATCACAAATTTATTTATGTATTTATTTTAAATTTTATTTATTTTAGTGGGGGGTGGGAGATTGTGAGTGAAGGAAGTGGCAGAGGGAGAAGAAGAGAATCTTAAGCAGATTCCCCACTGAGCGAGGAGCCTGACATGGAGCTTGATTTCACAACCCTAAGATCATGACCTGAACCAAAATCAAGAGTCCAAGCTTTAACCAACTGAGCCACCCAGGTGCCCCCACAAATTTATTTTTAACTCATGCTATAGGTTCAGTGTAGCTTTGCTAGCATTTTCCTCCTTTGGGGAGATAATCCCATGGTTCTCTCACATTTATGCATTTCTTATGAGCCGAGGCACTGCTGGACTTGGCTCTGGATTATCCTTTCTGAGTAGTTTGTATAGTGAGTGACCAGCCTTGAAAGATAAAGATAGTGTCTCCCTCTGAAGGAAAGGGAGTACTTGTCTACTGTCCAGTTTAATAAAGTTAACTTTTCCTTCCGGGGCAAAGGTCATGCAGGTTTGTTTCAATCCATTATAAAAGCTTTGAGTTCCCTAACTCAGTGTTCCCTTCCATGTGCTCTTGGACCTGACTGCCTCCATGTCACTCCCATGGGAATTGGGAGACAAGATGAACCGACATGAAACATGATGTTCATGCTGCTTGCCTGTGGTGTGAGTAATGATTTTTTTTTTCTCCAACTCAGGAGTTTTGTGCCTTCCACTCTAAAACAGTGGGAGGCTAAGACTGTTAGCTTGCAAAGAGGGTAGGATCTCAGATGCTTCACAAATGTTTATTGTTCCATGTTATTTTTACTCTAGAAACCAGGTTGATGGAGCAACCTCACTCTGGAATATTACCAGAGAACATAATAACTAATGAAATTACTCTCAGGTCTTCTGCCTAGAAGGAAAAACATCACTTATTTTCACATTTTATTGCATAAAGCAGGGTTTCTTGACGTTGACACTATTGACATTTTGAGCTAGATAATTCTCTGTTGTGGAGAGTAGTGCTGTGCATCATAGAATGTATTAATAGTATTCCTGGCCTCTATCCACTCAATACCAATAACAATCCCTCCCCTAGTTGTGACAACCAAAAATGTCTCCGGCTACCAATAAATGTCCATTGGTGGCAAAATTGCTCCTATTTGAGGACCGCTGGCCTAATGCAAGTCACATAGTAAGACCTGATTCAACAGTGTGAGGATGTATAATCTTCCCCTTAGAAAAGGCATTGCATTGAGAGGCACCAATTATGGATGAGCAGTGATTCAGTTTATCACAAGAGGCCATTTATGTTGTCAATTGTATGAGTTAGTAAAGGATGCTTAGCCCTATCTCATTGTGGCTAACCCAACAAATATGGGAAAGCTTTTAGTTAATGGAAAAAGTATACTCCTTCCCTCGACAATTTTTACCTGGAGTTCCCATCAAGGTTGCACACACTGCTAACTTTTTCATTGGTGAAATAAAATTGCAAAGATTCTGTACCATTCTCATGTTCCTTATTCAGTAATAAAGAGGACAAAATTTAACTAACACATCTTTTGGTTTACTTCAGCTTCCTATAGGACAGGTATATACATACCTCAGTGAGAATGAACAAACATGAAACACCATTAGGTTCAAATAAATGGAAGAATTTAAGGAATTAAAGCCATTTCCCACTATGAAATGTGAAAGTACACTGGGGCACCTGGGTGGCTCAGTTGGTTAGGCGGCTGCCTTCAGCTCAGGTCGTGATCCTGGGGTCCTGGGATGGAGCCCCACGTCTGGCTCCCTGCTCAGTGGGGAGCCTGCTTCTCCCTCTCCCTCTGCCTGCCACTCTGCCTACTTGTGCTCTCTATCTCTCTGTCAAATAAATAAATAAAATCTTTAAAAAAAAAAAAAAGAAATGTGAAAATACAAAGTTGAAAGGTAAGACTTAGGGAGAAAAGTCTCTGGAAATCAAATATACATATAATGCACAGACGTATTTACCCTGAAGCTAAATGGAGATACATTTACCAAGAAGTGAACTGGACCTTAAGATTCAAGGTTCCACATTTTCATGGATCTTTTCTAGAGAGGACTTCTAACAGTGTGCCCACATGGCCATTGCATTCTGTGACATTTACAAAAGAAAGATATTTTAACTGTAACTGATTAAATCACTATATTGTTCCATTACAACTTCCTGTCCATTATCCTTCCTCTCCTTCTAGTGCCTCTGGAGTGGCCATGGATGATTTGGATCTGTCATGAGGTCTGAACATACAGATAAGTAAATTGAACTCAGGATGTACAAGTGAATTGGGGTGGAAAAGTACATTTTTATGTTCACTGACTTAGCATTTCCCTTACTTATTAATTGAAGCATTAAACCACAGTAAATTGGCAATATCTGTGATTATTTTTCCCTGACATTACATATACTTTATATCACTATAGAGTTGTAATAGCTAACTCAGCATATCAATTGTTTATCACTATTTGAAATCACAGGGGTAGGTCTTATTAATGTAATAATGAAGACACAATATATCAATATATTTCTATTTCTATTTTATTATTTTATTTATGCATTTCAATATACCTGATTTATTTTATAATATTATTATATTATTTTATGCACTTATTCTGAAAAGCCCATAGGCTTCAGATTGCCAAAGAGGTCTATGGTACCAAAAAGATTAGGAGTACTTAGGCAAAGAAGAAATTTTGTAGTGAATATACATAGTTTGTGTTGAGATGGATATAGTTGTGTGTTTCACAGTCACATAAGTTATAGCTCTCTGCCCAAGAGTAGGAATGGCTTTCAGGAATACTCCTGCTACCCATTCTTCTGACTCATAGATGAAGGTATAGGGCCAGCAGTCAAATCACAGAGTGAACACATCTTATAGCACTTGGCCTTAGAAATGTGTGGATAGTGGATCTGGAGGCAGATGCTAATCTGTGCAAATTCTTCTAATCATCAGATTTGTAAAACTGTGTTGCTCAGAATTGAGGTCTCATGGAGCCTAATTTAAACAGAATTTTGATTCTGTCTGAAAATGCATTATCTATAATTAGAGATATACTTTTATTTCTTTTGTATGGGAATTAACCAAATAAAATTGATTGCAATTATTTTTATCTATAGAGCACAATTCTGTAGCAATAACACAAATAGTGAGTGTGGAGATGCATGTGTTTATATGCAAATGGTGTTAGATTCTCTCTTTCATGCATCTTGACCTGGCAAAGGCTAGGGTTCCACCCATGTAGCAAAAGAGCCTGAAGAAATAACTGTTGCTGTGAGAAATCTCTATGCCCATTCATCAATAAGTCAATACAGTCAATGGGTATAAGAGTAATTTGATTATACAATTATGTAGCTCAGTACAACAGTGCCAATTTTAAAATGCATTTGGACTATTCCTGTGCATGTGTTAGTTTTAACTAATGTTAATTATTATTTCCAGATTTATCAATCATACCAGAATTCATATACAGTAAAAAAGAAGAATCTTAGTGAAAGCTAGACATGTGAATTGAAAGAAAGAAAGAAGGTTGGCAGAAATTATGATACAGGAAAACAATGACATATTCTGTAGTCACTGAAAAGAATAGCATAGTTGTATATGAATAGATAGATATTATGTATAGTCATTAGGCTAAGTAAAACACATCAGGGACAAAAGAACTAAAAAATATGCTATAATTTGTTTGACAAAAAACCATGTACAAATGTATGTAAGTTTGTTATGATTATGAAGTAATAATGTCACCTCTGAGAAAAGTAAATGGATACCTGGGAGACAGAAGAGGGACACAGATTTATTTAGTTTTTCACCAATGTGTACCTTTTGAATTTCACAATATTCCAGAAGGGTTAGCTATTTAATAAATATACGTGTAAGTAAATTTTTATTAAAATATAATTCTGAAAAAAGGGGTCAAAACACAAAATGAATCTATATGGTAATTATGAGACAATCCATCCAAAAATAACTGTTAATGGATTAGGAAAACCATATCAGGCAAACCATATTACCAAATCAATATTAATGGGCAAGTTAGTAAACCAGGTGAAGAAATTAGATAAAGAGGATTATATTATTTTGATTAAAATTTCACTCCAGAGTGAAGATGTTTTGTCATAGGCATTTATACAATTAGATATATAGCATTCAAAAGCAAGAAGTTATTGCCCAAACACCAATTTTAGTGGAAAACTTTAACTTAGCTCTATTAGACTTGACAAATTTAAAATAGAAAAAGAAAATTTGAAAAACCAAGGATGGAATATTATCTTTAATATAAATGTTGTTTTAATAGATTCATATTAAATGCTATATCCTACAGAGAATATATACGGTTTTTAAATGCCCATGAATGTTTTTAAATAGTGAGGTAACAAAGAATATCTTATGGAGATCACATTATCTGACTTTCACTAGATGATTCCAGAAAGTAATAATGAAATAAACTGAAATAATCAAACTACTTGGAAATCAAAAGCACTATTCTTAATAACTTCTGATTCAAAGAAAAATCAAAACTTCAATTACAGGCTTTAAAGAAAAAAGGAAGATGACAAGACCATGTATCAAACCATATGAGATGCAACTCAGGGTAAAATCAGATGAAAAATAGTAGCAACAAATACTTTCATTATGAAACAAGAAGCACTAATAAATTCCACATTTAATTAAATAAGAAAAAAACAAGATCTAGATTCCAAAAGACTATAACTAAAAATATAGAGGAAAAATCTTTAAAAATAGAAAGAGTAATAATAACACAATGAATACATTGGAAAACATAAAAATCTAAGAGTCGAAGAAATTCTGGCACTGGTTATTTGAAAAGATCAATATAATGGAGAGTATTCTGACAGGGCTAGCCAGAAAGCACCAATAAACAGGATGAATAATTAGAAATGTTATATAACAGCAGAGAACAGCAACTTGACATGACATGTGAGAATTAGATTTTTTTTTAAGATGGGAGAAGCTGGAAAAAATTTTGAGGGAAAGAAGCAAAGGACAGAAGTTTATTAAAGAAATACAAGAGGGGAAATCAACAGGGCAAGGTCTCCAAAAAAACAAGAGCATAGGTTGAGAAATAAGCTATAAAAAGGAGGGACAACTCTTTTATTATAAATGAAAGAAAAGGTAGGTGGTTGCAGATTCAGGTAATTTGATAGGTGACATGGTAAGAAGTTAAGGGAATTAAGAGTTAAGAAAGCTTGTCTTTCCTTTGTGAAGAAGGTAACAGGTCATCTGCTGAGAGTGAGAGAAATCCAGAATGGGAAGTTTGAGAATAAAGGTGGAGGTTGTAAGTAGCTACTGTGAAGAGTTTAGTTTGGATGGAGGGCTCTCTAGAGAAACACCACCTAATTGCTGGGCGGTGACAAGAGAAGCAGAAGACAGCAAGCCTGTGCTGTGTGCTAGCCAGACTCCCCACTGGGCCATTGTCTTTGCTGTAAGGCCAGCTGTACCTGCTAAGTGGTAAGCGTCCCCCCCTCCCCACCCCTCCCCAGGCAGGAACCCTGGGGAGGCAGAGGACAAGTCTGCTGAATTCCTCTAATGCCTATTGTCTGTGGAAAGCTGTTTGGTTCCCACCAGGATAAGTAGGAAACACTGCTTTGCCTCAGATTTGATTTGGTGCAAGTGATTAGGGGTCCTTCCAAAGGTACTAACTGGCAGGAGACTATCAAAGCGAGATGAGAGGATGCAACTTAAAAAGTATCTAGGAATTTACCTCACGATAAATGTGTGAGCCTTGCATGAACGCTGCTCTACACATATCTTGCAGTACAGGAGACTTCAATAAAAAGAGAAGCATTGGCGGTTACCAAAACTTGAAAATCCCAGAAACAGACCCGACAGAATACTGTAAGTGTATATAAGTCATTATGCAAATGTACATATGTATATGCATGTGTATGTATAATTCAATATTCTATAAAGTTGTCTTTTTCAAATTGGAGAAGTATCTGGGTCATTCAACTACTTATATGGGGAAAACTACGTCAATAACAACAAAATAGAGTTTCTCCTTTACAACATGCATCAAAATAAAACCAAAGTGAAGATATTTAAATGTGGAATTTTAAATGATTCAACAAATGTAAAAATATACACATTAAGTGCACAAGAATAATATAAACGATTGATATTAGTAAACTCTAAAGTCAGGCACCATAAAATGATCTGTTTAATAAATACAACACTGTAAAAGGACTATCTCAAAATTTGAAACGGTCCTTTAAAAGAACGTGCAACATAAAGAAATAAATAATTGCAAGTGTATAATAACTTTAATATGCAAAGAGTCCTAAAAGGATAATTTAGTGATTTTATTTATGTAATATTATTGAGATGGCAAAATTATAGAGACGGAGCACAGATTAGTGGTGTTTAGGGGAAAGGGATGTTGAGGAGAGAGGGGTGGGTGTGGTAAAGGGATAGCACGAGAGAAATCCTTGTGGTGATAAAATGGTTCTGTACCCTGATTGTAACAGTGGGTACACAGAATGTTAAAAGTGCCCCATAACTATAAACACACATTGTATCAATTTCCTGGTTTTGATACTGGTTATCGTTATGTACAATGTAAATATTTGAAAAACAAAGTGAAGTTTACACAAGAACTCTGTTATTTTTGCAACTTCTCATGAAACTATAATTACCTCAAAAAAAAACTTTAAAAAGTAAATACAGAGAGGGGCGCCTGGGTGGCTCAGTCGTTAAGCATCTGCCTTCGTCTCAGGTCATGATCCCAGAGTCCTGGGATCTAGCTCCCTGGCAGGCTCCCTACTCAGCAGGAAGCCTGCTTCTCTCTCTCCCACCGCCCCCTGCTTGTGTTCCCGCTCTTGCTGTGTCTCTGTCAAATAAATAAATAAAATCTTCAAAAAAAAAAGTAAATACATAGAAAAATATGAGAACGATGATCACGATTTTTTAAACAACCATTTCACACGCACATTCACATATAAGTACACACACGAAATAAAAACGCCCAATAAACACATGTTTTATCCATCAGTAATCAAATCAAGTCTAAAGCAAACAGCAAAGTAATCTTGTTTTTTCCTAATTTATTACGTTGTCAAAGAAAAAAATATTCTTTGGGGTGAGAGAGTGGAAATTCTTACTCTTAGAAGTCTAAATTCTGAGAAGTTAAACATCAGATATAAAAAAGTCTAAAATTGGGGCACCTACGTGGCTCAACCATTAAGCGTCTGCTTTCGGCTCAGGTCAGGATCCCAGGGTCCTGGGATCAAGCCCCGCATCCACATCAGGCTCCCTGCTCCGCGGGAGTACTGCTTCTCCTTCTCCCCCTGCTGTGTTCCCTCTCTCGCTGTCTCTCTCTGTCAAATAAATAAATAAAATCTTAAAAAAAAAGTCTAAAATTATATATCCTTCATTCCAGTAATTCCTTGTCATTTTTCATAAAAAAATAATGATATCTTCATATATGTAATCTCAAGGTTATAATCTAAAGTGTAATTTATAAGTTTAAAACTACAAAAAACCCAAAAGTACATTAATACAGAATTGGTGAAATGAATACTAAATAGCCATTAGAGTGATTATGTGTAATAGCATGTATGTGTGTGTGTTTCTACATATCTGAAAATACATATATCAAAACTTATTTGATGATAGAATTATTAGCCATTTATATTTCTTCATTATATCAATCATCATCTTGTTTCCAGACTGTCTTACATAAATAACATATGTATTATTTTTGTAATTAGAAAAATAAGTAATTTATTTTAGCTTAAAATATATACAATAAAGAGACTAAAAAGACAAATAGCCACATCAGGTGGTTACTAAAAGCTCCTACTTTTTCTTTTTTTAAAGATTTTATTTATTTATTTGACAGAGACACAGTGAGAGAGGGAACACAAGCAGGAGGAGTGGGAGAGGGAGAAGCAGGCTTCCCGCTGAGCAGGGAGCCCAATGCAGAACTCGATCCCAGGACCCCAGGATCATGACCTGAGCTGAAGGCAGACGCTTAACAACTGAGCCTCCCAGGCACTCCCCGGCCCCAAAAGCTCCTACTTTTAAAATGCATTCATGGCTCCCTGCTTCCAGGAGTTAAAATAACTTGACCTCACGTACATCAACATAATACATTATTAGCAATTTCATACTGATCAGAGCATGAATGTGACATTGGACATTGTCATTTATTTTCATCTTAAGTATCTGCTCCAAAGATTTGTTAGCTTTTTACTTATCTAAGTTAGCCGAAATGCTGTGTCTTTTGAGGAAGAAAGTGAAACCTTTTCTTCCTTTTCCTATTGTCTGAAACAACGTCAATCTAGTTAATGGTGAATAAGAATATTAGAGACATGTGTGACAATTGATGTGGAAAAATTAGGTCCCCACTGGCAATTACCTATCAAGAGCAGGTTGACTGATTGCCAGAGTTAAAACACATGCAAACTGTCAGCCATCAGACAGGGCAAATATCCCAGAACCCTGGTGCGGCATCAGGTAGAAATTCCGTTTTCACTGCTGGGAACCTGCCCTCGATGCCACACATTCATAATCTTCTCCCATCAAGCCAGGTCTACACATTCAGAGACGTCCATCATTCCAGCAGTCAAATATATGTCCTGTCAGATACATTCAATGGCTTTCATGATAAGTTGGACGAGAAGTGACATGCTACACATGATTGAGTAGGAGGGCATATCATATACAATTCCCGCTGTCACACTTTGTCATTCTATTTCTATATCTAGGTAAGATACTTAACCTTGACACTTCCTAAGTTCAAATATTATGCCAATTAATAGACAAGACAAATCTGGAAACTATTTTAATAAGTTCCATATAAAACATGGCTGTGACGATAAGGTAGGTAAGTCAAATATTAATAAAATTAACTTGATATTCGATTTGGAAAACAAAGTCTATCGAGATTCAATAACAACATTTTGAAAATGGGAAGCACAGTGGCATTCAACTCCAAATTTTGCCTAAATTACCACAGGTATCCTCAGGATTGACCACTGTGCTGATGTGTTTATAGATATTATCTCCTTTACTGTGTGAATAGGTTCCTCATTACACAAATGAAATACCTACAAATCAGCATTAAATTCAAAAAGCATTCACTGAAATCTGACTCTGAGCCAAATGCTGGGCTAGAGAAAACAACCTATTCATCTGTGGCAGATAATACATTCTAAAATTAACCAAGTACTGGTCATGATGAGCAGGTGGGCAGACATTTCTTTCACCTGAGATTATTCCTGAACTTCCTATCAATGGAATTTGGTTGGGATGGTCTCCCTAACTTCTCCAGCTAAACCGTCTTTTTCCCTCTAGCTTAGGGACATGGGAAAGGAGAAAGCACATGCTCATCCTCTCTCTGCAGCTCCTTCACAATTGTTTTATAATCTTCCATTTTATTTTATTTTAAAGATTTTATTTATTTATTTGAGAGAGACAGAGATAGGGACAGAGAGCACAAGTGGGGAGGAGAGGGAGAAGCAGGCTCCCCGCCGAGCAGGGAGCCCAATGTGGGGCTCGATCCCAGGCTCGATCCCAGGACCCCAGGACCATGACCTGAGCCGAAGGCAGACGTTTAACCAACTGAGCCACCCAGGCTCCCCTAATCTTCCATTTTAAAATGAAGAAAGGGAAAATAAACTTCTTTTGAGACCATTTAGTTATTATCCTGGCAGCTATTACCTGTAAAATCCCACATTTGAAATCTTCTTTGAGATCATGTCTATGCCCTAAACGTACGAGTTTGTCTGTATTTTTTAATATGATGATCTTCTGCCGAACACTTGGGGGGATTATCACTATGTGATCACCTTAATCCAATTTCATGTATTGAGACAGACAATTTTGAACTGGAGTACCCTGCATGGAATGTTAATTTCTAGTTCATCCTTACACCTGGTGTGAGTCCCTGCAAATCCTCAACCTAAATGGAGGGGCATTCTCCAGGACCACATTCCCACATAGGTGAATTCAAAATTCCAATTCCTGTCTCCCTTGCCACATGAGGTTCTCAGAAGCTGCCAACTCTCAGCCATTTCCCCTGATATCAGCAAATGTCTCCAAAGTGAAGAGCTGCCCTAATGGGATCAATTCCCTAAGCCTCTGTCTACCACTACTAGATCTTGGTTCAACAATTCCCCAACTTGTTCGTTTTTTGATGCCCTCATGTACATTTAAAAAAAAATATTTTGTATAGCCTTTATAGTTGTCCTCATCAGAAATTTTGTCCAAATTACCTCTTCTGCCATTATCTTATTCAATAAGAATCTGAAGTAAGTACTCTTTTTTTCTCCATTTTCCCATGAACAAACTGAGTCGTAGAGAGGATTAGCATCTTCTCCTATGTCAGAGTTAACAAATGGCTGGTGGAACTGAACGTGGAAATGAAGACTTCATGCCAGGCTTAAAAATCTTTAGTGGGTGCAAAATGACTTGGAGGTTGGTAGATTACAGTTTCCTTAAGGAGAGTTAATGGTCCAGAACCTTCAGAAGAACATATTTTACAGATTCCTTACTGAGAATTTGTGCAGGGCAAATCAGTTCAGTAGTGGCAGCCTAGGCCACACCCAAGAGGTAATATGGTTTTGTTATTTAAAGTACCTGTCGTGGAATATTATCTCCTACATTGAATGGGTTAACAAAGAAAATAGTCCATTTAAAAAAAGTCTCTAAAAGTACTTTTCTCCAAATATAATTTTATTCTTACCAATAATATTTAGTGGACCAAACTTTTAGTTAAATCAGACTGGCTATTCCCAACTTTCTGTCTATTTCTGTGAAGAAGGAGGGAAAGAGGAAGGAATAAAGGGTTTTTTGTGTGTATGTGTGCACACATGTATATGCTGTTACTGATTTTTACTAGTGTGTGTCTTCTGAAGTTTAAAGCCAGAAAAATAAAATTGAAATCAACACTATGACTCAAAACATGTAGATGTATTGAAATAAGAGTGACCGAACAGTAAATTCAAAAGACTGAAGGAAGAAAATAAAGATGAAAAGAAGAGAGAAAGATGGGACAAGAAAGAAATGAAGAGGTAACTGAGGGGCAGGGAAGGGGAGAGTAGTGAAAGTAGGGGCAGAGAGACAGAATGAGTTAAAAATAGGTATGATCGGAGCCCACAGAAGAGAAATAATGGTGGATGGAATAAGCTGACAAAGGGGAAATTGGGATAACATATGTTTCATTTGTCCAAATTAAAAGTTTAAAACAAAATCATAGATAAAGATGAGAGAAAAACTCTACAGAGGGAGGGAGATAAGAGGATACCTTCAAGGCTTTGAGGTACAAGAGAATCCCAAAGACATGTGTGGTCAGTGGTCAGACTCTGGGTGTAAGATGATAAGAATGCTTTTTCAAGACTGTTTGTAATATTCATCACACAACGGGGTGTAGAAGGGTATTGGGCTGCTGAAATGGATATGCTTAAGGGAAGATCTTCGTGTCTTGTTATATAAACAACTGAGGAGTACTTAAAAACAGAAACCTGAAGGGGATATTTTAAATTTCCATGATTTACAGAATAACTGTTAGAAGGTATCAGAGTGGGATGTTGAGGTTGTAGCAAATAATCCTTAAAGATTTTATTTTCAGTTCTAAGTTTTCTTATTTTTATGACTATTGCTATACTGCTTCTCTATCTTTTAAATATTAACTTGGGAGGGCCAAACAAGCAATTACATAGCAAGCAATTAAATAGGTTTTAAACAGCTGGATCAAAATACTGTACTATTCGGGTTATCGGACTTTGCTCGAGCAGTCCTCCCCAAAGAAGCTAAAAGGAAAAAATTTTAAAAAATAAGAAGGCTGGTAGACTGAATCCATACTGCCTAACTGCTATGTTAGAATAATGCTGAAAACAGTATTATTTTAATTAAAAGGTAAGTACTGGCCTATAATATACTCTAGTCTCCACTCTACCAGTGTTAGCAAATAATGCTTAACTGTCAGTGTCTCAGCCCATTAGCTTCTCCATCTGGTTATCTTATTATATTGGCTCAATAAATTAGGCAGTGTCCTTATAACCTCCAGGAAACCCAGAACAGGTCATGTCTTTTGCTAGATTGACTGGAAATTGCTGTCATTAGGTGGTGTGTCTGCATTCTCTCCAAGAGTTAATGGGCACGACTGTAAAATGCATCTGGGCCTGTGGCCTGGTTGTTTTTCTATCTCTCTGTGTGGACCCTGGAGCAATGCAAAGATGTATGACCCAGGCTTTTGCAGGTTTATTCCTGAAAATACTCCATTAGCCTCAACGGTTAGAACTTTATCTTAACGCTGAATTGCACTTGTCCGTTATTATAAAACCTTGACTGTCTTGGTTCTGGGTTGTTGTGCTACATATAAATGCCTACCACAGAGCTTTTAAAAGTTTTTGTCATTAGGTGCTGCCATGTGGCTGCAGGTGATGTCATTTGGGACCAGATTACTAATAGCCCTTAAAATGTCCTGTGGCTTCTCTTCATTTCTGAATGAACATTGATTATATTAAATGTTTGCCAATAACTACAATAATTGTGATTTTCTATAATAATGCTTCCTTTACTTTTACTATCCCCACCCTATGTGCTAACAACATAAAAGTGAAAAAATCTAAAATTCCCAGGATACCTTATAAGAAGTATGAGAGACAGGCTATCGTATAGTATAGGCAAAACTTTGGAGAAATGGGACTTGAAATTTAAGATTAAAATGTGTACTTTGAAGACTTTGTATTGTGATAATCTATAAAATACCTAGCTCAGTGGTTAAAACACACAGAGGCAAAACAAGGTAGAGGACCATGGAGGGGGAGTGGGGAGTGATAGCCGTGTGTGGTTGGTTAAGAAGATACAATTAGGTGGTGAGAAGTCCCTGTGGCTAAGGGGTTCGGGATTATTGCTTTAATTTGGGAAAGTAAAAGGATTAAATCAGTGCCTTGGGAAGAATGAGCTGGCAATCTAGAGGGAATAGAGGTTTTTTTTTCTTTTCTGGAATTCAGGAAATGTAACATTACGTTTGTTATACAAAGCAGTGGGAAATGGAACTGTATAAGCTTAAATATAATTCACCTTGAAAACAAATAATAAAGTACTGAGGATGGTGTCCTTACTTGAGTATCAATCACGTTTGAAATTACAGTGTACCTTTTATTTCTCAAATTGGTGTCTGACACAACAGGGAACTCTTAGAATGGAAAAATTAAGATCTAAACTCTCTTCTAATGCACCATTTTCCCCCATAATATCACTGTCTTTACCTGTAGTGGTGAAAAGCTTATTATTTAACAAAATAGCAAGTCTTAGTATGGATATATGTATTGAGGTTGGAGAGAACCTCTTTGAAATGTTAAACACCCACCTACTAATTCTGTTTCTTTGCCACAGAATTTGCATCTATTTCAACTGTATTCTGTAACAGAGATGCTTTCTTGTGTTTGAATGGGTATAAATATATATATTTTATTGATAAGAATATACTTACGGAAATGTTTATGAGTAATATATACATCAATCTTTTACACTATGAACAGAAAGAGTAGGAAAAAGAACACATAGGAGAACAGCTCAGCCTGTTTAAAACCTGCCTGGTTTCACGTCCTGAAACGTTGAGAAAGAGAACAGTGTGCTTCGTTTTATCAAATCGCGTCAAGTAGTTTTAATTCTCCAAGCCTGCCACCTCTGGCGTGTAGGAGCCCGAGCGGTGGGCTAATGCACTGAAACAGTGTGGGATAAGCACAGGGTCAGCCAAACCCAGTAACAGGGCCAGCAGGGGGAAAAAAATCACCTCCTGTCACGGAGAATTCATTTGGCTGTAGCTGTGGCTATAGGAATTTCAGATTCTGCTGCACTGGGACATTTCCTTTGAGTTTTGTTTTTTGGTGTGTTTTGTTTTGATCCTAAATACTATACTGATCAGCTCTGTTGTGCTTCCTCCTATCATCTCATTCCGTTTACCTACGACTGTGTGGCTGAGCAGCTGAGGAGGGACTGGTGGAATAGAAGACTCCCGTGAGGAGCTGAATGTCCTGCGAACACACATTTCCACGACGCTCTGAAGCTGAGTGTAGAGCCAAAGCGGGGTCAGTGAGGACAAACCGAAGCTCTCTGCAGTGAATGGGGTTCTCCTACAGTCTCTATCTGTTCTTTAGAACTTGTCCGTATATTCTCTATGTTCTCCAGTCTTGCCTGCTCTGGAGATTTGTGAACTCAGTGCAACACCACTCACTGAGGGTGGGGATGGCAGTGAGTAGGACCTCTCCTGGTCTCAGAATGCATGCACCTCCCTTTTTCTAGGGGAGTCTATCATATCTCATCTGTGGTCAGAAATGTACTCATGTGGAGACAGCAGAGATTTTTACACCGGTGATGATAGGTTGATTAATTTTGCTTTTGTTGTGCATAACAAACTAATAGTAATGATAATAAGAATAGCTATTAAAAACTGGTATCTCATATGTGACCTTATCTGCTAGCACTTTCCCCAGACTTTTATATTCATTTCTGGTTTAATCCACAGAACAATGGTAAGAGGTGAAGTCCATTACCCCTATGTTACAAAGGAGGGACCCAAAGGAAGAAATGAACTCTCCCAATTTCAAACAATGATTAAAGGAAGGAGGCTGTTGAAGTGCATGGTTACTCAAAGTCCAGGTAACACTCTTAAGCTCTGAATTTGAGTGCCCTACACCCATTTTGCATGGTGATTTTCCATTTGTCAGTCTTTTCTTTTCTTTTATAAAAACATTCCGTATGCTTAGGTTTATAGATTTATGCTAGATACAATATATAGGCATAGAGATATATTATAAATATATTTATATTTATATAAAATGTATATTATATTTATATTAGAATAAATTTTGAAAATTTTCTCCCTTCATAGCTTCCTCCAATTTTCTGTTTCCTCTTTGAACCTCCAAATTTCATGTTAGAAGTTTTCCTCGTATGCTATTGATCCTTGGTTGTTTTGTTTCTATCTAGAAAGCTCACTGAAGTGCTGTAAGTATGGACTGAGATAGGAGTTTCTCTGAAAGATCATCTCTCTGGGCTGTTTTATTAAAGCCTATCTGCTAGCAGGATCCTTAGTTCTTTCTTCTGGGGCTAATCAGATTCCTCAGGAGGACCTAATATCCTGCCAGTAGGGCGCTGACCTGGTGGAGAATAGAATACCGGGGATATGAGAGCAGGGAGAGGATTGCTCAGCTCATCATTTGATGTATATTCACATAATTCCTTTCTTTTGTTGTGTACATATACCTACTGCCAACTGGGCCTTGTGTACTGGTGCTCAGTTTCCCCTTTTCTGCCAGGACGAGAGAGGGGCAGTCCGGCAGCCTCACAGAGTTGGGCTGGCAATCTTATTTATCTTTTATTTAGAGTAACCCCTATTTACAGTAGCCAACTTCCATTACCTGCCGTCATATCTTCTCTTACTTGCGGTTCTGCTCCAGATTGGGATCCTTCTGTTTTTAGTCCCATCTTCACTCTGATTTCCAGAGGACCCATTGCTAACAATTTCCGAGGCTTTTTGGTGATTTCTAGCTTTCTGCACTTTGGCTCTTATGACAAGTCAGGTACCACTCATCCTTCTGTGGTTAGCTTCTAAAATATTGTTGTTAATTCCTTTCCTTTTCCTTTATGAGATTATGCCTTAGAAATCCTTTATTGATATCTATGGGGATTCAGAAGGGATTCAAAGTCAATATGAATGTTTCATCTATCATTTTTACAAACAAGTATAAGTGATTTTTTTTGTAATTCTGAAATAATTTTCATAAAGCTCCAATTCCATAATGGAACACTAATAGTGTTAAATATAATAGGCCATAATATTATTTTCAGCTTGAGTTGTAATACAATTATCTCCCCAACCAAACACGGTCTTGCCTGGCTCAGCAGATTAAGAAAATATGTAATGAACTGGGACCTCGGAGGGTTAAATCCTACCTGAATACCTGGTAATAACATTTCAATCAGCTGACATAGCATTTTTCCTTGAGATGTATCCTACACGTCTCTAAAAGGATCTTGCTTTGATGAGGATGAGATACTTGCTTTGAGGCCGGAAAAGTTTCTCCTAGAATTCAAACTGCTATTTCAACTAACTGCATTTCTTGCAGACACCATCTCCCGTGGAGTGGAAAAAATTCGAAGCTAGAATCTGGTCTGGGCAGGAAGATTTCATTTTGGGATTTGGGGCAGACTCAGATTGCAAGGCAGCTGAACCTATTCAGGCCCAGTCCTACATGGAGAGAAAGCCTTGATAGAGCTACAGCTTTTTTCCAGGAACAGGGAAGCTGACCCACAGAACTCAGTGGAACAATCTAGCTTAGTGGGCTCAAGCAGTGGGCAGCATTGTGTGAGAATTCAAAGTTTTCTTTTCCTCTTGGGATGAGTGTTGACATGGTAACTAAGAAAAAATAGAAGGGTATGCTACAGGAGAAAAATGAGATTGGAATAATATGTCCTACTGTCTTCGTAGTAGCAAATTTCCAAAGCCAAAGATAGGCCTGGTTTTTAGAATAGCACTTGATGAAAGGTACAGCTTGAGGAAGAACCATCAGAAACAGCCCTAGGATACAAAAGTCTGGGGACTTTTCCAAGTTCTCGAGAATATTAGAGCAGGGAGGTTGCCTATTCAAATTCTGGGGATCTCTGACCATAAAAGAATTAAGACGGTTTCCTTTATCCACATCAATCTAGCACTGAAATGCCAGAAAGACAGAAGCCAAAGGGGAAATAAAAGCTTTTAAATAAGAGAGATGAACAGAATAATGAATGATATATCCTCAAGAGAGCTGTTAGGAAACTAGTCTGAGATTTGATCATATTTTAGAATTCCGGTGAGCACCAGGCTGATGCGTTGATATTTGTATATGATATGTGTCATGCTGATTCACTGGAACACCAGCAATGTGGAAGACATGAGCAATTTGGTGTTAGAATGATCACTCATTACTGGTTCCACTGAGCACGGCCCAAACAAGACTGAGCATAGGCAGGGGAATTGACAATGAAAAAACAGTTGAGAGTAGAGGCTTAATTTGGACATTATTACAATTTAGTTTACTCGTGGAAACAAAAGATTTGCTTGATAAAGTAGGAGCCAATTTGGAGCATTTTCTAGTGTATTTATTATAATATTTGGGACATCATGTCATCTGACTTTTATTGGTTGATAAGCTTAGATAATTTAACCCAGCATTTTTTGAGATGGCAGAAAGAGGTGTGATTTCTTATCTTTGCATATAATTTGGGATATTATGTCTTAAGTTACGTTAATTGAAGACAGAATAGCATGGTGTTTATGAGTACACACTCCAGTTGTTAAAACCGAGGCTTGAATCCCAACTCCAGGATTTAAAATATCCATGCCTCAATGTTCTGATCTGTAAAGTGGGGATAACAATTATAGTGATCATATAGGGTTTTTATAAAAGTTATTGGAAATAATATGCTTTAAAATATTAACTCATTTAATCACATGCTAGAGAGTTTTCCAAAGTTTTTGTGCACAAGAATCACTTCTGGAACTTTCTTTTCAAAATTTGCTGATGGAAAAAAAAACTTGCTGATGAACTAAATAGTTTTCATGAGGCATTTTTAAGGCCACACGGATCCTTGTTTTGTTAGTGAGTGTGGTTTGAAAGGGGTTTCATTAATACCATTGTAATGGTAAGAAGTGAATGGCCTAAGGAGAATCTACCTCATTTAGGTTGCCAGATGTAGCAAAAAAAAGAGCAAAAACAAAAAAATTGGATGCCCAGTTAAATTTAAACTTCAGATAAAGAATAAATAAGTATCTCCGGTGCAATAATTGAGATAAATTTGAGACTCTACTAAAATATTTTTCATTGTTTAGATGAAATTCAAATTTACCTGGGAATCTTAAATTTTATTGGACAATCCCACCCTCACGTATGAAAATGGAACATTTTTGGAAGAGGGTCTGATGTGTCTGTTGAGTAAAGGAGCTGCCATCAGCGTTAGGGTAAAAGCAGTTACTGAATTTCTCTGCTTAATACTTGATGAGTCATTTAATTAAAGTGCATTTGAAACCCAGCATCCATGCTGGCCCTGACCCTGAACAAGATGACCCAGCCACAGTCACAGAGGCTTCTTTCCATAAACCATCTCAGCAAAGGCCAGGTTGCACTCCCCAGAACAGCCACATGAACAAAGGCTCCGTTTAATTAACTGGTTGGTTTACCCTCCGTGTCTTACCTAACACTTCTCTGTCTCACGGGAGCCATACTGGGCACGAACATTACGCCCTCAACCTTCTTCAGCTCTTTAATTTTATAACTTCACCCACTGTTCATAAGGAAGGATGTTTTCTGAATTTTCAGGGGATCATTTCCTGAATCTTCACTTTGGGAAGCTTGTGGAATTATTCCCTCTCTGCTCCTCCACCCACCCTCGGCACTCTACCCTTGTGCCTGCCACAGGAGTGGTAACAAAACTAGGAGCTCGAGAACTAGAATATGCACCACGCACACTCTATGCCCAGCACGGGTGGGATGATTTTGCAGACTTGCCTCATTTGATCTTACAAGAAAACCAATAGGTGAAAAACCTGAGATTTAGAAATGATCATTTCCTTCATGGGCATGCAGCCATTGCACATCAGAGGCTGAATGTGGTCTCGGGTTTGTCTGAATCTGAGTGGTAATGTACACTGCGGTAGTATATTGTCCTTCGATGACAAAGAGAAGAGTTATTTGAGTGGTAATGTACACTGCGGTAGTATATTGTCCTTCGATGACAAAGAGAAGAGTTATTTCATTTAGCTGCTGCTTTGGTGCTCTAAGGATATTCCACAGATTTAATGGATGTCGTTTGTATGCTGAGCAGGGCATTAGGCTCTGTGAACACAAGATGAATATGACTTGGTGGTCTCTG
Source organism: Leptonychotes weddellii (assembly GCF_054177405.1). NCBI lineage: Eukaryota > Metazoa > Chordata > Mammalia > Carnivora > Phocidae > Leptonychotes > Leptonychotes weddellii. Next base: position 80,695,808 of record NC_138378.1, on the reverse strand, counting down.
CCCTCTGTGCCTAGCACAAAGTCAGCATGTACTAGGTGCTCAAGAAATATTGGTAGACTGAACAAGTAAATGCATTTTAATAACTTAACACTTAATGGATTTGACATTATTAAAATATTAGATTTATAAAATGCATATATATGATCAGATAATCATTATTACAGATATTATTATAATAAAATTAATAGAGATGCTCACTTAATGTAATGAGATTTTCTTTTTTGATGATACCTGACCTTGTAATGCCATTTTCCAAAGCTGGGTGATAAAGTTTCAGGACTAAGAATAGTTCTGGGATGAAAAAGGACAGGTATGCAAACTGTTCTGCTGGCCATGCTGTTGGGTCATAAGAAGCAGAAAAATCTGAAATTAGAAAAGAATTATACAACAATCAGGCTGTAGAGAAAGGCACCTAGCAGTGGAGAAAGGAGCTGCTGAAAGAAGCATAATGGGACACACTCTTCTAATAAGTTACACCTGTGCCCAGGAGGAAAGGGAGGGCAGTTTCCAATGAGGTGGAAAGGGAGCTGTGAAGAGTCTTCTCTTTGAAAATCTGAAGGGCAATACCACGTATACAGTTCCTATTTTGTAGCAAAATTGTGAAGAGACGAAGGAGGAAACATTTACTGGAACATCTGCTATGCAAACCACTTCGAGAAAATAAGCAGGAGGCAGAAAACGCACATCTGCCTGACGTTGGGCACGTGAAATGAGGGTCTGGGGAGAGAGCAGCATAATAAGACACGGCATAGTAAGAAAGGGCTTGGAAGGCACCTGTGTCCTTCAGGTTTCCACTGAGCTTTGGAGAGAGGCATTGAAGGAGGGTTAATCATTCAGGGAGGCTTTGAGATAGGGCGACACTCCTCCCAATCTGGCTACCGGAAAGGTGCCTGTGTAGAAAATGTAGTCACAACAAATAAAACAGGAGGTAGACTACAGTCTGTTGATCATTGATTGTTATATGTCTAGAAACTACTGCATCCAACAGGAGAGCTGGAGAAGCTCCTAAGACCTCTTTTGCCTAAGGGAGTAAGTCTGTCTGAAGGTCGATGCTCAACCCCATCAGAGTCCACCCAACATAGCTGAGGTCTTATGTTGCCTGGTAGACAAATATTTATATGGGATTTTAAACACCAGTGTTTCTCCTATTGAACAATGCACCATTGTAAATATCAACAAATTTGGGAGGCCCTGTCAAGAAGCAGGATTATGTACAAAATGACCCTAGAATATTACTATGGGTTTCCTGGGCAAGACGTTATCTGTGACCAAAGGCCCTGCCTTCTCCTACTGAGGAGACCAGAACGTTCCATAAACTCCAGGTTAACACTTTGTTTCGGAAAATGATCTGAAATCCATTTATAATGGTCTAAAAGACAGATTGATCAAGAGACTTGTAAGCAGTTTTATTTTGTTGTTGTTTCGTTTGTTGATAATTTTTTGTAAAACTTCATACTTGTCAACATCTTAATCTCTGGAATCTGTGAATATGTTACATGTGTGAATATGTGTTACATGACAAAAGGGACTTTGCAGATGTGATTAATTTAAGGACCTGGCAATTGGGAGAGTACCGTGGATTATCCAGGTGGGCCCAATTCTCCATGTTGGTCCTCAAAATTAAAGAATCCTTCCCAGCTGTGCTCAGAGATATTGCTGCAAGGATGAAGGCAGGATCAGAGAGGGGCTACTGCTGCTGGCTTTGAGGCTGGAGGGAGGGGCCCTGAACCAGGGAATGGAGGCAGCCTCTAGAAACTGGAAAAGGCAAGGAAATAGAATCTTTCGTAGAGTCTCCAAAAAGGAACCTAACCTTGACAGCACCTTGATTTTAATCCAGTAAGACCTGTGGTGGACCTCTGACCTACAGAATTGTAAGATATTAAGTTTGTGTCATTTAAGATGTTATATCTGTGGTAATCTATTATAGCATAACAGCTAATACGATGTTCTAGACAATTATTTAGGTAACATATATTCAGATGCACAATGAGCACATCCAGGAGTCCTTTTTCAATGACCTCATAAGCTCATCTACACTTCCTGTATGGAAGTTTTGTCCTTATATTAAAAAAAAAAACAAAACCTTCCATACGACAGTAAAATCATCTGATAACTAACAAATGAAAAAGACTGCTTACCTAGCTAATCAGTGAAATATAATAAATTTCCTTCTAACTTACGAGATTGCAGAAGAAATTCCCTCACAGATGTGTCAAATGTAGCTCTTAAATATTTCTAGGGCATTTCTGGAAAGATTTAATTCTATTAATTCTAACATAAATCATTAAAAAAAGAGAGAGTCAAAGCTTTGCATTGATGTTTGAATTAGCTTTATGTACATGCCGAACACTAACAATTTCTGCCAAATGCAGGAGAGATGGGACAGCTTATGAAGAGAACTCTCAGTGAACGTGAACTATTGCCATTGCCAAAATGAATCACGATGTAGCAGAATTCAACAGAGAATGGAGGGAGTTGATTTTTTTCTCCTTGCTTAGACAATCAAAGACTGCAGACAAGAAGTATGACCCATGTTGAGGGAAACCTACCTTTGCCCACTGGGCTTAAGGAAGTTGAGGCAGCTGGAACCTCCCAGTTCTTATATTTATGGCTAAAGAAATGGGTGGGAGGTGGGAACCACAGAGGTGCTTCCTGAGAATGTAGGTCTGTTTTAACACCAGAAAATATGGCAGTCACAATGATTGTTGTAAGTACCGAAACTATATCTCCCAGCAATGAGGTGGGTTGTTGAGATGACCTTCTCCACTCCCCACCATTACCAAAGGGCGAACAGATCTGGCAACTAGAAACCAGCCCCATCTTGACTTCCCTTCCTCCCAGGAGAGTGCTGAGGGGACAGTTTCTGAAGCCCAAGCTTTTACATGAATAAAAAGTAACAAAACCCTTTTCAAATATGATCACCATCAGAAATTTTCCACTATGTGACCTTCTTCCTACCTTATCTGAAGAAGCATAATAGCTAAACTAGACATCACTATAGAAGAAAATCCCAAGATCCCAAGGATAGAGAAATAGTATTCTAATTAGAATTAAGGTAAGATTTAGATTTACACTAAGATAAGTATTATATATGTGTATATTATAAAGGTAAGTATATTATCTGGTGTGTGTGTATATGAAGCTAATGCACCCGTTATTTATAATTTTTGGTTGCAGTGTAACACACAAATAGGGAGATATGTATTTCTTGTTTGGTTTTACCACAGGAAGTTTTTTCTTATATATATAAGTACTCAGATCCCTTAATTTGTTTAAAGTAATTCAACTCATACACAAATTTCTGTCATATGTCTGCAACGTAAAATGAGGTACAACTCTAATTAGCGTATTTGCTCTAGTTCAACAAAATTCCTTTGTTTCTATTTAAAACAATTTCCTATATTTTCTTTTTTAAAAAATTAAAAACATATAACATCTTTAGTATGGAAGAAAGGTGCATGCATGGTGTAAAAAAATCAAATATTACAGGGAGTTGTAAAATATACATTTTTCTACCCCTCTCCTATTGCCTTTCCTCAGAGGCTAACACTGTTACAAGATTTTGTCTTTCAGTCTTCAAGAGGTTACCATTATCTTAAATGATGTGATATTTTTATTTTCCTTGTATCAATCTATTTTTCTTTTGTCTATTTTAAATTTATTTTTATAAAGTAAGCATTTACATGTTTTAAGTCCAATTATTTACAAGGCTTATAATAAAAAACAGCAGTATGCTGCCTTTCTTGTCCTCAGAACTGCTCACTTTAAAATCTTTAAAATATTTTATCCAGTTTTTCTGGCAATCTATTCCTGAATTTCTAGATAATGTGATTCTATGCTGTTGTTGCTTGATGTTCTAACTTTATTCACGATCCATCACTGGCTTCCTCCTGTGGAAAATGATTTTACCCCCAACCCCACCCCCAGCTGTCAAACTGGTACCTCCATTTTCCTCCCTCCTTTTTTTTTTTAAAGATTTTATTTATTTATTTGACAGAGAAAGACACAGTGAGAGAGGGAACACAAGCAGGGGGAGTGGGAAAGGGAGAAGCAGGCCTCCCACTGAGCAGGGAGCCCGACACGGGGCTCTCGATCCCAGAACCCTGGGATCATGACCTGAGCCGAAGGCAGATGCTTAACGACTGAGCCATCCAGGCGCCCCTCCTCCCTCCTTTTTGGTTTGTTCAGGTTATGTGAGTATGTTAGCTTTTTTCTACACATCTACACACTATGTTAAAAAAAAAAAAAATCCTCACTATACACTATCATTTTAAATGAACAGACCAACATTAAAAAATCAAGGAATGAAAGTTTGTACAAAAATACAGAACTTTTAGAGGTGATGAATATGTTTATGGCACAGATCATCGTGATGATTTCATGGATGTCAATTTATCTGCAAACACATCAAGTTGTATACATTAAGTACATACAACTTTTTGTATGTCAATCATACTTTTAAATAAAATGGTTTTATTTTTAAAAAGATTTTATTTATTTATTTGAGAGAGAGAGCAAGAGAGCACAAGCAGGGTGAGGGGCAGAGGGAGAGGGAGAAACAGACTCCCTGCTGAATGGGGAGCCTGATGCGAGGTAAGGCTTCATCCCAGGACGCTGAGATCATGATCTGAGGCTGAAGTCAGGAACTTAACCAACTGAGCCACCCAAGTGCCGCTAAATAAAATTATTTTAAAAAAGAAAACTCCAAAGTAAAATACAAAAGGCATGTGCAAGCAAAGTCAAAGCAGAGGGCACAATATTAAAACAAAAAATAGAATTTAAATTTAAAATCAATATTTGAAATAAAAAACCCAGATTCTTTTATGAGATTTACATGTGCATATGACAGCTAGAACTGTCATTAGTTTATTTAAAAAGAAAAAATTTGCCTTCAATAACCACATAGGAAAAAATAGACAGAAAGTAGAAGACCTAAACACAGCTCTCTATATCCTTGACAGGATGAAAAACATGATAAAGGTACGGTTATGTAAACATGGAAAGCTCTTCTCTATTCTTAGAATATCCATTTACTAAAATAAATGGAGAAATAAATATTCCAGCCTAAAGAATCACAGAAAAGTGGGTGCCTGGGTGGCTCAGTTGTTTAAGCGACTGCCTTCGGCTCAGGTCATGATCCTGGAGTCCCCGGATCAAGTCCCGCATCAGGCTCCCTGCTCAGCAGGGAGTCTGCTTCTCCTTCTGACTCTCCCCCTCTCATGCTCTGTCTCTATCACTATCTCTCTCAATAAATAAATAAAAATCTTTTAAAAAAAAGAACCACAGAAAAGTAATTTATTCATATAAAATTTATAACAAAAGAGTTGTGACACCTATGCGAAGAAAATGTTAAAAGTTAACCACCATACTAAAAAAAAATTCCAATCATCTTATAACATGATCCAACATCATAAGTACTACTTTTTTTTAATTTATAAATTTAATGCAATTGCACTTACAATGCTCAAATGATTTGTTCTAGGACTTGACAAAGTGATTCTTGAGAAATACTGTAGTAAACTTTGAAAAAGAGTGACAGTTTGCTTTCTTCTGCCCGCTACTACAATACGTAAAATAGCAACAGCTCGTGTCAGACAGGTGAGCAATGAAGGTGAGTACAAATCTTAAAATATCAAAAAGAATTACATTCAAGTTTGACTCTAAAGAATTAATAATCCAGTAATCTTTGCTTATATATTTAGCTGCTTACCTTGGAAAAAATATTAGAGTCTTTACCTCGCTGCATATGCCAATCTAATTTAAAACTGTGAAATGTATATAATAGAACCATGAAAGGACTAGAATAGAACATAGGTCGGGGCGCCTGGGTGGCTCAGTCGTTAAGCGTCTGCCTTCAGCTCAGGTCATGATCCCGGGGTCCTGGGATCGAGCCCCACGTTGGGCTCTCCGCTCTGCAGGAAGCCTGCTTCTCCCTCTCCCACTCCCCCTGCTTGTGTTCCCTCTCTCGCTGTGTCTCTCTCTGTCAAATAAATAAATAAAATCTTTAAAAAAAAAA
>NC_138378.1:80669862-80689292 GCF_054177405.1 Leptonychotes weddellii | reverse complement strand
CCTGGGTGGCTCAGTCGTTAAGCGTCTGCCTTCAGCTCAGGTCATGATCCCGGGGTCCTGGGATCGAGCCCCACGTTGGGCTCTCCGCTCTGCAGGAAGCCTGCTTCTCCCTCTCCCACTCCCCCTGCTTGTGTTCCCTCTCTCGCTGTGTCTCTCTCTGTCAAATAAATAAATAAAATCTTTAAAAAAAAAAAAAAAAGAATAGAACATAGGAAATATTTTTGTTTTTAACCTTCATAGGGAAAGCCGTTCTAAGGGTAACAGCAAAGAGAAACTATAAGGAAAAGGGCAGATTTTTTTAAAAATGTATTCTGAAGGTCAAAAATCTTCATAAATAATATTAAGGCAAAAATGATGAGCTGAGAATCATAGGATGGGGGAGGGAGGGGAAGGAATCCATCACAGAAAATGAGTAAAAGTCCTAGTGGTAAATATGGCACACTGACCACTCAAATCCTTTCCAAACCCTGCAACTAACCTTAAAATCTTAAAAGCTTGGTGGGGGGGGCTGGAGAGCTGAAGACAATGTTCATCACACTTCTATAGGGCTTGGGGTCCAAGCTTCTGCAAAGAAGTACAGAATACTTCTTTTTGTACAGAGTACAAAATTGTAAAAGAGACCTGTGAGATGGAATGCATGCTTTTGCTGTCTTGCTGCTTCTGCAGGCAGTTTCATCTGGCAGGTGATTAGTTTGATGACAGCAACATAGTGAGGGCACCAGGGGACACTCCATAGCTTTATAGATACCAACATACAACACCCAGGGTGTGTCTGCTTTGCTCGTATATAGATCGGAACTTGAGCAGCACTGGGAAAGCAGCCTTCCTGACTCCGAAGCTTTTCAGTTGGCCCACCAGCCTTCACGGCTGGCCAGTTTTGCAATATTGTCCTCAGGGTTATTATGTTCAGTCAGGATCCTTAGAAGCAGAGCCAAAATGGGGATTTTTCGGTGAGTGATTTGTTGATGGAATGCTCTTAGGGAAAGGGGAGTTAGGGAAGCAGAATGGGGTATGGACAGACTAAGTAGCCAGTACCTGAGGGGAGCTGTAGCTTTGAAGGGAACTTTGGGGCATCAACTGTACCACCTTGAGGCAAGGGATCTGGCCTCTTATACCTCATGTCAATCAGTTATTGGCTGCTGGCTTTTTCTGGGGAGGAGAGTGACCTAACCTCCAGGGAGAGACAATTCCCATTCAGCCAGAGAAAATTCTGGGGAGGAGTGGAGAGCTGTGAGCCAGTTCTCAGAGAAGCTGGGGCATGGTGTCTTGACTGCTGAGGGGAATCTGGTGGGTCACGAGGAGCACCTGCTCTACTGTGCATGCTCAGCCTACAGTATGTGTTTCCAGGTGTTCCAGTTATTTTATAAGCATATAGTACCCTGTATTATATTCCAATTACTTGAAAGAGTTGTCGTGGTGTCTGTTATGTGCGGCTAAATCCTAAGAAAGTCACAAATAAGGATTCACGGAATAAAAAATAGAAATTGCCAACAAAATTATTAATAGTTTTTGGCTTCACTAGTAACAAAATAGCATAAATTAGAGGAAACTTTTCTGGAAGAAAACTTGGGAACAAAAAATTTTAAAAGTGTGCATCTACATTCTCTTCGACCAAGCAACTCTACTTACAAGGATTTTAAGGAAACTATTTCAATTATTTAGAAAATTTGAAACATTGTATATATGAGAAAATTCATCACAGCAGTATTTAAATCAAAATATTAGAAATAGCCCAAGCGAAGTACTAACACTGTCCGGAACATAGTAGCACATACATTGTTCGCATCATTAATTCAATTAAACAAGGAGGCCATGAGGTTGGGGTGGCTGTAATGCCCTGACGGCCCTATGCAAGCAAACCAAAATCAAAGCCTGTAAGACCATGAAGGTTACGGAATCAAAACACTAAGGACAACCAATCACAAACAACCAGCTAGGCTTTAAGCTATAGCCAGTCAAATAATGTCCTTTCTTTGTGTCCACACTTCTCTGTGTAAGTCTTTCCCCTAGCTCCTGGCAGCGAAGTATTGCTAACCACTTCCAGTTTGCCCTATTCAAATAGATAAATGCTCAAATAAACTCTTAAACTTTATAATATGCCTCAGTTTATCTCTTAACAGCATATATAATGTAGTAGGAACTATATATCTATACCTATATTATATTACTCTACACTACATGTGCATATAAACAATATACAGCCATCAAAAACGGTAAGAATCTAATGACAATGAAAGATGTCAAGAAATGTACATGGAGGGGCACCTGGGTGGCTCGGTCGTTAAGCATCTGCCTTCGGCTCAGGTCATGATCCCAGGGTCCTGGGATCGAGCCCTGAGTGGGGAGCCTGCTTCTTCCACTCCTCCCCGCTTGTGCTCTCTTTCTCTCTCAAATAAATAAATTAAAAGAAATCTTGAAAAAAAAATGTACATGGAACAGTAGCCCACAAAAGCATAAGTATAAAATGATCTTATTTTTCCAAATATAATTATGTGTATATAGAAAAACGCCAGAAAGAACTAGCACCAAATGTTTATAGTCCTGATCGCTAGGTGGTGGAATTGTGGACAGTATTTATTTATTTATTTATTTATTTATTTATTTATTTATTTTTTACTTTATTTTCTGTCTTGTTCTATAATAAGCATATATTACTTGTGTAATTTAAAAACACATTATATTTGAAAAGTGAGGGCCATCTGTTTATTAGGACAGTCCTGGTAGTTGCACGAGTCAGGTTGCTAAATCAACCAAAATTTGATGTAGGCTTTGAAATCTTTTTGGTCTTTCTTTTGCTCTCCCCTTGGTTTTCTGAATCTGACACAAAAGACAGAAGGAACAAATGACTTGTCAATATCCTTTTTTATGCCTCTTCAGATAGACTTCACACCTAAAGCTGCAGTGTTTATTTACCCAGTGGACCCAAAGAAACACTGACAGGAAAATACAGGGTTTGGAAAGGGTGTGATGATTCAGGGAATGGAAATCTTTATCATCTATCAATAGATTTGGCAGTTCAGAGAGCTAGGTAGCCTTCAGGTTGTGATAGAAATTTGAGTTGTGTGTTTCCTCCTTGTATTACATTTTCCTTGTTCTTTTTGAGTGAATGAAACAAAAGCTGAAAATTGACCACCCTTCTCCCAACCCCTACTTCATATTGTAATTTTAACCTTGTTCTCTGCATCAGCTCTTTCCTGTGGTTGATTCAAAGCTGGAGCAAACTGTAGATTCATACTACATAAATTCATCGGCTCCAAACTTATGTAGCTATTCCAGAACATTCTGCAGGGTTGTCTTTTGTTATGACCTGCTGTAAAACCTGATGGTGTGTGTACTGTAAACATAGAAAGGTCTAGCTAACAAATGGGTCTCTAGTTGTTCTAAAAAACCCATTTCTACTTTAAGATATTTTACTTCTGTGTTAGAGCATGCACTTTATTTAGAAGTTCCTTTATTATTATTTTTAGGGTTTTAAAATTATTTTCTTCTCAAATGTCATAGAATGTCTTACCGCGCATCTGCTCAAGAGGCATAATTATGAAACTGACAGTCTTTTTTGACACCTCCCTGAAGTGGGAGGAATGAACACATTTTCATTCATTTTGGGAACTCAGATTTTGGCTTTCTTCTTTTCCTTGTAGGAATGAGCCTTTTGAACAGGCTCCCCATTACATAAGTATTTTCAAGATGTGTAAGAAAACAGGGACTCTTTGCAAGGCGATAGGCGTGTTGACACGTTTAACCACTGAAGCCACTGACGGAATTGGTAAATCATCATTTCATCCAACAACTGCCTAATTCCAGCCAAACGTTTAGGCTACTGTTACATAGCAAAGTTGTCTACATATGGGCCTCTTCAAAGCAGTGTAGACACTGAAGTATTTTGTTAAGCTCTAATAGTAAATAATATTTATAAATAACCTTATAAACAATACACTAAACATTATGAGAAATGACATTTGCTTAAAAAATATTGAACCATCAAGGTGCCTGGGTGGCTCAGGCGGTTGAGTGTCTGATTCTTGATTTCAGCTCAGGTCGTGGTCTTGGGGTTCTGGGATTGAGCCTCGCGAGCATAGCGCCTCTGCGCTCAGTGAGGAGTCTGCTTGTCCCTCTCCCTCCGCTCCTGCCCTCCCCCCCACTCACTCTCTCTTTCTCAAATGAATAGATAAATAAATAAAATCTTAAAAAACATGTTGAACCATCATTGATTCTAATCTATTTTAAAGAACAGTACAAAATTTTCTCTATTGCAAGCACTAAGGATCTTCATCTCATTTATTTAAAATTTTTTTTTTAATTAAGACACTTGAGATGTGTCAGCCACTAAAAGATCACTTTAGGGTAGTCTGATGTATGATCATAATAAGCTGATTCCATTCAGTATTTCCTTTAGTCACCAGTGACAAGGTGATAATTCAAAGAGTGGCTTTTTAGCACAAGTAAATCAGAATTTGGGGCATTGAGTATAATTTCAGAAATAGCTATCATTGTGAGACTGGACAGATTTTAATTCTTGTCACAAAAGTTCTAACAAGTTACCTCTTAGTAAAATTTAAAAAAAATAAAAATTAAAGTTGTATTTTAGGAGTACACCAAAAAGTGAAATAAAGAGACAGAGAGACAAAGATATGGGCATGAGGAATTATTTTGGAATTTTAAAATATTACAGTGATTCAAGAATATGGCTTATTCTAAAACTACATGTCAGGTCAGGTCAATCAAACCTTTTTAGAAACCTACAGTGGGTTTGCAGCAAGGGATGAAGCAGAAGTCCTGAGTTCAGTTTATAATGTAATTAGGAAAACAAATATGTAAAAACTGTAGAAATTTACATAAGAGTTAAAGATTGCAAACATTGAAATGTTACTGATAACCTTTGCATTATCAGTAAAGGCTTAAAACTGATTCGATGGCATCATAGGGGGAATTTATGGTGAAAACCTAAGATTACATGCATAAGGCCCCTTGCTCTTTTTACCTAACGGCCTCTTTTTCTTTTAAAGATTTTATTTATTTATCCACTTGAGAGAGAGAGAGAGAGGGGGCACGAGTCAGGGGAGGGGCAGAGCGGGAGGAAGGAAGAGGGACAAGCGGACTCTGTGCTGAGTGTGGAGCCTGAGGCAGGGCTCAATCTCACGACCCTGAGATCATGACCTGAGCCAAAACCAAGAGTCCAACCCTCAAACGACTGGGCCACCCAGGCACCCCCTTAAAGGCCTCTTATATGATGATCTCTCCATCTAAATACCTTCTGCCCCAGCCAGAAATATTCAGAGGTTATTAAAACCACAGGTATGATATGACTGGAATGAGAATGATGACAGTAGACAGAAAGCAACTCTTTATTGAGCAGGTACTAGGCCAGTCACCACTGATGCATGAATGTTCTCATTTAGCTGCCTCCCAACATTATAGCTTAGAATTACTGTGCTCATTGTTCAGACCAAGGACGATGAGAAGATGTTACTCACAGTGAGCTAGAATGTAGCAGAGTGGATCTATTTGGCCCCCTCTATCTTGTTTCCCTTGATTAAGTATGGTTGAGATAGAAGGATTAATAAGACAGAGTCTGTTTAGATATTAGGGGTGATTTAAAAGTATATAACCATAAAGAGAGAAATGGTAGTATTAGTTCCAGTGTCAGTTTTGCTCTTGTTTTTAGCATGCTTTTGGATTCAGGTTAGGGGGAGGAGCCTGGTTTACAATGGAGCATACAAACAGATGTATGCATTGGGCAGTTAAAATGTGGGTATGATGTATGGAGGTATGTGATGCATACTTTCAGTATAGTTCTTTATACCGATAGGAACACACAAAAAAAACAGTTGTAGATTGATCGGCTCTGATGCTAAGGGTTTTAGAATAAACTATCTTCTTGAACTACAGAGATATTTTTAATTCCAAAATAATTCTTCATGTTCTCTTCTCTGTGTGAGCAAGAAGGAGATAAAAGACAATATGTGGTATAGCTTAAATCATTTCATAAGTGTAGTTTGAGATCAAGGACATAGTAATCCCATTGTAGTACAATACGACTGTATGAGTCAGAATTCAGTACAAATGAAAACTGGATTTTTAAACCTGAAGGTATGTAATCCTGGGAAGAAGAGGCTCACACTTATCGTTGGAAAGGTTGGCAGAGCAGGGTCTGGGCTGAAACTCATAGAAGGACCCAGCATAGAAAATCCATAGGACTGGCCTACCAAAAGAAGTACCAATTCGCCCACAATCCAGAATCTTGGAAAAAAAAAAAAAATGGGGTAGCTGCTGACCCAGCTGTTTGAGTACTGATCCAGGGATAGGGAGCTACCGTCAGAACTGTTGACCCCTGAGCCCTGTTATGGCTGCTTGATATGCAACAGCGAAATGGATGTTTCAAGGGTTATTGCCTGTCTCCCTACTTAACTTAATTACAGATTCAACGCTCAGGCAAGTGTATCTAAATGTGGGTCCTGAATAACATCTGGAACTCCAGGTGCAAGGGAGTCTGGGAAATGTAATATTTTGTTGTCCAGCCTCTTCAGTAAAGGAAGGCACCCTTAAAGGTGTTTGGAACAGATGGCAAACAAGGCAATATAGCATATCCACCACAACAGACAAGCATAATGCACCAGAGAATTCCTCTAATGCGTGTTACCGAAGTAGAAGGGAGTAACTGGTGGGCAATTGGCAGCCGGCTCCAGGTATGTAATCATTGAGGAGAGCAATGATTGCTGAGCTCTGAGCAGCCTTGGAAACCATTAGCATAATGAGAAAGACAGAAGAATTGGGGAATTTTATAAAACCCGTGGTGTAAACTTGGAGCCTTTATCTCCATCCTTTCCAAGATTCCCTTAGTGAGTTGATAGAGTGCCAGAACTAAGACTGTCTCAGACCAAGGCCAGGGCTTTTCTGGACCATAACTCTTTTCTCTTTTGTATAAGACGGTGAAGAACTCCATTAAAGAGATTGAGTGGATTGATCCTAGAGCCACAATGATGAAGTTTATTTCAACTGATCTTTCCAAATCCAATTGTGCTGTATGTTCTCAATGCACTTGGAAAATGATCATTCCATATGATAAATTCATACTGCAAACCCTGTAATGTGCCAAATGAGCTTTTATGTGACACAGTAACTTTTAAAGCTTGCCAAAACTTTGAAATGTTGGAAAAGGTGTTGCTAGCTTTCAACATGTGCTAATTGGGTTTGCCTACCCAGATGGCATAGAAAAAGAAGGGGGGAAAGGGAAAAAAAAAAAGGTTCCATCTCCTAAACTGTTCTAATCAAGAAAAAGAATAAGGATAACCCATACAAAAACAAATCATTTAACCTCCTTGTTTTCGTTGGTGGATATAATAGGATGATTTTAATTTTATTTATCATGTTTTGAGGAATTTGTGTGTATAGTCACTATTTAAGGGGAAAATAGAATGAAAGCGGAATAAATAAATAATTGAGCTCCCATAAAATTCTGAGCATGGTTTTCAGAATCTCTAACTTAAAGTGAACCATCTATATTTTACAATTATATAAATGGATCTGATGTATCTGCTTAAACAGTTACTTCTATGTGAGAAAATTGGTACGAGTTTCCTGTTTCTCTGTATGATTTCTGTTTTGAATTTCATACCAATAATCACCCTTTTTTCTTTTGGGGCTGGAGTTGATAGAGTGCTTAAAGTCTACCAAACTGAGATATGGCTTCTTTGTCACATAGAAGTGCATGAGAATCAGTTATCTGAGGAGAACATGCCATTTTTGGTTTTAAAGGTCTGTGCTTCTTGATGTTCTTATTGACCCACTCTCATATGTTTAACTGCTTTATGTGAACAGTTTACATATTGTCAGATATTTTTAAATAATTTATAGCATTCCGATTTTTCACATTTTTTTGCCAACTCAGTCATTAAACCAATTAAGCTACTTCAATATCACTGGCCCTTCTTCCTGATATTATGTGATAGTAGACTCTGTTAGCCTAGCAATCTGACCAAGAACCAACAACTAGGAGATCTGACATTCTTGGAAATGTAGTGTATGATTGACTTAGAAAACAACAAGACACTTCACTCAAGCCAGTGGCATCCATGATGAAAGTTTAACTCTGGAAGTTGAGTGATACTGATGGAAAAATTCATTTTGATGAGAAGTCAGAAATTCATTAGTAACTATGTTTTTATATATGTCTGAATATATAAATAGTTCTAATTTTAAGCATCTAATAAAATCAGCAGAAGGACACCACTTCCCCCATCCTTTCCTTGAACCTTTTTGAAATGGCCAAAGGAAAAGAGGAGAAGGGCCTGAATCACTTTTGGAATCCAGGTAAAAAGTAATTATTTTTTGAGTAAATCTGATATAGAGGATAGACTTGGGACAGAATAAAAACAAACAAAAGAGAATACCAAACACAGACTCACAACAACTTTCCCTCTCTGAGAGAAATGTACCATTGCAAGAAGCCAGTAGAGAAGATTATTACAAAGCCACATCAATGCTCTGTAATTTGAAAAGTCAAGAGCTAGAGATTTGCGATGGACTGAATGTGTCCCCTTCCCCCACTCCCACCATTCCTATGTTGAAACCCTCTTTCCTCATATGATGACATTTAGGGAGAGAGCCTTTAGGAAGTAATTAGTTTTAGATGAGGTCAGGAGGGTGGAGCCCTCATGATGGAATCTGTGCTTTTATAAAAAGGAGAAGAAACACCAGAGGTCCTCTCTCTAGTTTCTGCTATATGAGGGTACAGAGAGAAGATGGCAACCTTCAAACCAGGAAGAGGACTATCAACACACACCAACTGTCCTGGCACCTTAACTAGGATTTCCCAACATCTAGAATTGTGAGAAATGTTTGTTTAAGCCACCCAGTTTATGGTATTTTTGTACTAGCAGCCTGAACTGATGAAGACAAGATCATACCATGTTCTGGCACAGAAAATGATTTTTGCCACCATGGATTTAGGTTTGGGGTTGTAGTTGTGTATAGGGGCTTAGGGCAAATGTTGTACCAGAGTGAAGACCTTCATCGTTGACACTAGTTTTTTTCTGTTGTAATGGTCAGAAGAACCAAAGTTCTGAGTTCTAGTTCAAAAACATCCTCCAGATGGATGATAAAAGTACATGTAAAATAAATGAACACACACACACACACAGATCAGGAAAGAAAAGAAAGCATAAGACTCAGAATAAAATAGAGGCCACCATTTATTGTAATTGTAAAGTTCCATCTGAAGTTTCTTTTTCTTTTCTTTTTTTTTCTAATCACACCAGGCAAGATGGAATCCATAAAATAAAATATAGATACATAGGTACATAGATAAATAGATAATTAAGTGTATCAATAGGTAGTACCTATTGGTTAAGAAGCCCAGAGACTAGTTTAAAAAGAAAGTACAAACTGGAAAAATTATAGGTTAACATACTTAATATAAAAAGCACCTACAAAACAATTAGAAATGCTCCTAATTATCTTTATAACCATAAAAAATAATTTCGAATTTCAAAGCCTTTATTTTCTTATTTTTAGAAGAAGGTGATAAAACTATTTTTTCTGTATGTATGAGGTAAGTTAAGGTATATAAAACTTGTTTCAGTACTGTCTGGCACATAGTAACCATCCAGTAATAGTTATTTTAAAAGATTGTTTTATATCCTGATTAATTATAATCCCTTTACCATCGTCCATAAAGTCTTATATGATCCAGCCCCTTCCTATCTTGCCAGCCCTTGCAGATGCTGCACAAGCTATTGTTTGCTGCTTGGAGATCTCTGTATGGCTGGCTCCTGTTCATCATCTGGGTCTCAGCTCAGTGGTGACTTTCCCAGAGAGGTCTTCCCTGGCCGCTGCATCTAAAGGAGGCCTCCCAACCCATCCCTGACCACTCTCTATCTTGGAAATTGAAATTCACACTGTCTTTGCACCTTCTTGTATTTGGCACAGTGTGGCGGGTTGAACTGTGACCCTCTCAAAGCTATGTTCAAGTCCTAAACTCCAACACTTGTGAATGTAACCTTGTTTGGAAACACAGATACCATTGGTTTGGTATTTGCAGATACCATTAAGTTCAGATGAGGTCATACTATTTAGGGTGGGCTCTCATTGCAATGGTGGATGTCTTTCTAAGAGAAAGGAGAGAAATATTGGAAAAAAAGACATAGAGGAAACAGAGGAAAGATGGAGGCAGAGATTGGCATGTTGAGGACACAAATCAAGAAACGCCTGGGGTCACTAGGCGCTGGAAGAAGGCAAGGAAGTTAACTCCCCTAGAGCCGCAGAGAAAGCAAAGCCCTGCTGACCCCTTGATTTCAAACGGTTAGCCTTCAGAACCAGGAATAAATTTCTGTTCTTTAAGCCGCCAGTTTGTGGTAATTTGTTACAGCAGCCCTAGGAAACTATTACACATGGGCTGAAGTTAATTTGTTTATTTTTGAAGTTCTGTTTATCTGTCTCCCTTCAGGAGCATGTGTACTTGTGAGAGCAGGAGTTTGTCATGTCCACCACTGTGTTTCCAGTGGCTGGAATGATGCTGCCTGAAGCACACTAGGCACTTACCAGATGAACGGATACATGAATGAATGAATGAATGAATGAATGAATGAATGAATGAAATGAATACAATAAAAAGTAAAATATAATTTATTACAAATGACCGATAACTATATTGAAAAATTTTCCACTTTAATAAGCAGTAATAATCAAAAAGACCCTCCATTAAATAAAAATGAGATAAAATCTTTAATCTATTAAATTGGTAAGTGTTTGAAAGTCTTGATAATAGCCACTCTCAGCAATGATGGAGTCATAAACAATGTTTTCTCACTGCTGCTAGGCATTAAATTGGTATAACATTTTAGAAAAAAGAATTTAATAATACATATTCTTTGACTCCATTAATTTATTCTTAGGAAACCATTATAGGGATTGATACCATTTTTTTCCTATAAGTATATTCCTACTGGGATTGTTTATAATAGTTTAAAAACTTGAAACAAACAAAATAAATGATAATAGAGTATTGACTAAGTAAATGTTGACACATCATGAATTTTATATCCATAAATATAACTTTATATAAAACATTTTAATAACTAGAGATGTGTTCCTGTTTTATTAAATGAAAAATATTAATCTGTACACAAGTAATATACTACTGTCCCAATTTTGTGAACTTATAAGTATATTTGCATATTTTATATATGTTTAGAGATTGAATAAGTTAATGGTAGTTATCTCTGGGTTGTGAGATTCAAGCAACTTTTATATTTTTCTTTGTGGTTTTCAGTATCTTCCTACATTTTCTACAATGAACAGTTGTAACATTTACAGTCAGGAAGTGGTTATAAAATGAGGAGAATTGAAGAAATCCTTCTTTCACGGCTCAGCTATAACATGTCCTTGGGTAATGCTATTGTGCCCTTTAAAAATGATAGGCTTGAATTTTCCTGTCATTAATATATCTAAGTGTAAGGACTCTATAGCTAATGATGTAGCACACAAAATAATTAGCCAATATACAAGTTAGAGTTCATTTACATTTCTTTTGGGAAGCCTAATAATGTGTTACCTTAACCTGTACCTTGAACATACCACAGTTTGATAAAATGTGGAATAGAAGACAATCCATCTGTAAACACAGCAGTAGGAAGCTCTAACATATTTTCTGTTCCATAGAGTGGTAATGGCTTTAATGAAGGCTGAACAGTTGACCTAAAATTGTTTTCCTTGGGAGATAAAAATGTCCTAATTAGTGACTTTGTCACTATTATTGACTTTTTTTTTTCATAATGAAAAAAATGGAGAAAAAACATCATGGGTTTAAGAATTTAGAATTTTGGGGCGCCTGGGTGGCTCAGATGGTTAAGCATCTGCCTTCGGCTCAGGTCATGATCCCAGGGTCCTGGGATCGAGTCCCACATCGGGCTCCCGGTTCAGCGGGGAGCCTGCTTCTCCCTCTGACCCTCTCCCCTCTCATGCTGTTTCTCTCTCGCTCGCTCTCTAAAAAATAAATAAAATCTTTAAAAAAAAAAAAAAGAATTTAGAATTTCATATAGAAATCTAAACTTCCTGATCCCATCTAAAGGCACCATGGGTGTTTTGTGAAGATAGAAATGAGAAATGTA
This sequence comes from Leptonychotes weddellii, assembly GCF_054177405.1. NCBI lineage: Eukaryota > Metazoa > Chordata > Mammalia > Carnivora > Phocidae > Leptonychotes > Leptonychotes weddellii. The sequence goes on along the minus strand of NC_138378.1, from coordinate 80,677,185 downwards.
GTTAGCAAAATCTGTGCTCTAAAATAACTGGAAAAATGATGCCTTTGTCATTCCCTTCCCCTCCCCCACCCCCACTGGTAAGAAGGAACTATAGGCTCAGGGAGAGTCTCCTGGGGGTGGGGGGCGGGCGGCTGACTAGAAGGGATGCCAGCCTGCACACCAGCTTTGCCTCTGCCAGGTGCTGGCTGTGCATTCTTGTGTTATTTATTTAAGTCCGAAGGATCCTTTCCTCATCCTTAAAATAGTATAACAATATTATCCGAAAACTTTCTTTAGTGCCTAGTAAGTACTCTGGAAATTGTAGTAACTGCCCTTTCTCAGGGGAAAAGGGGGCATATCTCCATGTGAGACCCCAAAAGTTCTGTCATTATTCTTGCTTAGAAACATACCCATTGCTTTTGGAGCAGTTCACCTAACTGGGATCAATTTACCTGGTTGGGACAGAGTCTGACTCCTCTGTTGATATCTCAGGAGAAACCTGCACCTTATTGACCTACTTCGGCTGTAATTACCAACCAAGAAACCGACACCTCCCAAGTCACAACAGAGAAAGTCAAAGAGAGGCCAAAGACCAAGCCTTTTCCTATCATCTGAGAGTTAATGTCATTCTCGGTGATTCTTCAAGCCAGATTTTTTTCTCCTCTGTGTTTCAGCTGTCTCTTGGGTTTGAGCCATTGGTTATCTAAACCAGACAAGTCAATGATCTTTAAACTCTTTGGCTGGAAACATCGGCACTTAGTTAGTGTGAAATAGTCCTGTATTAACACACCATTGCAAAACAAATTGTTGTTTAGTCATATTTATGTTATTGTTTTTTCCTGGTGCCACATTCCTAAATCTTCATTGCCCTAAATTATGTTATACTTGTACTTAATAGAGTAGTATGACATGCTGTTTTCCAAATTCAACCATGGTTCACTGGAAAATTTTGAGGTCTTAACTTCATGGCACTGTAAGTCTTCTCTCCATCCCTCTCCTTTGACCTATTTCTTTTGGCAAGGCAAACATTAATTATAATCGACAAGGCTTCCCTTATTACGGTTCAAGGATGAGATTCAGAGTTTTGAACCCCATAAGGACACTCCACATCCAAAGACTGCATCTAAGTACCTGGCACATATTTTCTACTCAATTACTATTTACTGACTGAACAAGTAAATGAATGAAATACTGAACGTCTGTGATGATCATGTCTTACACTTTGCATCAGATATAGTAAGACAATTCCAAAAGTATTAGAATGATTATTGAAGAACAACCAGAGTTCCACCTACTTGAGGATGCCTTTGCAGCTGTGAAAGAGAAAGGACAGAAGTCAACTTCAGGGCTCTTGTTCAGGCTTTGGTGAAGGGACAAGAGCTGATTTGGAATTACAACTATAGCACATCCATCAATACAGTGCTCTGGTCCCAAAGGGCACTCAGAAAATGTCCTTCCTGATTTTTTCTAACTTTTACTTTGCTTTCTATCTCTTAGGCATACCAAAATGAACAACGGAGAAATAAGTCTCACATATACAATCTACACTTGCCAATAAGTTTTGTACCTTTGTGCTTCACCTAGACATTTTTCCCCACATCGGTTTAGAGTTCATCTGCTTGTATCATAATGGTTACTCAAGTGTGAATAAGCTTGGTTTGGGACAGTGTTTTTCTAAGGATGAAAATAAACCAATTTTAAGAGCTACACTGACTTAATTGTTATCATTAAGACCCCAGAGGCAACATGAAACAGAAAGGAAGTGACCTAGAAAAATTTGTTTGCTTTTGTTGAATAATAACCACTTTTAAAAAGCATTTTGTTTTATTTTGAGCTGTGGAAGACTCGCTTTTCTCTTGTCAATGTGTTTAATGTATCATATAAACCAAATAGAACGTAGTGATTCTATAACCTTTTCTTTGAGAAAGTTCTTACCTGAATCCGTACTTACTGAGTTCAACCATGAGCAGTTGTGATGCTTAATTGTGCTGAAGGTATTAGGAAAATGTGATATGACACTGTCAATTTCAGTGTCACGAGAGCAGGATTAGAAGAGCATTTTAAATACATGCATTGTGTGTCACACTATTTTAGGAAAATATAATAATGCATCATCCCCAGTGAAGGATATATTGCTACTTCCTGTGCTATATCTTGAACTTTAATCACCTTTCAAAGGCCAGGGCTTCTTGCCTTCAGATATTTGCAGTCAGTTAAGCTGCTGAATTAGTCTGTGGTCAGAATGAAAAGATGAAAGAAGTGAATTATATTTTGCACTGTGGGACATTATTGTTCTTTCCATCCTCCCCGTTAGCAGGAACATGAATTGGCTTTAGTAAGTTAGAGTGAAATTTCGAAATAACTGCAATTCACTCCTTGAGATGGACAAGTGAGAGGCGCTAGAGAACGCTCATAGATGCACATGCACAAAACACATTACATGACTGCAATATGCTTTCATGTAGAAAATATTTCATTTACGCTCAGTGTACAGGGAAACACTTAAGAATACAGCAAAGTGTGAGTATGAGGGCTATTAAAAGATCAGCTCAATATCTTCTTGCTGAAAACTCCCTGTGGTGTTGGCCTTGATATGACCTATAGAATTTTGTGTTGGCAGGAAACCAACTTTGAAATTTGTTCTGTAGCAAATCACTGTGGCAATATACTTCCAGGAATTAAATCCTTTACATCACATGGCAGTGTTGCCAGAGAGCATGTAGGGTCTCTTCTGATAGGAACCATGAAGGAGGCTTTGGCCAGAAACTCGAAGCCATATGTTAGTCCTGTCAAAAATGATACAGATCTGCTTACAAAAGCCTTGCTCAGTGGCCTTGCCAGGAACCCTGTGGCCGCGTCCTGCCGGAAAGCCATTGCATACATTATCGCTGCCAGAAACTGATGCTGCCCTGGGATAAGCGAACAGCACTAAGAACTCAACCTCTGGGTTTCGACTGCCAGACTTGAACTATTAACAGAGCCTGTGTGTATTACAGGGAAATAAGGCCTATTTGCCCTCTCTTGGGGTGAGGGTGGGCAATCCTGTTGGCTTCAAATACTTGAAGTTAATTAGCTCTTTGGAAAGGATTCCTGGCCGGGATTATATTAGTTATTTGTTTCCTGATGTTCATGGACATTAGCTAATATTTTCCTAAGAACAGACTTGAATGATAGTCTTATTTATAGAGGGAAAATAGACAGATAAAGGTAAAGATCAAGAGATTTTGTTTATAGTAGAGGAATCAGTATATTATCAAATAGTCTAAATATCAGCTTAGTGTTTGCTGTACAAAAGCTAGAATAACAAGAGTCCCCAGCTTCGATATTTGTGGCACAAAACCAGTTGGTGACAAATAATTCACATATTCTGAAGTGTAGTCAGTAGTACACATGGATATTCTACTTTGAGATGAATAATACCCGAGTGGAAAACATTCCAAGTAAGCCCATTTATATATTTAGCATATTTGGGATTCAAATTAAAAAAAATTCAATTTTGAATTAATAAGCATGTTTACCAAAGTTGTGTAAAACTCTGCTACACAAAGTATGGTCCATGGGCTGATGCCAGTTTCTGAACGGCTTTTAATCAGTCCACAGACAGATAAGTACAGAGAATCAGGGGAAGTGCTGAGAAAATTTACAGCAATTTGATATTGCTGAAAATTTTCTATTGTATTTTGTAAAATGTCAGTCTGAAATAGATTGGAGATTGAAAAACAAAATCTCTACACCACAGATCATTTGAAGAGCGCCTGCCCTAGAGATGGACTACTGGTCACCACTTCCTCACCTTCTCATAACGGGACATTGCTAATGACAAACTTGATTTAACCATTCCTTTATTGTTGTTCATGTAGGCTTTATCCATCATTTTTCTATTATTAGTAACTCTGTTCTACAAACTTGGTACTTAATGTTTGGGTACCTTGAAATTTCTGTAGAGAAATGTTAATGGGTCGGTCAGTGACTCCAGTGTGAGCCACTTCTTACTTAGGTCCATTCTGGGGGAACTCAAAGCAGGAGATAATTTTGTAGAAACTGTGGAGTTCTTGTGTATAAGCTCCCTTACCTATGTGGTTGACCCCAGTTGAAGAACCAATATGTAATTTCTCTTACTAATAATAGATATATATTAATTCACATCTTTGACCCTTAGTTTCATCAAGATAAAATGATGTCAGGGTCATGGTCACATGGTTTAATGAGAATCGGGTCCCATAATTTCTGTATCACCCATTATCTTTACCACTCAAATTCTTAACAAATCTGGGTTTCAAATCCTGCTGCTGGCCCCCACAGACCATATACATTTTGTTTTCAAAATTAGGTGTCCTTAAGGATCTAGTACACCTCTATCTTTTACCCAATAACTACTTTTAGAGAACCTAACATTAGCTGGATCCCATGCTGGGCCCTGGGACTACAGCAGGAAAAATGGTGGAGAACATCTCCGCTGTCAGGGCACTCCTTATGTTGCAAGGGAGAAGAAATGTTAACAAATAACTACACATATTCTTATATCAATGACAAAAGGAAAAAAGAGACGAAGTAATTGAATTTTAGTATAAGTAATGGAATAATAGGTAGTTATTTAATATGATGACATATACCTATATTTCCAGAACATATTGTTTGGAGAAAAGCAGGTTATCAGAGCAACATATATAAAAACTAAAAACATATTCTTGCAATTTTATGTGTATCAATGCAGAGAAAATCATATTTGGAAGGAAATTCACTAAAATGCTAGTTATGTAGTAATCTGTGCAGAAGAGCTTGGGAGTCATTTTTCTTTTACTCTTTGTACTTTGCTTAAGTGTTAATATTTTACTGTAAGCCTTTTGAGTTCTATAAAGGAATAAATGTTAGGTAATTTTGAATTGAATATTTTTTTTCCTAATGTGTTTTTTTTTTTTTTGTCTTTTAGTTGTGTTTTTGATGATGGAAGATTTTAATTGACCAATATTATCCTTTATAATTTCTACCTTTGATGTCATGTATAGAAAGACCTTCTCCAGAAAAAATACTATATTAATAATTGTATTCTATTTATATTTTTGTTTTCATGTTTTACTCTTAAGTCCTTGATTATTTTGAAATTTATTTTGATACATAAAGTAAGGCAAAAGCTGCTTTCCCCCTCCATAGAATTGGCCAATTATTTTGACACCATTTATGGAGAAATTTGAATATTTAAAGCTAACTTAAAACATCACCCCACTTATAAACTAGATAGTTACATAATCTGGTTTATTTCTAGGTTTTCTGTTTGATATACTTATCTGCTTGTCCAATCAGTGGCGAGTATCATATTATTTAAATTACTTTGAATGTAGAGATAATTTTATATTCTTTAATATCAGCCTCCATGTAATCTTTACATTTCCTTTCCATTATTTTTTTCAAATTCAAACATGGGTATTTTTCCCTGAAATGAATAAATTATATAAAATTATTTGAGAGAGAATTATCATATTTTTTACATTGAATCTGGAGGAATTTTAGAATAATTTTGTAAAAGTTTATAAAAAAATGCATAATTAGGACTTTGACTTGAATTAAGTTAAACTCAACTTATTTAGTAATTACTTTCATATTTGTATTGTTCAATCTTTCTATTCAACACTAAGTTCATACAATATCCTTATTTATTGAAATCAATGAAGTATTGTAATTCTTTCTATATATATATCATACACTTATTATGATTTTCGTATGTATTTTACATTTCTTGTAATTGTGTTTGGAATATTTATTTTCTATCAGGTATCTATTGTGTAAATATCTGTTGTTATTGGGTGCACGATCTTTTAAAATTATTTGTCAGCAGTTAGATGACAATGATATGCCTGGTAAACATTGAAATGAGGAACTTTTCATGTTTTTCTGAGTTGTGGGAAAGTTCATATAGTAAGACCCTCTCTCCTCCTTCTCTTTCTTTTATCTTTCTCCAATATGAACATCTTTTCCCTTAAAAATTGGTATCTGGCCATCTCCTTTTCTGCTCTTTTCCTCTGGCTTTAGATGTGTGGTTTCATATTTGATCCATTGTTCTTTCATTCCTAGAGCCATTTTATCTCTCCACAAGGAGCCAAAGAAAAAATTGTTTCCCCTTTGAACATTGGATTTAAAAATTAGATAAAACCATTATTAGCACAACCTCACAGCGTGAGACTGGATGAGAGGCACCATATTTAATAGATGAGTGCAAATGAGTTCAGGGCCTTAGGAACAGGTCTCCAAAATGTTGAAAATTTTAAGATACATTATTTCAGGCTTAAATTTAATTGTTTTAATACAAGCTCCAGCTTCATCTATTACTAAGATATAGTAGTATAGCCAAAGAACCCACATGGAATAGGCTTATATACCATCCCCAAATAGCTTTATGTTTATTTCCTCAAGTACATAGTGTATGACAGCCTTTTTCAAATGTAGTGTAAAGTTCTAGCAATTCCAAAATCTGTATAGTTGAAAATCAAGTGATTCAGTTTTGCTTTGTATTCCTACTTTTTGAAAATCAAGTGATTTGGTTTTATTTTATACTATTACTTTTCTTAAATAATTATTTTTGGGTCCTTTCTACATGCCACGAATTGTTGATATTACTAAAGATACTGTGGTGACTGCACCAAAATATTGGTCTAGTTGCATTTATATTTGGAGGGTAGATCATAAGTACATAAACACATACCTATTTTGGATAATAAGTATCTCAAAAATAATAAAACAGGGCAATGAGGTTAGAGTGTGATCCATGGGGTGTTGCTACTTTAGCTAATATTGTCATATGAGGCCTCTCTGAAAAGGTGGACAGAGAGAGGACAGAGGAAATGCAAAGAACCAAAGGCAGAACTAAGCTTGGCCTCCTCTAGGGACTGGAAAAGAAACTTGTCTTTCTGGAGCACAGGGAACAGAAAGAAATTGACAGGAGCTCACAGAGCTAGCCTGGAGCCTTGTCTATTGTGTAGGATGGCATTGAACTTAAATATTGGTCTCCCTCACAAAGATCATGCTCTATCAATGACAGTATCCTGTTGCCTACCTAATAAATGGTAGATGCTCAATATATTGTGACTTGAAATAATATAGTTTCTCAAAAGGAGATTATACCTTTAATTATAGCTATTGTTTTAAAATATAAATGCAGGTGCTCGCTTCGGCAGCACATATACTAAAATTGGAACAATACAGAGAAGATTAGCATGGCCCCTGCACAAAGATGACATGCAAATTCGTGAAGCGTTCCATATTTTTAGGCATCAAAATCCAGGAAGCACTGAGAACTCCTCTCAAAATCAATAAAAATAGGGGGGCGCCTGGGTGGCTCAGTCATTAAGC
>NC_138378.1:80648855-80669362 GCF_054177405.1 Leptonychotes weddellii | reverse complement strand
AAAAAAAAAAAACAGTTAAAAGTACTGAACGAGATTCTTTAAAATAAATAAATCATGCATGGAAGGACTGAAGAGAAACAAAGGAAAATCCGCAGGTGCCAGAAAAAAAAAAAACCCTGAAAATTACTATAATTGCATTAAAGCAGAATTACATTAGCCAAGTATTCACTCCAGCAATGTAATAAGGCCTGAGTTTTAATACCAGTGCAGGTCAAACAAATGATGCCTTCATACTGAGTGAGTTGTGGGCTTGGAAAGAAGGCCTGGTACTTGGTTGGGACTATTCAAAAGCCTGCATACAACCTTCATGAAAAGAAAATATTCAAAAAATTCACTTTTCCACAGTGGGAAACTGTGGGACTGGTGAGAAAATATTTTGATGTTTCTGCAGGGTAGGGGTTTCTACACAAAGAAACCTGAAATCTGGATTAAAAGACAGAAATTAAAAAGATGATTTAGATCTCTCTGGAGCAGAGATTTCCCTCCCTAGAAAGTATTTGTTTACATTTCAAAGGGAGATTATGTCTGGATCTAACATTAACATTACAAAGGATTTGTTGACACTGTTGACACTGAACACAAAGGTTTCTTTCCCTCTCCAGGAGAGGAGGAGTGTCCTGTTAGGGGCTGTCTATAAAAGCTCCCAAATTCCTACTTCAAGTTCCCAATTCGATCTGCATAACATCAGAAGAGGGAAGAATTGGAGAAAAAGAGAGTTGATGTTGTCATGTGTAATAATGATAATCTGCTTCGATCCAGAAATTCCATTCACTTTTTTTTTCCAAAGATTTTATTTATTTATTTATTTATTTGAGAGAGAGAAGAGAGCACAAGCAGGAGGGAGGAGCAGAGGGAGAGGGAGAAGCAGACTCCCCGCTGAGCAAGGAACCCAAGGCAGGGCTTTATCCCAGGACCCTGAGATCATGACCTGAGCCAAAGCAGACGCTTAACCAACTGAGCCACCCAGGTGCCCCTCCATTCACTTTTATAAACAAATTAATAAATATTAAAAATATCAGAGATGACTAAAATGTGTGTCTCTTTGCTTGAACTCTGAGTATGGAAAAGTCTGCCCTGAGGATTTAAAGCCAGTAGTACACAATTTACCGGAAATTTAGTCTTTGTCCTTCAGTATATGCTATTGAGTGATCCTGAAACTTTCAACCTGAGAAATTAATATGGATAATGGCATTTAACATTTTGTGCGTTTTGTGCATTTTGTTCCTGGCAGAAGCCAATCAAAATCACTCTGGAAAGACTCTTTGGCAAAAGGAATTCAGAAAGAAAGAAATAGAAGGCAAATGTGAACTAACCATCGGAAATTACAAAATACACAAGGCAAGAATAAACACAATAAACATTAACAACGGTAAGAAATAACAGCAATAATAGAAAGCATGAATTTCAGATAATGAGAAAAATATCACAAACAGAATATGGATTTTTTTACAGTGATTAAGGACACAAATTATTGAATCACAGCTAAAAAAGAGATAGTTGGATTTGAAAAAGAGCTAAACAAAATGTCTAAAATATTTAAATACATAAATGAATTTTAAAACGCTGTGGATGGGTTGTACAATAGGTTGGACAAGTCTACGGACAGAACTCATCAATTTCCAGTTAGAGCTGAGAAGATTATGAAGAATAAAGCAACAAAAATAAAATAAAACATGAGATTTAAGGATAAAGTGAGAAAATACTACATGTGAGTATTAGGATTTAGAGAAAGAGATAATAAAGAAATTGGGGAAAAGAAAACAATACAATTGATGATGGCTGAGAATTCTCCAAGATGGTGAAAGTTTTAAGAAGAATAATTTGTAAGCAGAATAATTTAAAATATATCCAAACTTAGATACATAACAGTGAACCTACAGAAGCAAGCACAATTGTAAAGGCAAGTAAAGAAAAAAGGAATTACCTACAAAGACCAAAAAATCGTTGGTTGGATATAAATCTAATCTACAGAGACAGAAAGCCTGGAGTTGAGGAAAAGGGAGAGATGCAGTGGAAAGGGATAACAGGAAATTTTATGGCATGATGGACATGTGTGTACCTTGATTGTCAAAAATCATTAAATGGTATGTTCAAAATGAATACATTTTGCTGTCTGTGAATTATACCAGCTGTTAAAAATGATTAAAGAAGATAATTGAGATGTAATAAAGTTAATTCATCTATGGGGACCCAGAAATGGACATTGCCCCAGTGGCCCAGCCCACATCACAAACCCAAACCCAAGTCAGTCTGTGTTTAGGACAAACACCTGTCAAGGACCCTTAACAAACACCAATCACAATCCTGCAGTTCAGCTTAGCTAGCTTACCCTACCCTAGAAAAGACGACCCTCTAGCATTATGAGGAAATCCCCCACCCCCTAGCCAATCCATGTTGCTTCGTCTCACACTCTATGAAACTTGCTCTAGTGTACATATTATCAAAGTCTGACATTTCACTTTCAAGTTGAAACTCTAGAGAAATTCTTGAGTATGTGCACAAGGAGACCCATGCAACTATGATTAACTTCCGTGTCCCTTTGTAATAGAATCGTAAATCATTTGCGATGTAATCACATGGGAAAATACAGTTTTAACATTTAAAATGAATGAATTAGGCCCCTAAATTCTCCAAAATATATTGCTATGAAAGGGACTTTACATAAGAAAACAATACATTCACTTATGTAAGTTATAACACATGTAAATCATATTATATATTATTGATAAGATACAAATTTACATAGGAAAATACTAAAAGCATGCGTGGGAAATGTTCATGTTCAGTTTCAAGATGGTACTACAGACTTGGAAATGGGGCAGGGGCAGTGTCTAGTGTATGTCAGGAGTAGAACTTTAGTTTTATTTTTAATATTCCATTCAATTTTTTTTTTAACAGAAAAGGGATCAAATAAATAGCTGGCAAAATTTTCATATCTATTTTATTTTGGCAGTGGATATGATGATGTCATACTCTTATCTGTATGTTTTGTATATTTTGTAAATAAAATTTTAAAATAAAAACCAAAATAAGATTATTTGCAAATAACAAGAATACTGACTAGCTTTACAACGTTTGATTTCTTAATTATTGATACATTGAAAACTACAATATAGTTCTAAGTAATGTTGCAGTTAATTTTGTATTATTTCCTAATTTTAAAAAGAATGCTTCTGATGTTTCATGGTCAGTGTGAGGGTTTGGTATAATGCTGCTCTATCTATCATCTATCTACCTATCTATCTATCATCTATTTTTTTCTTAAGAAAAATCCTTCTTACAGTATTATACAAACCAATAGGTTTTTAAAGATTTTTGTTTTTAAATCGATAATGAATGTTGAATTCCATCAAAAGCCGTTCTGGTATGTTAAGCATATAAGCCATACAGTATAGTTTCTGGGACCCTAGAGCCAGACTATCTTCTTTGAATCCCAGCTCCCCCAGCAGACTTTGTAACTTACTTGTTCTATGCCTCCCTTTGCTCATGTATTTTTTGCACCCACTTCTCAGGTAGGTGTGGAAATTAACAAGGTTAAGTAGACAAAACACTTAGAACAGCACCTGGTAAAAAATAAGCAATCAATAAAATACTAGCTAGTGTTACCATACGTTTATATTTTCCTTTGCTTATTGATGATAAGGAGTCATTCAGATAATATTTATTGAGCAATTAATATAAAATAGTTATCATTATAGTCATTTGGGATAAAGCAGATTACAAAAACAGACAAGGTCTCTCTTCTCCTATACAATATAATTTATAGAATAATTTCTATTAACATATTTCCTAATATTCAACCATCTTTCCATCCCCAGAATACATCTCATACGATTATATAGTTTGTTTTGTTTGCTAATATAGTTAAGATTTTGAAATCCATATGCATAACTGACATCATCCATAATTTCTTTTTGTGAATGTTTGTTCTTTTTCATAAGTTTGCTTAAATGCCCTGAGCAGTTAGAATATAAATGAATCTTCATGAAACCGAGCATTAAAACTATTTGCATGAGATATCACTTTTCTTCTTTAGTTCTTTGACAACTATTTCAGTTTCTTACATTATTATCAGCAATTATTATTGGTTATTAAAGTATTCTACCTGTTCTTGAACAATATTTTAAAATTATAAATTTCTTCAAAAAAGTGCTTCATTGTAGTAATTTTCAAATTAGCATTTTAGAATTATATTTTAAAAATCACTGCCATATCAATATTGATATATTCCTTTTCTCACACACACAATTATATTGAGATTTTGCCTTCATTCTGTGTCATGGTGATTTTATCCAAGTTTGTCTATTTTACTGATATTATTTAACAAAATTAAGTCTTCATTTTGTCAATTCTTTTTTTTATGTTATTGAATAAATTACATGCAGATTTTATCTTTACCATCGTTATTAATTACTTCTTACTACATTTATTCCACTTATCTTACTTGCTTATTTTTTGTTGTTTAAAAATGTTAAAAAAGCCTACTAGATATTCTTGTCAGTACAGCTTTGCCAATATCTTGTTAGTTTTGTAAATGCTTTCCTCATTGATAATAACTTGTAATTTCTTTGAAATGCAATTTGCAGTTTTGATTAATTCTTGATTCAAGGAGACGTATTTTATTAACTTCAAAGTGGTTAGATTCTCTTCATTATTGTTTATTCAAAAAGTCTACTGGTTTCTGAGTAATTGCATTGCTTTGAAGATAATATATGCTCAATAAATAATTGTCACAGTCAAGGTATACTTCTACTGATTGAAGAATACGGTTGATAGAATTTTTAAATTGAGAATATCCTGCAATTCTTTTAGTGCCTAGTACATTATCAAAGTTTATCTTCTTCAAGAATATATGTAAAGCAAAAGTATATTCATTAATTATAGGGGAAATGTTGGCTATAAGTAGGCTTATTTGTGATTTAGATATATATAATTGTATATTATATGTGAATGTCATTAAATCTTTTGGTTATCTGAAACAAATTTTCCATCAGTCGATTATATATCTATCTAATCAGTCTGAATCTGTGTGTGTGTGTGTGTGTGTGTTTGCATGGGTGGTCAAAGGCTTCAATATGTTCATGTCCCCCACTGATGTTATTGTATATCAAATGATCTTTTGCATTGTAGCCGTTTTGTTTTATTTTAATGCTCTTCTGTGCGCATGTATATATATCCAGAAGTTTTATAACTTGTGAATTTTATATTTTGTGATATAAATATACTTGTCTATAAACATTATATATTTAATATAATATATATTTATAAATACATGAATACATAACTATACATATATGACCATAAATATGACATATAAACATGTTATATAACATATGTAACTTATATAACATATACATGACATATAAAGACTTTTATTCTTAATTACATATTTTTTTAAGTACATTTTGTCTAACATTATCTTCACTCCCTCATTTCCTATTGTTTATGTGTGCAATGTGTCTCCCTATTCATTTGTTTTTAATTTCTCTGTGCCATGCATACTATATGTTACAAGTTCTTGCTACTTTCTTTTAAAATATTTCTGCTTTTTTATCTTTATGAATTTATTTTACTTTTTTCTATTGGTTGTAAGTCAGTTCTCCATTAATGTGAAATATATAAAGGTTCTAAAAGATCTCTCTGAGTAGGTTAAGAAATTTAGCAAGCCTTCAATTTTTCTCAACAATCCTGAGCTCCAAACCTATTGAAATAATTTGTGATTTTAGATCCAACTTATTAATTGTTTTATACAGCATGATGTATTTTCTTTCAAAAATTCCATTGTATATTTCATTGTTTAGTAAAACCATCAGTAATTCTTTATATGTAAATGTTCATTTTATTATTTTCACTAGTCTCAGCTTTTAATTTTATATCATGTCTTTTTTTACTTTTGATTTGTGCATGTGTGTTTTAATTTCTTAATTGGGTGCAGTACTTTGTCAAAAATGTACTTTCCAGAAAAGGTAGTATGTTTTGTGGTCAACTGTTTGATAGTCCATACTATCTTTCTGTAAAGTTCACATATGAACTATAGTTTGGCTGAGTATAAATTTATACTAAATTTTAAGATGTCGTTTTGTTGTCTTTCAGCATTTAATATTTGGGAAAGTTAGACTTATTTAAATGCACATTGTCTTTGTATGTCATTTTGCATTTGCATTTCACCTGTGTTTTTTCTATCTGAGTAAATTAAAATATCTTTGTCTTTATTTCTGAAATTTAGAAATAAAATTATATTTCATGTAGGTCAGTGTGTCTTTTAATTCATTTCATTAGGTATTTGAGGAGCAATTTTAAGTTGAAAACACTCATCTTTCCAAGAAAGATGAGTGTTTTCTTCTAATAGATTTATTTTATTATTTCTTTTTGTATTTGCTAGATTTCATTTTATAAATTTCTGTATTTTTGTAATAGTTTGTATAATGATTTGGTGGTCTGTATTTTGATTAAAAAAAGAGCTATATTATATTATCAATTATATACTTTGAGTAATACAATTCATCAATGAGAAATAATTGAATAAAGTCTTAAATCATTTTCAATAATGAGATTTTTTTTAAAGATTTTATTTTTAAGTAATCTCTACACCCAATGTGGGGATCGAACTCACAATCCCAAGATCAAGAGTTGAATGCTCCACTGACTGAACCAGCCAGGCACATCAATAATGGGATTTTAATTAAGCATTTCCCCTGTACTTAAAAGTCAAGAGTTTATTCTTCAGAATCAGACTGCCTATTTTTAATCCCAGATTGCACTTTCTAGATGAAGAAGTTGGGTGAATTATTTTATCATTCTGCACCATGATTTCCTTACTTGAGAAACTAACATATAATAGTACCTATCTTATGGAGCTATCACCATAAATGAAATGATATGTGAAGACCTCAGAACAATGTTGGCATATAGCCAGTGTGTAGTAACTTTGTTATAATTATGAAAGTTTGTTGCTTAAGCACATGGACTTGAGCTTTTAGACTCACTTTCAGATTCTTCATATACTTGCTATAAACTTTTGGTCAAATTACTTAAATTCTTATATCTCAGTTTTCTCATAAGTAAAATTGAAACAGTAGTACCTAACACATATCATCCATGAGAATTAAGGGAGAAAAGAAAAATATAAGCACATATATAACTCTTGTAGCACATATGATGTAAAGTAATAACAAAAAAAAATTATTCCTTCTTGGAACCTTTAATACATGTCTGGACATATTGTCAAATGTCTAGCAAGTGAATGGATAAACTATTTCCCTATTATTGCACATTGAAAGTATTTTCAATTTAAGGATGATTCAAAACTTCTATTATCTCTCTAGTTTTATATAAATCAATACTAATAACTTATTGTTAATTTTAGAAATGAAATTACTATGCAAAATACATATTAATTGAGATATTTTGCATAGTAATTTCATTAATTGCCTTCCATAATGTTATTCCAGTTATCTGCATTGTATGAGAGTTCTCAGCTCATTGAAAATGGTTGAGAAAAATGGTATTTAAAAAAAATGCTTGTCTTCTATTTCTTCTACTATTCCTTTTTTGTGTGTCAAAAAAGGCCTTATATTATTTTTCTATTGGCATGTTCATTTTTAAATTTTTGATTTGAAAATCTATACTATATAGCAAGAATATTAATTCACTATCTTCCACAAATATTGTTAATCATTTTTTCCTGGCTTATTATTTCCTTCTTTTACCATTCATATTGAAACTCACTATTCAAGTAAAATATAATTATACATTATTTTAATTTGAGACTAGTAGTACTATAACAACTACATTTTATATACATATTTCTATAAAAGAAATAGTTCACAAATATGCCAGAAATGGGTCTCTTGTTGAATATTATATTTATATCAGTGCTAATGTCCTCTGGATTGCTCCCATGCTGTGGCCTGGACCGTGATCACAGTTGAAATCATTTACACTTTTATAGTATCTGGAACTTATACAAGTGTAGTTCAGACATCAAGGTTTATCTACCCAACTAGCACCACAGAAGCCATTTATTATCTCTTACTCTGACCATCAGGTGTATGTTAAAGGGTCTAAATTTAGTTCAGCTAATTTAAGCTCTATTAAGATGTGGATTGCATGTGAAGTCATTTCTCTTTAGCTATAGTTATCAATTTCAGAAGATTATTAGGGGAAAGGGCATGGACTTTATCTCTAGTCACAGATGGTGGGGATAGCAAAATGCTTGTGATGTGTAGAACTTTTTGACTCTATGCTCAAAAAGGCTGTCTCTCAAAGGAGCCTTGCTTTGGCAGGCAGGGTGACTGCTGAAAGCTTCAAGGTGGACAATATATTTCTTTGACATTATATCTGAATTACTGCCCTGAAGTGGGACAGGTCACTTAGTTGTATGTGTGAGCACTTACGGCTTTGATATAGAAATCAGCGCTCATGTTTCAGAGACATTTATAAAGAGTTATGAATTTTACTTTCTCCAAAATTGCTGAAGAGAATACACTCTAATATGTTAAAACATGAAATTATGGCATAAAAGAGCATTCAAAAAAGATTTAGTCATCACACAAATATTAATTAAAGGGTCAACCATGTCATAAGCCATATTTGGAACATGGCCCGGCCGTGTACAGAAAAAGAAATGTATGGGCTCTAAAGTGTTCCCTTGAGTCTTCTTTGAGTATTTTACTGTTTTTGTCTATTCTGTTTTAGCTTTGAAGACAGGAAAGCCTAATCTTTTCTGACCAAGCTTAATCTAACAACAACACTTTCCCTCAACTCTCTCTCTAATAAGTGTTACAAATGAATTCTGTGCTGTACATTATAGAACATTCTTAAAAATATAATCTCCACATTCAGTCAGCTATGTGTATTGCGTGCCTATTATGTGCAAACTCTCACTGAGATATTAGAGTTAAGAAAAGATGTGTAAGACATATATAAGGGCAACGGAAAGTAAAGTTTCTTGAATTGTTCATGTGGTTGAGATTGGCTTTCTTTTGACTTGACTTGACCTTCATTCTCCTCAAAACCCCTGTCAGTTTAGGTATGCCTGTGTCAAGTCAGTGCTTCCAAATTTAAAAGCCCAAATAACCGGGTATGAGTTATCTATAATTCCTCCACCCCCCAGTGAGCTTTGCTAACCCACCCCACCATCACCACAACTTTATAAAGTACTCTGTACACAGCCTGACCTTAGCTGGAATACTGCTCTGATTAGGGGAAACTACATGAGAATTTGGCCAGTGGAATCATGACAGGCTGGAAATTGAAAGATGTGTTTTAGAAGTTTTAGCTGAGGAAACAGAAGAGAAAAAGAAATTTGAAGTATTACAGTGATGGCAGTCTGATTATTATTTTTAGATGATATGAGTTTATAACTGGAAAACCAAGGAGAATCATAAAGGGGAGAATAATTTGTCCAGAAAAAAATAAATGAATACATAAAAATCAATATTTCCCATATAACAAGCATATCCCATTCAAAAATATAATGAAGACATACCATACTTATATGTCTAAATCTCTGATCAAGATAATTACAATATGTTTTATTAAGTACTTTAAGAAGATATAGATAAGAAAAATTGCAAATCATTGAAACAAATGGACGGAATAAACACAAAGTAAAAATTGTGTGGTAAGAGTGTGATGAAATGGGTACCCTCACACCCTATTTTAGATTGTTTATATCATTCTGAAGAGTAATTTGTCAACACATAAAATTAAAAAAAAATCATGTACTTATTGACTGGATAATACAGTTTTTTTAAATGTACTTTAAATTTAAAAAATCAAGCATGTGTGCAGAGTCATATCTTCATGGAGCTTTATTTTTAATACTGGGAATTCAAAACAGCAAAATGTCTGGGAATAAGGGACAGATCAAATACATTATAGGATTTTTAATAACACATAGCATGATGCAACAGTAAATCTCAGATTGCAGTAAGATGTGCTTATCACTACGGAAATAGGATCATACATTTTAAGTGGAAAAATTAGATTATGAAAAGAGGTATTGTGTCATTTCAGTTCAGGGATGGTACATGAGACAGATATTTGAATATCTAATAGCCATTCCAAATTTAATGTAACCGAGGCAGTAAATGAACTGAGGCCCAATATCCATTCTCCTTTTTTCCTACAGGGATTGAACTTCTAAATTTTAGCCGGCCACAGGCTGCCCAGCTAAAGATGACATAATCCAGCTTCCCTTGTAATTAGGTGTATCCCTGTGACATATGGTGTGCATGTGGATGTGATATGTGCAAATTCCAAGTCACCGCTTTGAAGGAAGGCGGCATGTTTCTCTTTCTTCTTCCATTTTGCTTCTTAGCATTTGGATGTGGTCTTAAAACATCTTAAACCAAGTGAAGGGCAGAGCCAAAAGGTAGATGGATTCTGGTTCCCCACTGCTGTGGAGCTTTCAGATAAGCCCCTAGATGTGTATGCATGGACTTTTACAATAGAGATTGTGCTGGTTATCAATGGACTGACCCTCAGATTCAAATCACCCTTCTATGATAATGGATTTGAACCTTGTAAATATTTCTTCTTTGTCAGTCAATACAAGGTTAACTTAGTCAATAGAGGCCCCTAGATGAGGAAGACAAGATTTCTGGTTCCAGTTTATTTCTCTGGCCAGGCTCTCGCAATGCACTGTAGCTAGCAGCGCCCAGTGGCCAACAGCACCTCAAAGTGTGGATTTCCAGCAGATCAGGTATGATCATAGGTCCCACCATTGAGATGGGCTTCCTCATTTCAAAGAGGATGATGAAATCTGGGAGTAGCAGAAGCCACTGGTGGGGCTGAACCAAAGACAGGAAGAACACATCTACTGACAAAGGCAGCCAGGGCATACCAATAATCAGAAAGCCTTGGCCTACAGAGTTATTTGGCAATGGATATTTGATCGTGAAGTCTCTAATAATATAATAGTTGGGCAGCCCCCTGGAGTATTGTTTGATCAATGTAACAGGAAACCCTAAGTCTGGTAGCCAAAAATCCGACTTGAATAATCACCATGGAGAGTCACAGCCTCTCACCCAGTTTCCTGTCCTAAGTCAATTCACAGACCCTTTATTGAAGGCTGAGTCTCTGAGGAAGGTACTCGCACTATTGCCAAAAGTACCCACCATAATAAATCTTCCTCCAAGCCTTTTTCCAAGAAGCCCATTTACTAGAATGACTATACATTGGAGAAAAAGAAATATCCAGACTTTTCAGAGATTACTGATTCTGATTTGATGCTCATACCCACCAAAGGGCCTCAAACGCCACTGTGTTCCAGAGAAATCTGGTGAAGAAGTATGTGGGTGGACCACTTAGAATGGGCACAACTGTGAAGATATTCGTGTCCTCAAAGGGCATCCACTACATGGGAGACTCTTACTAATCAAGTGGACAAAATGACTATATATATATATACACCTTGTGGCCATGGTGACAGTTTAGAAGCTGTGCATTGGGTTCAACAACATGGTCTTCTCCTCACCAAGGATGACCTGGCTGTCGCACTTCTAAGTAGAAGTAGACAGGAAACCTCACTGGAATAGACTCTACATTCTGGAAAGAGATTTGCCTTCACTGCTCCCATGCTCTTGCCAGCACCACCATCCATGGACTCGCAGAACATTCCCCATCACGTCACTTCTAACAAGAACTCATGTTACGACAAAGGAAGTGCAACACTGGGTTCATAGCCATAGAATTAACTGGATTGCCACCTTCCCTACCACCGCGAAGCAGCTAGACTAATGAAAGGTGGAATAGCTTACCAATGACTCAGTTACGGTTCCAGACGGGAGACAACACGCTGAAAAGATGGGCTTATATAGTGGAATGTGTATGATTTGAGTCAGATACATTATATAGCACTTTCCCTTACATAGCCAGAATACATGAATCCAGGAGTAAATGGGTCATAGAGTGGACATGGCTCCTTCCACTAATGTACTCAGTAACACACTTGCAAAATTTTGGCTCCCATCCTGGCAACCTTGAACTCTGCTGATTTGGACTTCTAGACCCATTTCCTTCTCAGGAGATTTGCGCCTACTGACCCTCTGCCCAGTGGACTCTTTACCAAGATACCCATATGATTAGCTCCCTCACATCATATATGTCTGCTCAGATGACAACCTATTTTAGGGAAATTTCCACAACCACTCTAAAAAAATGATACCCCTTACCATCACTCTCTAATACCTTTCATGAGTTATTTTGTTTCCACCTTATGTATTTGTTTGTCCATGAAAGCGAGGGTTTTGTTTTATAAACAAACGAATCCCTAGAATCAAGATTCGGGTTTTTCATCCTCAGCACTACTGAAATTTGGGGCTCAATAATTCTTTGATGTGGGAAGCTGTTCTGTATTATAGGATGTTCAGCAGCATCCCTGGCCTCTTACTGACTAGATGGCAACAGCATTTCTACCCTAAACTATGACAATCAAAAATAGTTCCAGATGATGCCAAATGTCCTCTGTGGGGCAAAATTGCCTCTATTTGACAGCCACTGATCTTGATTAGTAAACTGAACAGTTAGATCTTTATAATGTATGAAAAGACTTAAATATCTGAGTATATGTACTTAGAAAAGATTGGAATGATGTGCACTGAAATGCTAATTGTGGAGAGATTATTTGTGCATGTGTGTTTTTTGTATTTTGAAAATTCACTTCAGGGTCTCTGTATTACTTTGACAAGAAAATACTATTTCTTGGAACAGTCCCTATTAGCTCCCAATTTCTAGTTCCTCCAGTCTGTTTAACACTTCTCTGTTATTGAGGATTCTTTGTCTGAAAAGTTTGGGTTCTCAAACTGATGTAGACAGCATGATTGTTTTCCTTTGCACTCCAAAGTTCTAATCAGGTATGCTTGTTTCCTCTCTGTCTGTTTTATTCTTATTCCCCAGGAGAAGGTCACAGAAAACTCTATATATCTGCAAAGTGCATGATCATTGTTTTTACTGTTAATGGTTATTAAAAGCCAAAGGTAACTTCACAAAAATAACTTAACAAGCCAACTTGGCCATTAATATTCACATAACTAGAGTCCTTTGGCCTTCCTCAGGATAAATCTTCTCAATCAAGTAAAAGGCAGAATACAGCAATGAGATGATTAATTCAAACATTATCAGGTGCTGAAAGACATAATGGATGGAATTGGAAGTTTTATCAATCAGTCTTCACTTTCTTCTAAGATATGCCTTTGGTCATTGCTATATTATTTTAATCTTTAGAAAGAGGTGTTACACTTTTATTTTTTTATATATTAAAATATCAAAGTAACTGCTTAATATCTACAGTGCTAATTTAGTATTTAAACTTACTTCTACTCCTAACTGTATTTTCTTTGTATATTCCTTATTCAAACTAAGAATATTCCTGTCCTCCTAGATATCCAGATTTGAATCATCTGCGGGACCATTCTCTGGTGTTCACCCACAGTGATGATTCCCTCCTGCAGAGTGTCCCCATTACATCCGTGCTGCTCACTTTTCTTTACCATTCTACTGCAGCCACTGTAGCCAGACATTCACCACCATCATCCCACAATAACATACTAACAGCCCTTCCCAATTTGATCTCCTCCCTTCCTCTAATGACAAGTACAGTGTTGCTAAGTGCACCTCCCCAAAACAGGCCACCCTTCTCCCTCTTCTCAGATCAGGAACAGGTATCAGCTGGGCACTACACAGAGCCTCAGCTCTTTAACCCAACATCTGAAGGTCTCTGCTAACACACCCTGAGTACAGTTCCCAAACTTGTTTCTCCTTCACTTCTGCCATATAGAAGTAGATCCATATACTTTCCAAATGTCATATCAAAAAAAAAAAGGATACCTAAAATGTTCTTATATAATCACTACATGTCCAAATCCTACAGTTGTCTTAAACTCTCTTCAAATATGCCCTTTTCCATGATGCTTTTGATGCTTCTACCATATGCAAGTGGTGTCCCTGTCTTCTGAGTTTCTGAAATAATTTCATCTTCACATATCTTATGGCAGTTATTACTTTCTACCTTAGAGTGTAGTTATTGGTATAGATACCGTATCTATTCTGCTCTAGTCTGGAAGTTTCTGGAAGTTGGCATATGCTTGCAAATTGTTGTTTCCTTTCCATAGTCTTGACCATAATGGGTGCTGAATAAATATATTTTCTAGGCATAGAATTTAGATCTAGAGTTTGTCAGTAAATCTTAGGGCCTCATTAAGATTCATTCATGTGAAATCAGATTGGCATATCTTTCTTTTCCTTAGTCAATCTTGAGTAGGATTACCCTAAATTCTGTTTGGTTGCAATTATTAACTCCAAGCACAAAGAAGTCAAATGCCAAAGGGAATATAACCCAGAGGAAACCTCACTCTATTAAAATGGATCAACTCTGCTTGATAAAGCAATTTTCTAATTTTGTGATCTCTAAGACTCTGCCCTGTAACTTTCTCTCTAAGATTATACTTCTGCCTATTCCTTTGTTTTTCTTACTTACCTTAAACCTGACCCGTATTTGTTAAGATCAGTAAAGTCCCAGAACTGTGCTTAGCTGGACTTCTAGGCCTGGCCAGCCCTATGCCCTTTGTACCTCATGAGTTTGATGTAAGAGCCTGGTATATGTGCAAATACTCTTTGTCTTCAGTGAGGAAATTTGAAGTACTTTTCTTATACTCTTTTTTGTATGATTTAATGATATTTAAGTAATGTGCTTTTAATTCAAAGGAATATTCTGCATGTCTAAAAAGGTAGGCAATAGCTATTTGCTTCAGATATTTCCTCTTTGTGAGAGTGTCAGGTACACGCTTATTTTTTCCATACACTTTCTATTCAAAATACTTTTGGAATGCATATAATAGAAATTACCAAAAAAAAAAAAAAAATCAGACTACATTAAATATCTTGTTCATTACAAACCACTGCTGCTGGTCTTCTCACAACTTAAAATGATGCTCACAACTAGAATGTGTCCTTTCATAAATATTATAACTAAATTCACTTCACTTCTAGCAGAAACTGAGGAAATCAACAAATATCTTAATGTGATCAGGAACTTTCCTGGGTTTATTTCAGAATCCCTATATTTACACATACAATAATGGCTGACACTTTGATTTCATATTTGGGGCTAATAAAAGCCAGATGTTGGAGGAAGTAGTACTTTCAGTGATCAGTACATACTTTGAGTACATTCATTTATGCCATTTTCTTCTAAAATGTTATTGAAATAATATAAGAATTTTTTAAAAGTTTATATTTCATAGAAACTAGGGAAAGGTACAATGAATATATTCCAAATATGTTTGAGTTTCTGCAGATTATAATGTAAGCAAGATAAGATTGAGGCCAGAATCAAAAATCTCACAACTCATACACATAAATGTATTGCATACTTGCACAGTGAGTTAAAAAAAAATCTCTGGAAGTAGAAATTCTTAGACTTCCTCCACTTGGATGGGAATTTGGCAACACAGGCTTCATAAAGGAGATAATCCTTTTCAGTATCTAGATAGACCATGCTGTTATTGATAGGAACAGAGCATGTTAAGTAAAGAAAAACTATTGACATGCTTTGCTCCTAACAAGGCCAAAAGTATGTCCATAAGAGAATAACGAATTTTCCTACTTAAGTGTCCAGCTATCAGCTAATATTAAAAAAATAAATAAATTCAGACATGAAAAATCGTCTTGTGTTGTGTATCAAAGACAGCAAACTGTTCCCCAAAATGCATGCTTCTTGTTTGATATATAGCAATATAGAGTTATTGTTGGTAAGTGGCTGCCCAGCCAAGAATTATATTCCCCACATTTTTTATTGTATCTAGGTCATGTGACTGGTGCTCTCCAGTGAAATGTGGAAAAATGTAAGGTATCTCAACACTGGGTCTAGGTATTTAAAAAGGATATGTTCCTTCTTTACTCTTTACGCTTTTATCTGCTGGCTAGATGCAGAAGGCTTTGTTATGGCCCATCCAAAAATAAATCGATCCCAAGTATTTAAATTGTCATGGAAGGAAAGCTTCTTGTTGACCAGTAACACCTGACTGGTTCTAAGTAGAAATTCATTCATTTTTGTATTGAGACATGGAAATGTAGTTTATTTGCCATATCATCTAGGTGTTGCTCTCCAGCTGTTTCTCACAGACAAGGAAACTCCTGATATGGCTAAGTAAGACAACAATTCCAGATGTAACAACAATGTTACAGGGACTCCTTGGTAGTTTCTGCTTCACCTGCTGAGGAGCCATTCTTAGCATCTTGTTGAAAAGTGAGATAGACAAATATCAGAAATGCAATACTTAAATAAGTTGAGCAATACAGATTTTTGCTAAATGTTCTGGGGGAATTGAAAAGAGGATCATATTTCAGTGTATTGGAGAACTTTAAAATTGCCTGTACATGTCAGTTCCAACACTTAGTCTTCCTGTGACAATGGTCTTATCTCTGTTCTCTCTTACTGACCCTTCTTTGACCACTTTGTTGCTTGATTTTCCTAAACCATGAGTTCCTTTGCATTTCTAGAACCAGAGTTTCCCACGTTCCACACCATGACATCTTAGACTGGTTAAATCTTTGTCGTGGAGAACTGTTGAGTGGATTGTAGGTGGCTTGACAGCATCCTGGCCTCTGTCCACCAGATACTAGTAACTCCCTACAGTTGTGACAAGCAAAATGTCCCTAAACATTACCATAATTCCCCGGAGATGCAAAATAGTCCCTCCTCATTACATGCAGAGTACTTCAGACCTCTTTCCCGCTTCTCTCTCACACATTCTCTCATTCACATCCTGAGTCATCAACAAAGGATCTCACTTTTTCAGAACATGTGTGTGATCTGGACATGAAAGAACCAAAGGCTCACACTAGGCAAAGAGTCAGCTCAGTCTTCATGACAGTGAAATCATATATACATATTATGCATATATGATGTAAAATGAAAGAAATCACACAAAAAAACACTGGACATACAAAAAGATAATGCTAAGTCAGAGGAGGTCAATTGGAAGAATGATTCCCTTACAAATAAGACTTACTCAAAGGAACAAATAAAATTTGGAAAGTCTCTAACATAAAAAAGATTTATTTATGACCTAGAACCAGAAGTCATGAAAGAACAACAGAATTGCTTGGAGATTAAAGACAAAAATTTAAAATTCCATGGAGAAACTGAGCAACAATTTGGAAATGTAGATATTATATGATCAGTTCAATATTCTTTCCCTGAAATTAAAAAGAATGTAATAAAGATAAGAAAATGCTGCCCTTAATATGACAGAGTTAAAGAACGAATATAACAAATCTGGTATTATATAATAGAAATCCCAGAATAGAACACTGCAGACAGAAGAGAAGGAGTAATCAAAGAAATGACAAAAAAAAAAAATGTATTTTGTCTATTATATTTGAACATTCTAGTCTTATATTGAATTTTCAGAGAGATATAGTAACATAAGCTTGTGAAAGTTTAAAACTTTATGTAAAAATATTATCTAACAATTATACAGTCAGCAAAATAAGCGAACTTCATAGTTAAAAGGTGAGAAATTCTGCCGCACAGAAATTGCTCACATTTTTAAATTAGTACCACAGAAACAAAACTAAAAAAATAAAATTGACATACAAGAAATCTTGGTGACAAGAAAGTAATATTTTAAAAGGTGTACAAATTATTGACAATATTCAATTTTTTAAAAAAAAGTTATAACTCTGGCATGAAATTCCCTTAGTGTCCGGTAGTACGGATAGACATTTTAAATTTCTTGTCTTATATTCTAGAGGAAGAAACGAAAGCTCATTTTCTCTTAGGCTTTTCAGAGAAACACATGATAAAACATTAAAGCTAGCCATTAGACAACTGGGAAGAGAGTGCATGACTCCAAAGAAAATAGAGGCATGAAGAATATTAAGATAAGTGAAGGAGGGCGCCTGGGTGGCTCAGATGGTTAAGCGTCTGCCTTCGGCTCAGGTCATGATCTCAGGGTCCTGGGATCGAGTCCCGCATCGGGCTTCCTGCTCCTTGGGAGCCTGCTTCTCCCTCTGTCTCTCTCTCTCTCTCTCTGTCTCTCATGAATAAATAAATAAAATCTTTTAAAAAATAAAAAAATAAAAAGATAAGTGAAGGAATAATAGAGAATTAGTAAAGAAAACCTGAAGGAAAAAAAATAAATTAAATAATTAGTAAGAATATGATAAATAAGAAAATAATATAAATATAAATATAAACAGCCATAATTAAAATGTGTGTGTATGTGCGGGTGAGGGGGGAATTACACTGTTTGTTAAAGGAAGGTTTTACAAATCCAGCTGTATGATGTTAACAAGTACTGGACCTAAAAACACATGGGCTGAGAGTTTGAAAACAAAAGAATATGAAAATATAGGCCAAACACTACATAAAGGAAAGAAAATGGAATTCAAGGAGAAAACAAAATTGTGAATGGTGTTGAGGATGAGTCACATGGTATGGTAGTTAACGAGCATCGTTCTGGAACCAGCCTGTGTGGGTTTGGGTCCAAGGTGGCTCTTTGCTTGCAAGCTAAGAGTAACTGGATATTCACTCTTTTTTTTTTTTTTAAGATTTTATTTATTTATTTGACAGAAAGAAAGTGAGAGAGCACAAGCAGGGGGAGCTACAGAGGCAGAGGGAGAACCCGCCTCTTGGCTGAGCAGGGAGCCCCATGTGGGACTCTATCCCAGGACCTTGGGATCATGACCTGAGCTGAAGGCAGACTCCTAACCCACTGAGCCAGTGAGCCACCCAGGCACCCCCAGATATTCACTCTTTATATCAGGTATCTCCTCCATAAAACTGGAATAATAATGACACATAATACTATTGACCTACTAGAGTTAAAAAGTACTTAAACACTGCCTGTTGTTTAGGGAGCTCATTAAAGTTAGATATTATTCAGGGTGCATCAAAGGTTTAATTTATCAAGACACATAGTAATGATAAAGGTGAATTTCTCACCTTTTAACTATGAAGTTCGCTTATTTTGCTGACTGTATAATTGTTAGATAATATTTTTACATAAAGTTTTAAACTTTCACAAGCTTATGTTACTATATCTCTCATAGTAATGATAAATGATAAAGGAGCGCAGCTGAAACTGTAACCAAAGCCTAACAAAATATTGTTGCAATACATTAAAAGTTTTTTGATAGTTATAAAAATTAATTGATAAATCCATTATTATAATGAGGTCCTTTTAATTCATCTCCCTCTGAAACAGAGAAAATACATTTTAAAAGAAATTATAGAGTGGATTGTAATAAGGCAATTAACCAGCTTATGGTCATAGACAGATAAATATAATTGTGTATCTGAAATGCTAGAAATAAATTTGTATTCAAGTAAATTTGGGCCATTCAATAAAGCAGATCACATACTGGGCATTAAAGAAACTCAACAATTTTCTCAAAGCAGAAAACACGTAGGCTATTTTTCTGAACATTATGAGAAAAATTGGAAATTTGCAGCAAAAGAGTAGTATTTCTTCCCTCCCCTACCCCCAATTTTATGTATATGGAAAGTAAGAAACATACTACTAAATTTTTCTTGGGCTAAAGAAGAAATGAAATGAAAATCAGAAAGTGTTTTAAAGTGATGGCAATGAGATCACTATATATTTAAACCATCAGCGTCCAGGATGGCATTCAGAGGAAATGTACAGCCTTCAATATATGTAATAGAAAATAAGAAAGATTGAAAATACAACAACTAAGATTTCAATTTAAGAAGTTAGAAAAAAAATAAACTTTAAAATAGAAATAACAGGGATGCCTGGGTGCTCAGTCGGTTAAGCATCTGCCTTCGGCTCAGGTAATGATCCCAGGGTCCTGGAATCGAGTCTCACATGGGGCTCCTTGCTCACGGGGAGTCTGCTTCTCCCTCTGCCTGCCACTCCCCCTGCTTGTGCTCTCTCTCTGGCAAATAAATAAAATCTTTAAAAAAAATAAAAATAAAAAATAAAATAAAATAGAAATAACATAATAATTACAAATATATGAAATAATAGAAAAAATGTAGGTTTGGTTAATATAAACAAGCTTATTTTATAAGATTAATAAAATGGACAAGCTATGAGGAAATCTGATAAAGAAAAATGGAAGAAGACCAAAGCAAACAAACAACAACAAACTGGAAATGAGGAAAAAGACATAAGTACAAATACAGAATAGTTATAAAAAACAAGAAAATGGAGTACGAACTGTGGCGGTCGGCGTCATGGCAGGGCAGGCATTTAGAAAGTTTCTTCCCCTCTTTGACCCGAGTTTTAGTTGAAAGGAGCGCAGCTGAAACTGTAACCAAAGGAGGTATTACGCTTCCAGAAAAATCTCAAGGAAAAGTGTTGCAAGCAACAGTAGTAGCTGTTGGATCGGGCTCTAAAGGAAAGGGTGGAGAGATTCAACCAGTTAGTGTGAAAGTTGGAGATAAAGTTCTTCTCCCAGAATATGGAGGCACCAAAGTAGTTCTAGATGACAAGGATTATTTCTTATTTAGAGATGGTGACATTCTCGGA
>NC_138378.1:80606140-80648355 GCF_054177405.1 Leptonychotes weddellii | reverse complement strand
GTAGTAGCTGTTGGATCGGGCTCTAAAGGAAAGGGTGGAGAGATTCAACCAGTTAGTGTGAAAGTTGGAGATAAAGTTCTTCTCCCAGAATATGGAGGCACCAAAGTAGTTCTAGATGACAAGGATTATTTCTTATTTAGAGATGGTGACATTCTCGGAAAGTATGTGGACTGAAATCATTATTAAAATGGCATGAAGTAAAGCTGCCCATTCCAGTGAAGTTGTGAAATCTTTCATCATGTAAATAATTTTCATGTCTCTCTTTTATAATAAACTAATGGTATCCAAAAAAAAAAAAAACAAGAAAATGCTACAGGCAAATTTGTGTCACTAAATTTCAATTAAATTAATATTTTTGATACAATATACATTAACCAGGACTTATTAAATGCAATGAGAATTAATATACCTAAATAAACAAATCACCATAGAATTTGAAAAAAAACTTCAACAAAACAACTTACCTGTAACATGGATATCAGTTTTAGACAGTTTGTAAATGAGTTTTACCAAAATGTCAACAGATAGTCTCGATGTTAGAAATGTTGGAAAAACAGATATTAAAATGTATTACTCAACTCATTCCACAGTGCTAAAGCAAACTTGAAATCAAATCCAAACGAATAGCGCACAGAAAGGAAAATCCATAGATCAATCTAAATTATAAACCTAGAACCTGAACTTTTAACCAGGAGGCTTTTTCTCAAGAATGAAACATTTACATGAGTTCCTATGCTCAAGATTAAATCTTTTAAAAATATGATTATCTTAGTAGAAGATAAAGAATTTTAAAAACACCTGTTTCTGACTTAAAAGTTAAATAAAATTCAAAAGACTTATTAAGCTAAGGATAAAAGGGCAATTTCTAAGTCTTAGATATTTATAACAAACCCAGAACAACCAATATATGCCATTTTTGTTAAACTGAGGGGGGAGATGAAGATGTCTCTCTATATGACTTTCATTCAGAACCTCTCAGATAATGCAATCATGTTTGGAAAGTAATAAAATATCTAAAGACAGGAAAGACAAACACAAAAATATCAAATTAACTCAAATATCCAAACACTGAGAAGCTTCCCTTTTTTTTAGAAATAAATGTCACAGTGTTGGTGATCCTGATACATCATTGTGTAATAATTATGATTGAGATACAGTATTAGGGAGAAAAAGAGAGGGAGAATGCGGGGGGGGGGGTAGGAAAATGATGAGAGACAAGTAGAGGCAAAAGGAGAGACATCTCTCCATAGAAATTTCTGGGATAGAGAAGTGGGGAGGTAGAAGGGATGAAATGACAGAGAAACAGTCAAGGAAAGACAAACACAGAGAAACAGGCTCCAGGGTAGCATGGACAGATGGGAACTGCCCTTAGTTTGATATAGTTTTTAAATAAGTAGAGTAACCAAAATATTTTCCTCTCTAGAAAGTTGTAAAGAAAGCCCCTGAGTTGCTCCCCTCTCACTGTCCCCACCCTCCCACCCACTGCTTCCCCCCTGCTAAGACAATTTTAAACTAGACATATGTTCTTTGTCTTACATTTTCTAGTTCTTTTTCTTTTATTTAACAGAGGTATAGAGAGGACTAACCTGGCAGCCAGACCACCCTAGTACTTTCAGGTTTTGCATCCATAAGCAGATACCTATTCCTTGCATTTGCCCCCTTTTGGTGGTGGGGCTTATTGCTGGCATACTTGCTTGGTATTTGTTCCTACTTATTTCTGCATTTGGGGCATCCCAAGTTCTGTGATTTTCTTTATGCCAATTACCTGATTTTCATTCTTGGCTGAGTGATACTGAAAAAGTCAAAGAGTCTTCCATAAAGTGCGAATTACAATAAAGCTTGTTTTACAGTTTTGTTTTATCAGTCACTAAGATTATGCTTTGCAAAATGCTAAACAAATATTAGTTATTTTTAGAATGTCAGCATATCTTAGTATACTCTCCTCTGGTACCAGACACAGCCACTGAGGTATTATCAATAAATTACCAACAACACTTCAACACAGCTCGGAAGTTTCACCTGAATAACTTCCAAATTATAAAACACTAAGAATGTAAAAAAAGGGAGAAAATGAAAATATTGAATGAAACCATAGAACCATTCAAGTTGAGATATAAATCTGTACCTCATATAAAAATGAATCACTTCAATTTCAGGGCTCTGGTCTGCATTAATGTCCAGCTTGGTAGGGAATGAACATGGCACAATTCCAGATATTATCAATATATACCAGAGACACAATTTCTTGACTTTTAAATAAAATAGGAAACAAGATCATGGCTTGTTCAAGCTGCTAATGAATCGAACCGTAAGCCCATGACAGAAGTAAGAAAAGAGGATGGGGGAACCCAGAACTGAAGACAAAATTGTGAAAGACCTCTGGGGAACTGGAAGCTGGTTGGGTCATTGTGAAGGAAGAAAATGGGAACCCAAGGTGGAGGGGGGCCAGGAGCCAAGTGAGAGACTAGGCTGTGGAAGAGCTTTCTGGTGTGTTCGACTCTCTCTTTATGTAAGCTGGGTGGATCTTCGCTTTCCTGGAGGGCATCGAGGGCAAGTGAACATAAAGAGGAGGTGGCAGCATCAACGAATGCAGTCCAGCTAGGGAGAAAGAACAGGTGGCCAGCTCGGTCCTGCCTCCCCCTAGCCCAACCCCAGGAACCACATACCATCAACCTTGGGAAGGAGCATTTGGAAAATTGTAGCAGGGATACTGCTGGTTCTCTGATGGGCAAGGCCACCTGTCAGAAGTGGAGTTGACACCCAATGGGAGCACCAGTTCTTGGACCTGAATTCTTGTCCCAAAGATGCTTTTAAACTCACTTTGACGGGCGTCGTGTAGGACTGTAGCTTCCACTCTTTCTCCAGAAATAAAGCCAAGAGGGCTGACACCCCAAGAGAATAATAAATCACAGGGGAAAATGACGAGACATTTGTGAGTTCAAGATCTAGGGAAGACTTTATCAAAAAAAGAAAAAGGGGGGCACGTGGGTGGCCCAGTAGGTTAAGCGACTGACTCTTGGTTTCTGCTCAGGTCGTGATCTCGGGGGCATAAAATCAAGCCCGAATCTGGCTCTGTGCTCAGCACGGATGGAGTCTGCTTGAGTTTCTCTCTCCCTCTCCCTCTGCCCAACCCCCAAATAAATAAATAAGTCTTTAAAAGAAAAAAAAAGAGGAAGTAAGTAATAATGAATCATGAAAATTTTGAACTTAAACTAAGCACAGAATATATATTTTTACAGATAAGGCATAAAATTGCGTAGCAGACACATAAGCTGTATAATAAGAAGAAACATTTGGAGATACTGGTATAAGTAATATAAAATATGACATAGAGAAATTAAGCTAGAATAAAGAAAAAAATTAGTAACTGGAGGATAAGGTCAAGAAATACTTTTAAAAAGGTATACATAAAGATAGAAAGAATGGCAAAATAAGGGATAAGTCTGGAGATAAGGATTATAAAAATTGAAGTGTCATTAGCCATAGGATATATATATATATATCAGAACAGAAAAAAGTCAATAGGAAGAAAGAAATATTTGAAAGAATGGTTTAAAAAGTCTTCAGTTTAAAAGATGAAAAATGCATATGTAGTATTAAACAGAAAGGTAAGAGCCCACACTTGTATCTAGTGTTATAATAATTGACATAATCTAGTACAGAAGACATTTTAAAAGCTTCCAGAGAGAAATATGCAGATAGCTTACAAAAGTACAAGTATCAGATTAAAATCAGATTTCTCAATGGCTACACTGCATGCCAGACGGTAACGGAATAATATTTATGTGTTGATGGAAAAGAAATGTGAACATATATTTTTATCCAGTAAGGCTATAATTTAAATGTGAGGGCAAAATATTATTCTAAGGCATATAAGACTTCATAAAATTTACTATGCAAAATTTTCTCTGAAAACACTCTTGGAGGAAGTATTCAAACAAATATAAATGGATTCAGGAAGAAACAAGATTTAGGAGATAACACTGAATAAGTAGGTCAACAAAGCTTTATAGTGGTCTAAATAAACAGTGTCCCCAAATTAAGAAAAGAGCAGAAAAGATAGAGTTGGTAAGGTTGGGGGTTTAGCAGATAGAAAGCAGAGAGAAGAAGAAAATGGATATTGATGTCCTTAAGAAAAAGATGGGAAGAAATACACATAAGTATGCAAAAGCTATACATGTGTGTGAGTCACCAAGAGAAAAATCAAATGAACAAACTTTCAAACCAGAGAAAGAAAATTTGAATTATTTAATGCACTTTGGAAAGAAGACTGAACACATAGTAACTAGAGAGTCCAAAATATATACATGATAGAGAAAACCTGATATACAAAAGCAGAAGCAAGTCCTAATGTAATAGTAATTATAATAAATGTAAAAGGGCTAGACTACAAAATAAGAAG
The DNA here is from genome assembly GCF_054177405.1 of Leptonychotes weddellii. NCBI lineage: Eukaryota > Metazoa > Chordata > Mammalia > Carnivora > Phocidae > Leptonychotes > Leptonychotes weddellii. Next base: position 80,643,953 of record NC_138378.1, on the reverse strand, counting down.
ATAAAGCCTCTCTGATTGTATAAACCATACACAGGTCAGGCAAGACAGCAATTTCAATATTAGGAAAAATATAATTTTAAGTAATAAACATAAAAAGAGAAAATAAGGGGAGTGCTATACTAGTTAAAGGAGTAACAGGAAAGAGGTTATGAAAAAAACCTGAATGTGTGTAAACCTAGCAATAAAATTATAAATAAATCAATCTGTTAGAATTAAGAGATTTTAATATCTCTCAGTACTTGGAAGCTCATATACCAAAAATATAAAAATTGAGCAAACTGTATAAGATACAAAAGCAAGAGGGAACATTTTCAAAAACTGAATCTGCTCTGGGTCACAAAATATACCACATACAGTCTACACACACACACATACACACACACACACACACACACATTACTATAATGCAATAATATTAGAAATCAACACATGTAAAGGAAATATATTACAGCTACAAAATTTCACACATTGAAAAATTCTATTAAATAATTCTTCACTGAAGACGAAATATTTATTGAAATAATGAATAAATGAAGTAATTTAAATTAACAAATGTGGCCTACAGCTAAGGCTTTGAGGAAAATATATGTGCAATTTAAGAAGCTATGAGAAGAGCAAAAAAGTAAATGCAAAGAAACAAGGAGGATAGAAATAATAAAGAATGACCAATAAGGGTAAGAGTAGAAATCAAGATTCACTTGGAATCTTTGCTATCTAAAGTCAGGAGCAGAACAGATTTGCCCAGTAAGGAGAATTTTCCTTAATCAACTCTAAAAGTGGGCGCCTGGTGGCTCAGTTGGTTAAGCGACTGCCTTCGGCTCAGGTCATGATCCTGGAGTCCAGGGATCGAGTCCCACATCGGGCTACCTGCTCAGCAGGGAGTCTGCTTCTCCCTCTGACTCTCCCCCCCTCATGTGTTCTCTCTCTCTCTCTCATTCTCTCTCTCAAATAAATAAATAAATAAAATCTTTAAAAAAAATTCAACTCTAAAAGTACCTAATAAGACACAAAGCACATATTACATCATTGCGTAGGTTTTATCTATGAATAGAAAATCCATCTGTGTAAATCATCCTGTTAATGGGCTAAAGGAGAAGAATGGCATGATCATTTTAATCTTCACAGTAAAAGTATTTGATAAGGTTCTATCCTAATCTCTGATATAAAACACTAAAAAATGAGGAGTAAAAGGGGGCATCCTTATTTTGAAAAAGCAAAAGCCTAACCCTGACTGATAGTAGCAAAACTTTTGATGCATTACCTCAGGATGAGAAATAGGGAATTCCCTGCAATCACGATGTGTAGTGGGGAGCTGAAGAAAGCTTAGATGTCGCTTATTAGGGGGAAAAGGATAATAGAAATTTTGTCTTGGGAAAAGATGGAATACTAGAAAGCAAGTCAAAAGTAAAGAAGTAAACTTTATACTGCACCGTGAGTAAGTTTTAAGAAGAGTAGTAAGTTTAAAATCAGCAACTGACAAAGACCTACAGCACAACACTACTAATATGAATTTGGAAAACCCACAAATATAAGAATATTCTTTTCAAAAATGCATGCATCACTTCGAATATATTTTAAATACGGTGTGTTTGTTGACTATGGAGCCAGAGTCCAGTCAAGCAAACGGAATCCATGTCAGGTAGTTTAGCAGAGGAAATATAACTCAGAGAACTAGTAGCATAATTGTCAGAGGCAAGCACTGAAAACTGGAGAAAATGTAATAATTGCAGAAACTATGGCACATTGCCAAGGATGGAGGTGCAGAGCCAAAGAGCCAGGCCACATAGGGCAGCTGGAACCTTAGAAAAAAAGGCATTCAGAGGTATTCTCATGGAGCCTGTGGAGATGGCAACTGGAAATGTGAAGGGGGTCCCCCCAGCGGTGCCGGAACAGATCAGCTCCGTAATTTGCAGGGCTTAGTGCAAAATGGAAATGCGTGACCGCTTGCTTAAAATACAAGAATTCCAAGATGGTGGCAGCAGAGCATTAAACCAGGTGTGGGGTCCTTCCGTGTGCAAGGCCCATAAATCTGGCCCCAGCTGGGCATCTGGGGAGGCAGGGAACATGGTGGGCACTAAAATCAGGCAACGGCCGCTGCCCAGCAAAATCTGCGGTCACAGCCAACGCTGCCAAGAGCAGAGAGACAGGAGTACCATCACCCGGCTTTTCCCTCCCCTCCTTTCTTGTGTTCTTCCCTCAACGCTTCTCATGGACCCAGCCTCACCAGACGCGAGCTGGTAAGGGAGCCTGGACATGTATTTCACATGGGGTGAGTTCCTCGTGTTAGAAAGCAGACCAGGGAGGGAAAGGGCACTGGATCTGAGACTCATCTAGGGCCTTTACAGAAGAGGGAAACAAAGGAGCTAGGAAACGGAGGCTGAAATAATAATAAAATGAGGGATAAGTCCTATGCAGACCAAGGCCACCGGTGCACCGTTTGAACTAAGCAACTGTGTGTGTCTGAGATAAACGACGACAAAACAATAACGTTATTAAAAATAATAAAAATAACATTAATGGAGTGAAAACTCGTATCATAAAAATTTTCAAACCAGCCAATCTTCTGTAATGCTCACTTAATTGTTTTAAATTTGGTCTGCGGGAGCTCAGAGAACCAATTGCTCTGAATTTTGATAAATCCATAGTATGTCCATGGGACTGTGTCGTTTCTATTAGCTAAAGACGAGATCCAAGTTGAATGTAAAATAGCAGTGACTTAGATGAGACAATTTGCTTGACACTTTAAAATTGTTAATCGTTTCTCCAAGTCAAGAAACGGTCAGGACCCAGATTATTCAATATGCTAAAGAGACAAAGGGAATGATAGAAGAGAAACACATATCCAGGGCTCAGTATGTGTCGGTGGTCAGCTTTGCGTGGGTGGGCCCATCTAATATCTCAACAACGGCATGTGGGAAGTACTAAGGAGTAGCTCATTTTATAGATGAACTGCTCAATGAACAGAATTGTTAAAAGCTTGCCCATATCACATTACTAACAAGTGGCAGAGTTAGAATTTGAACTCACTCATCTTCCAGCTAAAATAAATTAGAGAGGTAATAAATTGATCAATAGATAGGTGGCCTTTGGCTTCTAAATTCTAGCGCTAATCTTCTCTTTAAGAAAACTGGTTTGGTTTTCACAGCAAAGGATCTAAGAAGTAGTCTTCTTCCCTCTTGGCATAGAGCGGAGTCGGGACTGATGGGCAGGAAGATTCTTATCTCTGTCAGTCTCCATCCTTGCTTGGTCCTGTGTGATTTTCCAAAAGCAGGGATGCCTCAACCATAGTAGAGGGTTGCTCCAAATATGACCTACCAGAGTCCACAGGATATAATGGGATTTGAGATAAATCAAAGAGAGAAACCGAAGAATACAGGCTGCTTACTTCATGTCCGGATATGTAAGTCCTTTATTTCTTTTACTGAAAATATGATACCCCACCTATCTTTATAGCCTGGGACTCCATTTTATCTTTCTATCTATGAAATGGACTGCTCCTTTAAAATACCTTGGAGGTGGGCACCAGTTTCTCCCTCTGGTTGATTGAAATGTGATATGTAATCAAAGCTATTAAAATATTAAAAGTTCCATTATTGTGTATTGATCAGGATGAAAAAACAGTGGCTAGTAAGGTTAAAGGCAATTTTTTTTTTTTTTAAAGAAAAGAAACTATCCTGGGCGCCTGGGTGGCTCAGATGGTTAAGCGTCTGCCTTCGGCTCAGGTCATGATCCCAGGGTCCTGGGATCGAGTCCCGCATCGGGCTCTCTGCTCCTTGGGAGCCTGCTTCTCCCTCTGCCTCTCTCTCTCTCTCTCTCTCTCTCATGAATAAATAAATAAAATCTTTAAAAAAAAAAAAAAGAAAAGAAAAGAAACTATCCAACTTTCTGGCCTTTGTCAATGAACACCTGGTTGTCTATACTCATTACACATAGAATTTGTTAAAAGTTTATATTCATGTTGTTATAAAAGTGCTCTGTTGATTGACTTGCTCAGTAATTATAGGTTGAGCTTTCCAGTAAATCCCAAACTTACTTGGTTCTGCTTTGGATTATTTTGAGTAGGAAGGAAACAGCCCATAAACAAAGAATCATTCTGGAAAGAAACACAAGAATTGACGGCATCAGTGCTACATCAATATTTCAGGAAAAATCTGCTTTGTCCTCCTCCATTATTTTAGGATCTGCTCCTCTTGCTTCGCTAAATGGCAGTAATTCAGCCTTTGAATTTCTTGAGGAAAATAAAGTTTGAATGTCAGGATCAAGACCAGTGATTAGGAAGAGGTGAGGCCAAGGTGAAGCATCCTTAATCCTCTAAAACAAATCCTTATAAAATAAAGAAGTAACGTAGAATTCTGAAAGGATTGTGCTGTTTGGGGAGGTTTTAAGTTGTCAAGATGATGTAAAATAGAAAAAGTGCAGTGATATTCTCCAATCCCCTTGCTTGTCAATAGCATGTATCACAACTGAAATGACAGAGGTGACATTTTCAGGGAGACAGTGTGGGCAAGTCTCTTAGGAGGCTACTCAGCTGGGCACACATGACAAAGGATGAAGGCGGTGGAAAGACCCAGGAGAAAATGAGCAGGGAGTAAAGAAGTGCCTGGTTCATCACTACTGGTTATAATCCCACTTCTTAGCTCAGAAGGTGTCTCCCCCCACCCCCACAGGTCCTTACAAACGTCACTGCTCATTTGGCATCAATCAATTAACATTAGATTTACTAAAGTATTATTTGCATGCATAGTATTTTCACAGGGGGAAAAAAAAGAGCAAGCTAAAAGCCTAACAAAGAAGCAAGTTTAAGTTTCTCAGGGAGGCAGGTTCCAATGACTTTTCCTTTCCACCTGTGGATGGCTTTTCCTTTCACCCACACCGTCACCTTTGCCGAGGGTAGTGACCAGTGCTCCCGAGGGAGACTCCTCACAGCAATGTTTCTTTTTGCTCAGACACCATACCTTTCAAGTATTTTCTTCTTGTCTGCAAAATTACATATTTAATCATTTAAACGTTATACATGCTCACTATTGAGAATTCGTCCAATCCCATTAAGTCACAGAGGTTTCTCTTTTCATAATCAAGTTGCCTAGAAATACTATTCTTAACGTTAGATATGCTTTCTCAAGTTTACACACACACACACAAGCACATGCACACACACAGATGTATCGACAAATTGGAGTATCTCGCTCTATATTAAATGCGGTACTCTACATTCTTTACTTCTTATTATACTGCAAATATTTTCTCACACCACGACATAGTTCTTGAAAACACCATTGATTGCTGCTACTTAATATATCATCATGCAGATGTACCACAATCTACTTAGCTATTGCCCCAATACTGGACATTCATTTTTCCCTGAGGTCATGTGTCTACTTTGTGATTTAGGATTGCAAGGACCTTTTCTCTAGTACATAATTTTCTCTCTAATATGGGTGAGTTGTTTTCCAATTTTACATTCACAGAAGTAACTAAGGAGTCTGACTTCAGGCAAAAATCTCTTGTGTGATTTTTCAGGCCTGACCACAGGCAATGATAAGGTTTTGCCTGGCGGATCTCACTGCGGAAACTCTCCCCACACCGAACTTGGGACAGAGCCAGTGTATTAACATCTTCTGGACTCAGTTAAGAACTCAGTACCCAGCCCCCGCAGTCCACTCTGACTCCTTTCCCACTCTTCCCCACTCCCCTTCTTCTCCTTCCATGGACTCTTGCCCTGGGTCTACAAAACACAAAACAGGAGGCTTTTGTTTAGTGCATCTGGCCCGTGGGATCATTTCCTGTGCCTACAATGCATGTCACCTGACCCTTGACAAGTGTGGTTCCATCAGGAAAATGAAACACAAGGGAGCTGGTGCCTACTTTTGCCTATCACAGTAAGTGAAGAAAGGCTTGATTGTTACGGTCAGTTTGGCTCATTGTCCTAACCGACCACCTCCTCTCCTGGCAGCTCAACATTGATAAGGGGTTCTTTTCTCCATCTTTCAGATTTACAGTTGAACACCATCTCTAATTTTTTTTTTCAGTTTCCCAAGGAATAGAAGAAAAAACAAAAAGTTAAAAATGAAATAGAAATCAAAAATGAAAATGAGGGGCACCTGGGTGGCTCGGTCGGTTAAGAGGTTTAGTGTCTGCCTTTGGCTCAGGTCATGATCTCAGGGTCCTGGGATTGAGCCCCGCATTGGGCTCCCTGCTCAGGGGGAAGTCTGCTTCTCCCTCTCTTTCTCCCTCTAACTACGTCTCCCTCTGCCTGCCGCTCCCCCTGCTTGTGCTCTTGCGTGCTCTCTCTCTGTCAAATAAATAAATAAAATCTTTAAAAAAATTAAAATGAATAAATTAAAAATGAAAGAGGCTAGAATAATGAGATTCATATTTGTGGGGCAATTTCTCATTTTGAAGAGCGTCTAGGCATTTTTAATCTACATTTCACATTCAATTGATATTTACTTCCTCATGAAGTCATTATAAACATTTTATAAAGAAGGTATTATCTATCCATTTCACAGATAGAAAAAGTCAGATGCCAAATCAAAATAACAACCTCTTGAAAATATTCAACTTTCTTTCTGCAGCAATAAATCTGAGTAAATTTCCTCTTGGCATGCAGTGAAATACTTTAGAATAGAGAGACTTTATACTTCTGATTCTATTTAAAGACAATTTGTGTAAACAAATACTAAAGATCAACATGCATCTACTTTGAGTTCAGGGCACCAAGTAAAACATCATTTTTCTTCATGTTTCCTCAGAAATAGGTTTTTGCCCTTGGGGAGACAAGCTTTCCAGGGGAAGCAAAAATAAAAATCCTGATTTTCGTTTTTACAGCGTGTTCCCTCCTCTGGTCAGAAGTGATTCTCAGGAGAACTTTATTCCTCACAGGAAATAAAGCATATTTAATTCCCGTCAGTTTGAACTCAAAAACTTGGACAGATGGAAAGAACAGTGCAGAACACTATAAGAAATGCACCTGCTTCCTGATCCTGTATGCTTTTACCATTTTCAATCATTCACCCTGGGGAAAATGAAATGTCCATACTAAGATGTAACTTTATTATGTTAAGAGAAAAAGTGCAAACATAAGATAGGATCCTCTCCCTTTAGAAGATACTCATAAAGAGGCAAAACAAAACTTGGAGGTGTGGGTTTTGGAGAGGCCACTGAGAGGAAATGTAAAGTGGATGCATTACTTATGAGTGGGCATGTTTACTAGTCTGTGGTTCTAACAAATGTTCATCTGGCTGCTTCATCTTTACTCCTATTCTTCTATTTTAGAGATTTATATTTGATGGAATCTCAGCAAAATGACATAGAAAATGATTTTTGTAACTATTGCTGAAGAAAATCACTGGAGGTACATAAATTAGGCCTATGCCCCCCATACTTCCTTAATTAACTCCGTAAGTTTCTCTGCTTGTCAGCCGTGCTGAGAATGTACGTGCCTTGAGTATGAGTTAGATATTTCAGGATCTTGCTAGACTAATTAATGTATCTATTCTTCAAATATGTTTGGGAGACAATGTTAGCTATGTATTGAGCCAGCTTCTACGATTCATCTGACAATGAGTAAGAAAAAACAAACAAAGAAAACTGGACCTCCAGGAACTGGGCCAAGGATGTCAAATCGGGCATTAGAGCAAATGGAAAGACTCTGAGAAATGAAAGGCACAGTGTTTGATAAAGTGCTGCGGAAACATGGGGATAGAGACGGAAACCCTGTGAGTCGCACCAGGTTTTTCTACCTGTCAGATTAGCTCGCTGTAGATTAAAATGTAGCAAAATCAGGAGCGTTGGGATAAGAAAAGTAAAAGGGTATGAAATAAGAAAAACCGTCCTCGAGATCTTTCTCAACAAGTAAACACTTCGAGGCCCTTTATTAAGTCTGTATTTGATGGCCAGAGATAAAAAATAAGTTTATATTTGCAGCAAGTAATATCAAACTGCTTTTAACTGTAATATCAAGACTAACTTTGTTGTCGGCACTTACAAATGCCTTGGTTGATGAAAGTGCTTTTGGAGTTTTTCGGGTGCATTTGCATTTCACACATTTTATGTTTCCCAGGAAGGACTGCTGCCCAGTCAAAATGATACATGTTGATATTTGCATTGATGAATCCTATATATGATCTCGATTCCAGAATAGTTTCTAGAGGAGTTTAATTTATAAACATTCACCCCATAGTCCAATCTGCTTACCATTATTTTTAAAACACCAAGCAGTTTACACTGTGGATGCATTCCAAACTTACAAACAAGTAGGCCTGTAAAGACAGTGAGGCCGGTTTCCTGACCGCCGGCAAATGCCTCTGTCTGCTTCTCCTACTTTCTGCCCCTCCCCTGCAGGGCACCGTAGCACCAACCGAACCTCGTCTTGCTGCAGTGTTGTGCGCGCATCGGAAGGATCTCCCAATTAGACCCAGGTTTTGCCTTGAAGGACATGCTTCGCTTTTTAAAGCTTTGGTGGTCGTTCCCATCCTTCACTTGCAAGGTGTAAAACATTAAGGGATCATCTTAGTTATACCGTCTTGTTGAAGCAGTAAACAGCTGCAGAGGCTGATTTAAAACAGAAGACAAGCTAACACACTGTAATCTCTGAGATCAATTCGTTTGGGTTATTCCCTTAATCTGAACAAATTATGAGCTAAAACAACAAAACTTGAAGATGAGAATAAAATGAAATAAGGGGAAAATGAAATAATAGAAATGGCACCAAGTACTATTTCTTGTAATCCTCACACAAAACCCCACAATAGAAGAGTCTCATAGACTGGGTGTTTTCTTCTCAGTCACAAATATTAGTGACACCTCCATGGGCCTTGGCTATGCTGGGCTTCCATTGTTTGTTACTTGGCTTATTTTTTGGGGAAAATGACAAGGATTCTTTTTTTTTTTTTAATTTTTTTATTCTTATGTTAATCCCCATACATTACATCATTAGTTTTTGATGTAGTGTTCCATGATTCATTGTTTGTGCATAACACCCAGTGCTCCATGCAGAACATGCCCTCTTTAATACCCATCACCAGGCTAACCCATCCTCCCACCCCCCCTCCCCTCTAGAACCCTCAGTTTGTTTTTCAGAGTCCCATCGAATGACAAGGATTCTTGATGGCTCGTATACCATCTTGGACAGAGGGCGGCGCGCTCTGCGGCAACACCAGCCCTTGACGGATAGTGGCTTCACCAGACTCCCAACACTGTTGTCCTTCAGAGCAGGGCTAGCTCTCTACGTGGTTTTGACTCAGGGCCTTCACATTAAAAGTGGAGTTCTTTTCTTTGATAACTTAGTTCCTCCTAATATCCAGCCAGAGTAGAGAGGGGCTTGGCTCAATGACTTAAATTTAGGGAGGCAAGTTTTGGCCATATGAGAAATTCAAAGATTTCAATATTAAGATTCAGCTAACCAGCACAAAATTTTCTTAAAGAAGATTATATTTTACACTGGTTTAACATGTGAACCACAAACATGTCATTATATTATTTGATTTTAAAAGGCAGAAAGTCATAATTTGTTTTATTAAAAAATATCCAGAATAAAGGCTTTCAGATTTTCAACACAAAGAAAGAGAATCGTAATCAGAACTTTAAAAATATTTTTCATTGACTTATCTGATAGGGATTAATATTTAGCTATAAATTATTTCTGAAATGTATATGATGACTTTTTCATTTCACAAATGTACAATAAATGTTATTTAATAAAACAAATGGTGGTGTGTGACTAGGTAAAATAGTGTAAATTTCACAAAAGAAGTTTTCAGAAAAAGACATTCATAGGAATAAGCATCAAATGTAACTAAAATTTTCCGAGAATGAGCAGTCAAGAAATTTTATAAGAGTAATGCTACTATAATGGTGTCTATAGGTCTAAGACTCTTTGATAAACATGTAAAATGCATAGTGATTTACTTGATTTGTTACTAATATTATCATATTGGAGATGTTTAATATAATAAATGCTAGAAAAATATATAAATTATAATTTTTAGTTCTAGATGAAAAACTAAAAATGTCCTTGTATATGCATGTGTGTGTATCTTCCCTTTTTCTATGGATTTTGTTTCTACCTTGTTTCTTCCCTAGACTTCTGCATCTCTAACTAGAAATAAAAATCTTAGCTTATGTCACAAATGATTCTGGAACTTCTTATTTGGCCTTTAAAAAATTTTTAAACTGTGCTCATTTTGATTTTAACTCCTACCACTTATTTGCTTTTCATGGTTACTGCAAAGATGAAAACACCACACTGGGTAAAATCACAATTATTAAAAGTCTGTGCACTTCTGGAAGATAGAAACAATAGAAATATATGTTGCTAGCTTTCCTATTAATGTTACCAAAATTATAACTGAGAGGCATAATAATTATCAAAAGAGGTGTCACTTCAGTGAAGACGAAATTCCTCCTACAAAAGTATTGCTCTAAAATAAAATTATTCCAAACTATGCAAAAATATGTCATCTAGACGTTTCTATATTTCATTATTTTATTACTTTTATTCATTTCTAAAATGAAGATCAGCTATGTTTTATTTTTATGATGCTTTACTTTATCAAGCATAATATAAATTCCAAATGTTTACTAATCATATTAATATGGACCTTGCAAAGATGAAAATAGTTTAGAGCATATATTCCTGTAAGGTCATCAGTCATTTTTATGCTACAGAGAAATAATCTTCTTGGTATGTTGCCTGGGAAGTGAACTCTCTTTTAAATCATCTCAATTTAGATTTTCTCCCCCCTCCCTTTGGAATGCATTTTATATGAGCAACAAATAAATAGTAATGATTTGTGCTTTTGTTGTGCATGCAAATCTTATATGTGACACAGAGAAGAAAGAATTCTAACAATTTACCACAATGTATTTGGATAGATACAAATGCCTACAACAGTCTTTCTAATCTACAGACTCTGAGAAATCACTGGAAGAATAAAGGTTAACTTAAAATAAAAAATAAAAACAAAACAAACAAACAAACAACAATAAAAAAACAAGGAAAAAAAGCTGATCTGTAATGGAGCAAATCACTATATTGCTGGTGGGAAGGAAAAGGGAAAAGAAGTACTTCTGGAGCAATTTTGTGTGTGACAGATTCACAAATAACAAAATTATGAAGGCTGCAGTGGAAGAAAGAGGGCATGAAAATGAATCACTTAAATGACCAAGGAAAACCCTAGAACTGTGGAAGTTATGATTCAAGAATCTTAAACATGTAAAGAATAATACACAGATAAAATTATAGTTTTGAAGAAAGGGAAGTCAAAGTATCGACACACCAGTTTTTGTTCTTCTGTGGCAGGAAGTTAATATTGAAAATATTAAAAATGTTGGAAATGTTGGAAATGTTGAGCATGTTTGGTTAAAAGGCAAACTATGGGGACTCTAATCTTTGAGCTATTTCAGGACTCCTTTGCCCCCATTTGCTTCAGAGGGATTATTTTTAAGCAACTAGTATCTGGGGAAAACCTTATGGCCTTAAAGTTCTACAATATTTCCCTTTTCATTTCACATCCGTTATCTCTTGTTGTATCCTGTAAAAGTTAATGCATTTAAATAAAAATACCAAAAATGGCAGCAAATGTTTCATCTATCCACCTATATGTCTATAAGACTTATTTATTTATTTTACAGAAAGAGAGTGGGGATGGGAGTGGTGGGGAGGAGCAGAGGAAGAGAGAGTCTCAAGCAACTCTGTGCTGAGCATGGAGCCTATCATGGGGCTCGATCTCATGACCCTGAGATCATGACCTGAGCAAAACCAAGAGTCCAGTGCTCAACTGCACCACCCAGGTGCCCCGTCTTACTGTCTATTGATAGAAATATCTGGAATGCTGTTAAACAAATGTTAATAATTCCTATTTATTGCTTATAGTTACCCTTCATATTTTTGGCCATTCTTATATCTATCAACTGTGAAACCATAGCCCTATTTATTTCTATTATTCTATTCTATTTATTCTATTATTATTTTTGCCACATTTAAATCTTATTTGAATACCATGCTTAAGACAAGATGTGATAAAATTTAGTAATAGTTTTGTTAGATCTTACTGGGCTCCAACTTGAAATTTCAAGCAAGTTCAATTCCTCATTTATCACTAAGGAATCCAGGAAAATAAAACAAAATTGATTAAAATTGTAATCATTCCAACAAATATAAATTAATAAACTGAGGAACATTACAAAAGCTATCAGAAACAAGTTTAAATAGCACATAATTATAGTTGTAAGATCTAGAAAAATGAATAGGATAAAAATGACCATTTTCTCTCTTCTTTCTTAAACAGTGTCCATACCAGTGGTATTTTTTTTTAAATATTTTATTTATTTATTTGAGAGAGAGAATGAGATATATAGAGAGAGCATGAGAGGGGGGAGGGTCAGAGGGAGAAGCAGACTCCCTGCTGAGCAGGGAGCCCGATGCGGGACTCGATCCCGGGACTCCAGGATCATGACCTGAGCCGAAGGCAGTCACTTAACCAACTGAGCCACCCAGGCGCCCACCAGTGGTATTTTTTTTGAAGTGCCCCTTTTTCAGTGTTAGAAAATAAATCTAATATTTCTAAGCTACCTTTAGAGTGACAATGAAAAGATAATATTCAAGAAACGTGTAGTTTTATTTATCTCACATCTTTAACCACCAAGATTTCACTGACCTCAAAGAGTTTGATAAGTGATATGTTTTCTTCCATGGTTAATACTGGGCACAAAATGTAACATGTAATGATAAAACTACTTGTGTGTGTGTTTTCAATATGCCTAGCTCCTTCTGCTAGAGATAATGAGACTACCTCTGCACAGTCTTCAGAAGCTGCTTCCAACCCCTAGTAGAAGAAAGGATCTCTATGAATAGTCAGCTGAATGTATAAAAGGGCTTTGAACTCTCTGAGCTGGATTTTTTGTTGTCCTGCTCCTCTCTCCGCTGCTTCACGTTGATGTCATTCTGTGCACTTTTCAGACTGTTAGAAATGTTCAGTATGCTGTGGTAGAAAGTGAATTTCACAGGCCTCAATGAACATCGCAGGGGATGACCCATGCAAATGTAGTGGAAGTATCAAAAGATTCTGGGACAAGCATTTAAAAACTCTTGATAGCTGGATGAGAAAACATTCCAGCCCTTACACCAAGCTAGGAAGGAAAGGTAGGAAGTATAAAACCAAACAGACACAAAAGCTTTGTCTTTTTCCTAAAAAGATGAAAGAACAGGGGGAAAAAATCCTACATTAGGATACAATCAGAAATGATAAACAAGGAATAAGAGAATTTTTAGAAATATAGTAAAGAATACTATATTTACCTTCTACAAATACTGTGCCAAACACTTTCAGCTTACATTATTTAATTTAATACATTTTTTAATGTGCTCCCAAATTGGGAGAAGTTTAACTGAGAGTACTGACAGACAAGATGAAGCTGCCAGAGAAGATTAAAACAAGATCCCGCGTGCATGTTTCTGGAAGGGAGCAAGAATGATGACAGAAATTTTACATAGTTCTTTGTTCATCCTCATAACCTTGTCCCCACACTAGTACTCGCTACACAATCGCCCTCCTCCATTCTGCTTTCTTGTTTTTGAATATTTAAGCATTATTTATTATTATCTTAGATAATTTTTCTTCTTTCCAATAGTGCTGACCTTTGATCTTTTGGCATCCCGAAGGGCTGGTTAGGAGACTTCTTCCATGAAATATAAGTGATATCCAGAAAGGGGCTTCGTGGAAAGGGTGGTGTACATTGTTGACCAAGTGGTCAAAAATCTGGTCCATTAATGGATTATAGGGCCAGGGAATGAATGCTAGGGCCTTACCCTGAGAAACAACATTCTTTGTTTTATTTGGGTTTTTTGAGTGAGTAAGACTTAAAATGATGGCAAGAATGCAACAGCTGTTCCATTTCTCCCTAGAACAATGCGTGTCCCTTCTCTATCAGATAAGAAAACAAGAGTGTGGGGCATCAAGGGGATTGAGCTTTCTATCAAGGTTTTCAGACTATTTTGGCTAATAATTTTGTAAGCTCTCTGCAGACAGAGAAAATGCAGTGTACATCTTCTTGTTTTTTTAATCACAGTGCCTACAGGGCAAAGAATCAGTGCAGTGGATTCTCAAAGATAATTCTTAAATAGTGGTTTGGCTAAATTATCACATTTGAAGGATCCACACACAGAACATTCAAACAGCAAAGCTTTTAGTATTATTTTTGTCTTCAGTCTTATTTTAAAAGTCCATTATGATAATCTGAAAAAAAAAAAGAAAAAAGAAAGGAAAGAAGAAAAGCAAAGCTATACTTGAGCCAGAGTGGGAAGAAGTAAATTTAAGTGTGTTAAAAACTACAACAGAATTTTATGTGATCCATCTTTTGTTCCTTGTGTCCAACAACCTCTGATAATGCAGCCATTAACTGAGTTCTGATATGTATTTCTAAACTTACATTTCTAAATTAAAGAAATTTCTAAGCTAAGAGAACCTAGACATTAAATTTGAGGAATTCTTACTAAAACAGACCAACACAATTAAATATATTTATATCCTTTTCCCAACTCACAATAGGGATCACAAAGTAATGATACATTTTAGCTAAATTTCATTGCAAAAAAAAAAAAAGAATTTATCATCAAAAATCCATTGGCAACAGCTAGATGAACACCAGCTACCTCGTACTGGGAAGTAATAAATAAGGCTGTATAAAGAATGAATCATGTCAGATTAATCTAATTTCCTTATATGTCAGAGTGACTTAGGAGATCAAGAAGGAGTAATAGATTAAATATATCTTGATGTTAACAAGATTTTCAATGTTGTTCCATTTAACACCATCAATCATTAACAAACAAGGAAAAATGTGGCTGAGTCTCTCCTTATTAGATGGGTTGGCAGATATTTGGAAAATCTTTGACATAACGTCAATGGTGGCAGGGGTGGGAGATGTGGTCACACCAAATCCCTACCCTATTCCATGCTGTTCTGACATGAAGCAGCAGTCATTTACATAAATCAGTTGTTTTCAAAAGATAGATTTTCCTTATGTTGATAGCAGACACCAGAACCTTTTTGCTTCAATATGGACTTATGAATTTAAGAAAAATGGGAGAATTAATTTCCTTAGTGTCTTCAGCTATAAAGTGAGAATATTACTAGGGCCTACTCAAAGTGTTGCTATAATAATTAAACAAAATAATCCAGGTAGAATGCTTATCACAGAGCTTGGCATAAAAACAACACTTCAACAAATGGTGCTTTTTACAATTAAGGTGATTTCCATTAGTGTATAACTTGGAGGTTTTGAAGCATGCAATTTTGTTTCTAGATATTGTATGGCATATTCTTCACACTTCATTCACTGACCATCTGATGTGAGATGGTTTGATTTTATATGGCCTGGAAAACTCAAAGAGTGGAAAAAATTCAACACATATATACTACAAATAATAGCTCAGATTAAATTTATAAATTTAAAATAAGGTCTCCTTGTATCTAGCAAAATTAAAATGGAGTAAAAATTAATTGGAATTATAATTTTATTTTATTTTTTAAAATTTTATTTTATTATGTTATGTTAATCACCATACATTACATCGTTAGTTTTTGACGTAGGGTTCCATGATTCATTGTTTGCATATAACACCCAGTGCTCCATTCAATACGAATTACAATTTTAAACACAATTACTAAGAAAATTATGTATAGCTATCAGGTCTACTTTTGAGGGAGCTTAACAAATCTATCAGAAGTTTTCCAGAGGCTTATATTTCCAGATATACATAGATTCATGCAATATTTAGTTCAACCTTCCTTAAGCAACTCAATTATTTACTTTAATTAAAAACTCTACAGTAAATAAGTTCAGAACACAACTTGTTTGAAATTAATCCACATTCAAGGAATTCTTCCTGCTCAAGCCTGACTTCAACTCTGATATCTCTCTGCAGATCTCTACAATTCAAATGTAATTATTCCTGAAAGTAAAATTATTTAATATGGACTTACTTTTATAGACATAAATGTCCATTTCATTTGCTCTCTGTAGACATTCAAGCTAAAATAGCTATAAGCTTAAATATGTACATAGACTCAGTAAAACAGAATATACAAAATTACCTTCTAATTTTTTTGCAATAAATATGTATTATTTTGCTGCTCAAAAATCAAGCCAAAAAAACTTCTCTGAAAAAGTGAGAAGGCACTACATGGTTTACTACTGTTGTTCAATATCGTAAGGCTATGTAACAAAAGACCTCCAAATTCAGTGTTTTGCAGCCGTTAGCATTTTCTTCCTGCGGGTTTGTAGGCCAACTGCTGATAAAAGCCTGGGTTTAGTTGTGCAGCTTTATGGCACTGCTTCAGGCTACAGGTCAACTGGCCTTGACTGCAAGCTGCAGCCTGGGTCTATATGCCTCTAATTCTCCTTTGGTCAATGGCTATCTGGTGCATATTTTTCTTATGACAAATTATCAAGTGTTAAATGCAACTCAGAATGAGCAACTGTAATTTAAGCCCCTGTTAGCATCACATCCACTAACATCCCATTGACCAAAGCAAGTCACATAGCCAAGCCCAAAGTAAAAGTATGTGAAATTTCCCCATGATGACGTGGCAAGGGTGCAGATGCCGAATTTTCAAACAGGAGGGTAAAGAATTGGTACGATAATTAAATTTCTCACAGGTCTGATGAAGCCAAGATCAACTAGAGGCAATGTGGAAAAATACACAACGCTCATTGAAAGTTTTTCTATCGTTCTATGCTCCTTTATTCTGTTGGCATCAATCCTAGGATTTGGAACCACTTCTCCAGCAACAACACCCACTCTTGCTTGTTAACAATACTTGCTCTCCTTAAATGAGACTCTTAGTTATAAACCTCTTACTGTATTGACCACCACGCTGTCACATGTTTATGTCCCATTTCTTTACATTAAGATTAGAAAACCACAGAAATGAACTCTCACTCAAGTGTTAATGACCAATTTAAAACTTCTAATACTTCGCTCAAAGATGTCAGCATTTTACCCCAAATATCTGAAATCTTAGCAACAGCCCACAGCATCAAATTAGTGTGAATGCCTTCAGGGTTGTTGGACATTTAAGGAAATGTGATGTTTAAGTATGACCACATTCTAATTGTTTATGCTAAATGAAGGGAGCTACAAACAATTTTGGGCTATTTACAAATATTTTGAAATATAATTAGCACACAAGTATTTCTCCAGTTATCTTCCACCGAGGATAAATTTGATAGGTTTCATTAACATGCTCAATGGATCATGTATTTACACCCAGTTCCTTGTCAGCTACCTGTATCTCCACCACATTCTCTCCAACTGATATGAGTTTGTCACATTAACCCAGTGTCAGTTAACACAGGGACTTTGTCAGCCCACACAATCATTTGCCAAAAAGCAGTCAGTGAAATATAGGTCTAAGTATTAGGTAGTCTCAGATTTTTTTTCCAGAAGATAATCAAGGGGAAAATGATGTAGTTGTTGACTTTACCATTATATGAACATGAAGGATATAAAATTACTGGCTTTTAATGCCAGAAAGAACCTTAGAAATCAGTTGTTCAAAATCTATTTCTTTCAGATGAACAAAAAGAAATGAAGTTACTTCCTTATTAATGACAGAGCCAGGCTTGATTCCAAGTCATGTCTTCTTTCCATTATGCCAGGCTGATTGCTCATGGTCATGGTGGATAATCAGTAAAAGATAATCTATTTATAGATAATCAATATCTTTAAATTCTTATAATTATTATGAAAAGAGAGTTTCCTGAAACAGTCTTGGGATTTCAGTGGTTTAAAGAAACAAAATGAGCAAGGAACAATAAATGACCAAGAGGAACTTGGTCAATGAGTTGATTGTGGCTCTAGTAAGAGTGTATCTTTATCTCAGCCCAACTCTTTTTTTTTTTTAAGATTTTTTTTTTTTTATTCATGAGAGACAGAGCGAGAGAGAAAGGCAGAGGGAGAAGCAGGCTCCCAAGGAGCAGGGAGCCCGATGCGGGACTCGATCTCAGGACCCTGAGATCATGACCTGAGCCGAAGGCAGACGCTTAACCATCTGAGCGCCCAACTCTTGCCATGAATGATCGATCACCCTGGATAATTTTCAGGCAGAGATGATCCATACCTGACTCCTCAAAGTAGCACTGATCAGATAGTAACCCACCTCACAATTCTCATAGAGCTGTTGTCAGAAATAACTAATGATTATAGAGCATTTTAGAAAAATATGCCATATAAATACTTTACAGCCAATCTTGTATTCCCAATGGCTCTGTAATGTTGAGACCTAATAAGTACAATCCTTTAACCAGTCATTCTATGGCTACAATATGGGGCATTTTTGCTAGAAATCAGTGGTTTTTCCAGTCTATATGCAAAGACAAGTATTTACTACATATTTTTATTATGTTCATTTGTTCCTTGTCAAAATTCTGAGAAGTTGGGCTTTAGGTTGAATAGCTGCTATTTAGTTTGAATAATGAATACTCACTATTACATTTTGAACACGGGCAGAATAAGCATCCACAAAAATGATATTTATTTGACGTCTCAGGGGGCTATTCATAGCAATGGGAAGTATAAGGTAGGCTTGATGCTCTAGGTATAATTCAGCCAGCCGAGGTTTATTAAAATGAAATATTTTGCAAAAAGTCAGAATCTGGTAGGAAAATGAACTTTAATGATTGGTGGCATCCCCAAACCACTCTCCATAGTGGCTCTACCCTATTATTTTGTAAGGCCAAAAGAAGCAGCTTAGAATAATATATATTTTTGTCCACCTTTAACCCCTTTTAGTGGGAGCTGTGCCGTGTCTGCTGGCTGAAACATTAGCCAAATGAACCCGCTGGCAGTTTGTCTATTTCTTCTTATTACACTAATATGGAAAATTAACTAGGAAGCATGCTTTCTCTACCATTAGGCTGGTGGCACATTTATAAGGATATCATTGAGACTGTTCCTTTCATTCCATCCTCAGATTCTCTCTGGGTAGCTGCTCTCTACCCACTTATAATTTCTCTTCATTATACTGCAATATGAGACTATGGAGAGTCTTTTGTTGCAAGTGGCTATAGACACGGCTGTCGTTTTGTCCATTATTAGGTCAGTGGTGTGAGATTTGAGAACAAAGGCAATGGACAGAATAGTCGTTGGTATTAGATATTAAAGTTACTAAATTATCCCAAAGGATCCACAGAGAGAAGAGATCATTGCCCTTGTTTTCACAGATATATGAACAGATACCAAATGACTTTTGCAAGGTCAAGAAAACCAGTGGTATGTAGGGAGAAGATTAAAACAACTTAAGTCCTTACAGCAGCATATTTTGCGAGGATAAAAGTTGCAACTCTTGTTCTCTTTCCTTTTTCCTCTGCAAATCCCCCAGGTAGAATGTGGACTGATTTTTCTTCTCCTTTAACACCAACTTATATCTTTAATATCGACTGTTTTATTTCTTCTTTATATGCTGATACTTTTTAAAAAAATATTTTTATTTTTAAGTAATATCTATACCCACTGTGGGGCTCGAACTTACAACCCCAAGATCAAGAGTCGCATGCTCTACTAACTAAGCCAGTCAGGCACCCTGATACTTTTTTTTTTTTTTAACCAGAAAACACACTTTTCTTTTAGCAACTTTTTTTGTAAGAGAGGGATTTAGAGAAAGCCTCCCACCATTGTTTTAAAAATATGCTAGGGGAAAAAAAAGTGTGCTGGGCTTAGGCATTATTGCTTTTTCTATTTTCTTTATTCTGAAACAAATGCATTCAGTCTTTGAAAACAAGCGAGTCTCACATGTGCCCCATGAACTTCGGCCACATTCAAGATGTGGATGATAGGAAAGATGAGAAAGTCTTCAAGCCTCTGCACATCATAATTGCTCATGTCTTGCATGATATTTCTGGGGTTCCCAATATATTCCCATTTTAGGACCCAATACAACTGATACAAAATATTAAATTACAAATTAGCTGATATTTCTTGAAGGAAAAATTTGTTTCTATTCACACAGTTTGTGCCTAACAATTCATGCCAGGGTGAGAAATAGCAAAACCCTCAGGGTAATCAGTGGAGCATAATAATGGCAGTAATGAAATTTCAAATCAGCAGATTTTACTTTGCCAGCCTGGATGCTGTGCCTGCTCCTTAGGGCCTGCTGTAGTTGCCTAGAACGTTCTTTCTCTAGATACATACTTAGTTCACTCACCTTCTTCAAGCCTTTTCTCAACCCCCACCCTCTTAATGAGGCCTGCTGACTGCTCTATGTAACAAAACTGCACCCTAGCCCTCCCCCCATCTCCGGCCTCATACCTCCCTAACCCTGCTCTATCCCATCATCATATCCTGGGCATTTATCACATTCTAACATGACATATTATTATGTTTATTTTTTATTCCCATTTCCTCCGGCTAGAATTTAATTATATGAGGGCAGGGTTCTTCATTTTGTTCTCTGACACATCCAAAGCCTGACCAGTTCTTGGCACATGGCTAGTGTTCAATAAATATTTGCTAAAGGAAAAAGTGAATTTGGGGGAGCCTGGGTGGCTCAGTTGTTAAGCGTCTGCTTTCAGCTCAGGTCATGTTCCCAGGGTCCTGGGATCGAGCCCCGCATCAGGCTCCCTGCTCCACGGGAAGCCGGCTTCTCCCTCTCCCACTCCCCCTGCTTGTGTTCCCTCTCTCGCTGTTGCTCTCTCTGTGTCAAATAAATAAAATCTTTAAAAAAAAAAAAAAAGAAAAAAGAAAAATACAATTGTTTATCCATTCTCCTGGTTGATATATATTTGTTTTGTTTCCAGTGTTTAGCTACTTGAGCCTTGCTTCAGTTTTCACTCATATGTATGCTTCTTAGTGTCCATATGACAGACTCTCTGGGCTACATTCCTAGAAGGGAAATGTTGGGAGTTTAAGACATTCACAACCTCAACTTTACTAACTAAGGTCTGTTTTCCAAAGGTGTTATAAAACCTTATACATCCTCTGACAGGAGACAGGAAATCTCATTCCTAGAGTATGCCCTCTATACAACTTGATGACTTTCTAATTTTTCCCAGTCTGGTTTCCATTAAATGGGATCTCAGTATGGCTTCGTATGGATTTCCTGAACATTAATGTCTCATGTATTTTCATTGTTATTGGCCTCTCTATGTCTTCATCTGTGGAAGGTCTATTGCTGTCTTTTGCTCATTTTCATTTCATTTCCTTTGTTCATTGCCTTTTTTCTTTTTTTAAGAAAAATGTTTTAAAATTACATATATACATATATGTGTGTATATATGTACATATACATATTGTACATATACATATATATATATATGAATTCTTTTTAAAAAAACAGATTTTAAAATTATATGTATATACACATGCACACTATGGATATTAATTCTTCTTCAGTTATATGGGTCTCATCTTTCTTGTCCTAGATTGTGGTTTATATTTTCAAATTTTCAAGGTATTTTTTGACATTTAAGAAAATTTGGTTTTGAAATTAACTCCTTTTCCTTTAAGATTTGTGCTTCTTATGTCTCATTTAAAATTTGTAAGATTTTCCTTTTTAAAAGTATTTTCTTGGTTCTACCTGGAATTATTATGTTCTTTGTGAGGGATCATTCTAAATATCTTTTCCAGTGTCATAGATCACACCTTCTATTACATATCATGCTTTCAAACACACATAGATAAGTTTCTGGGCTCTTGATTCTGTTCCCCTAGTCTATAGAGGTCTATATTTCCTCCATAAAAATTCATATTAGTTTTGTCCATCAAATTTTTTTTAAGATTTTATTTATTTATTTTGAGAGAAAGAGAGAGAGAGAGGAACAGGAACAGGAGGGGAGGGGCAGATGGAGAGGGAGAAGCAGACTCCCAGCTGAGCAGGGAACCTAATGTGGGGCTTGATCCCAGGATGCTGGGATCATGACCTGAGCCAAAGGCAGACGCTTAAAGGACTAAGCCACCCTGGCACCCCTTGTCTGTAAATATTAATTGATAACTAGCTTGTCAAGTTCCATGAAAAATTTTGTTGGAATTTTGAAGGAATTGCATTGACTTAATATTTTAATTTGAGGAAAGCCAATACAGTTACAATAGAGGTGACATCTTATTCCTTACCATGGTTTAATTTTTTTTTTTTTTAATTTGTCACAGTAAGGAGTAGGTTAGCTTCTAGATCTCCAGTTAAATGTTTGTTAGACACATGACAATAGTACTTAGTCTTCTGGTCTTCTTTTTTTATTATAAAAAGAATGCTTCTAATATTTTTATTAAATATATTTTTGCTATAGATTTTGGTAAATATATTATATCAGACAAAGGAAGTTCTGTTTTATCCCTAGGTACTTACATTTTTAATCAAGATTTGATATTTTGTTTTATGAAGAAGCATTTTTTTACATCATTAAGATGATTGATTTTGTTTTTCTTCTTTGATATGCGGATTTCTGATATCACTCCCCTCCCTTGCATTCACTCAATGTAGTCATGATATATTGTATTTTTAATCCAGGAGTATATTTGCTTTCCCAATACTTTGTTTAAAAAAGTCAGAGAAGAGATGTATCTTTTACGATCAATGAGGAAAAAAAATCGGTAGAAAAATGGATAAGGGGCATGAATGAATAATTCATAGGAGAGTAAAGAAAAGCAGCTAATAAACATGAAAAACAGTTTCATTTTCACTAATAACCAAGAAAATATAAATTAAAGCAATTCCTCAGGACTAGTTTTTGTATATCAATGTGTCAAAGGTGAAAAAGAAAAACAATTCTCAATGTTGGTAAGCATATGGGAAATGCTTTTACATTTTTCAATTTGATACACGTGTATCTGCCTCTCATTAATGCTCCACTTCCCATCTCTTTAAACATAACACGTTTTTAAATGTGGAAAAAAAAAAAAAAACAAGGACAGGAAATTTGGACACAGATAGGTACACAGGGAAGATAATGTGAAGACACAGGGAAAAGAAGGCCATCTTAAGCCAAGAAGAGGGGCTTGAAAGAGATCCTTCCCTCATGGCCCTCAAGTGGAGGGTCCTGACACCTTGACCTCAGACTTTTAGCCTCCAGAACCATGAGATGATACATTTTAGCCATTTAAATAATAATAAAAAAAAAATTCAGAGATGCTTGCAAACAAGTAACTTTATTTTTATTTACTTATATATTTTTTAAAGATTTTATTTATTTATTTGAGAGAGAGAGAGAGCATATGAGAGGAGGGAGGGTTAGAGGGAGAAGCAGACTCCTCACTGAGCAGGGAGCCCAATGCGGACCCGAACCTGGGACTCCAGGATCATGACCTGAGCCCAAGGCAGTCGCTTAACCAGCTGAGCCACCCAGGTGCCCCCAAACAAGTAACTTTAATCCATTTAAGGCCACGTAATTTTTTTTTTCCCAGACCAATAATCTAATATTGTTGATTATGATTTTGAAAAAACAATTTTTTTTTAATTTTTGTTAGCTCGGGTATTTTATATATATCTGTATCATAATACTATGATTACATACTGCATGTAGGAGCTCTATTATTATTTCATTATTTAGTTGTATTAATTTAGACAATAATTATTGATGGTTATGTTATCAGAAGTAGCATGGATTTAAAAAAACAGTGCCACAGTTTCGTCTTCGGAGTTAGATATACCCAGGTTTAAATGAATTATTGACAAATATTTTGGGGAAGTTACTTAATCTCTTTATATAAAATTTCTTCTTTTATTAAATGGACTTAGCTATACCTTTATGATAAAATATTTTGAAGATAGGGGCGCCTGGGTGGCTCAGTTGGTTAAGCGACTGCCTTCAGCTCAGGTCATGATCCTGGAGTCCCAAGATCGAGTCCCGCATCGGGCTCCCTGCTCGGCAGGGAGCCTGCTTCTCCCTCTGACCCTCCTCCCTCTCATGCTCTCTGTCTCTCATTCTCTCTCTCTCAAATAAATAAATAAAATCTTTAAAAAAAAATATTTTGAAGATAAAATGATATACTTGTGTTTCATAAACAGTATTAACCTTTTGTCTTTCCTTAACTTCATCTCCAAGAGCAATAACTGAGATAAATAACTTTAAAATCTTGGCAGCAAATAGGAATTGCATATGCAAATACTCAATTAGTACAAACCAGCCCTACTGAGACATGTCTCAATTTAAAGTAGTTTGACTTAAATTAGTGTGAAATTAAAGAGCTTCTAAATTAGAAATTTAGAAAGCAAACTCTTCACTCATCTCTTATATCAGAATTAATCCTTTTGAAAGTTCACTCAGGTCAGGTTTAATCAGTGGCCATCTGGGATGTCTATAACAGAAAGCAACCTTGTGATTTTTATGATAATGGAATTGCACCAATAGGGTATCCCAGTCCAGGGTTAGTATTCCAGTTGTGACTTTCTCCTCTGTGTTCCCATGGCGCATGTGTATAACCCTAATCACGGTACTTAAATTGTATTATAATTATTTGATTACACCCTTATTTCCTTTCTCAAACATGAACTTCTTTGGTTAAGCCTATGTCTTATTTGTCTTTGGATCTTTGGTCTTTTGTACAGTTCTCAAAACTTACTAAACAGTAATAGTAATAATAATAATAATAATAGCTGGTGCATTTATAACATTTTCTCTGTGTTAGTCACTATTCTCAGAAATTTGCATTATTAATTCATTGAATGGTAACAACAACACTATGAGATAGGAATTATTAGTATCCTCCTTTGCAGATGAGTAGCAAATGACTGAGTGAATGATCAGTGTTCTTGTTACTGATTTGTACCTTCCTTAAGTGCTAATGTACAGCTCCCCAGCTTCTCAGGAGAGAGAGATAGTATCTATATGGCTCTCTTTGCCTGGGTATTTAATAAATGTCTATCGAAAACAATTGCAACAACATCTTTGAATTTTTCAACATGTGCTGTGCTGCCAAATATGGCTGTTTATGCTGTTTTCCCACCTTTAAGTGCCGTATTCATTTATATACAAGAGGAATCGAAGGGTTCTCAAAGATCTAATGGGAGCTCTAGCCAGTTCCTTCAGATTTTTTTACATCCACCATCTATCTACTTGGCTCATCTTAGCTCTCTGACGCTCTAACTCTCGAGCACAATACCATCCCCCACAAACTTACCCAACTCCACTTTTGTTTGCTTAACATCCTTCTCTCATACTAATCAGCGTGCCTTCAACTTTGTCAGCCTCTATGTACTCTTTGGTTTCATGGAAATTCTTGTTAAGAACCACTCCTATCATTGTACTCTCTTATCCTTGATGTCCTTCCCAGAATACACTCATATCCAGGACTCACCTCACATGGAAAGGGGATAAAGTAGTACCCCAGAGAACAATCAGCACCTGGGGCTACACTATCACTGTCCCATGATGGGAGATTTGGTGGCAGCCCCTGACATAGCAGCTCCCGGCAGGCTCTGACCTCCACACAGAAAAACATGCCCAAAGAGTTAGAACAGACCTTGTGACTTCTAGCTTTGTGCTCCTAAATAATTAGCTCTTGGCCTTTTCCTTGTTACACCTTCATTGTAGCCATTCTTACTGCTGAAGAATTTTTCTACACAGATCTGAAGACTGTTCTATTCTCTACTTAAAATTTATCTAAGTCTGAATATATAAAGAAACCATGGCCAGACCAAATATATTAGTAGAACTCTGACCTACAACCTCTGAAGCAGTCAGCCCAGAACATTCAGAACTTAGTTCTAAGACCGCCAGCTTCCTCATTTTTCACCACTGTTCCCAACTCAAGACCAACCAGAGAAAGACAAATATATTCTCCAAATGAATCATATGAAATGCTACTTTTAGTTAGCCTGACGCCAATTTCCCCATGCCAACAATGTCCAATAGAGCATAACCATAACGCATGATGGCTTCCCCTCTTTTCACTCTGAAGCTTTCCCACTCCTCTGTCTGCCTTTGAGTCTCTGCCAAATGCAAGTGATGGTGGCTTACTCCCTTGTTATAGAAACCCTGAATAGCCTCTGATTGTACTCTTTTAGGTGGATTTCATTTATTTCCACCTCTGCATAAGTAATCACTATGTTCCATGTCTATAGATAAATTGGAGAGTTATAATACTTGTTTCTAGCCTAGAAAAAGTCATGGAAAACTGGAAGTATCATTACTTGAAGACTACATGCTCTTACTTATGGCTCTGAGATATCTAATTGCTAAGCTCACATTGCCCCAAAGTGCCCATTAGCATTATTCACAGACTTTTGAAATGACCATGGTTGAAATGCCATTATTCCACTGAATTTTGCCTCCTCATTAAAGACTCTCCTCGTTAAATGAACTGTCTCCATTTTCATGATAATGGATGCTCCCAAAAAGGAAGAAGCTAATTCCTTTCCTCAAGAAGATAAAAATCTTGTAATGTTCTAACCCACTCCTCGCTGATCCAACAAATAGTTCTGCTTCTGGCATATCTGAATTCTGGTGTACCATGTCCCTGACTTTATTTCTCTAGGAAATCTTTACAGTGAGGTGAGATCCAGTGGTTAAAGGCCGAGACTGTGGAAACAAGCCACTTTATGTATAAAACTCTCCTTTGCTATTTACTAGCTATTCAATATTAGACAAATACTTGGGCAAACTACTTATACTTTCTATTTAAACTCATCTTCAGAAAGGGTGATAATAATCTCATCTAAACTGTAAGGTTGTTGTGAGAATTAAATGAGTAAATTCATGTGAAGATTGGAGAAAACTATTTGCCATAATTAAAATTTTATATGTGCTTGTAGTAATGAAGATGATGCTTTTCTTAGCCAGGATCACTTATACCAAATGGAATGAAAGTCACCAAACATCAGAGCAGGTACGCAGGTACTATTTTGAAGTAGCTGGCATCCCACCTAGTATTGTCTGACTACTGTAATTTAGAACATTTGAGACAAAAAAGAGGCATATTATCTTTGCCAGTTTGGTCTCAATATTACATGTGACCCCAAGTGTTTGTGTCATATGAGTGTTTTTGGTCTGCAAAATATTTAGGAAAGATTCCAGCAGCCTGCTGAATATATTGAAAATCTGCCTCTATTTTATAGGACATCATCATTGCTGAGTGTATTGTCCTGCTATGGAGAATTATTTAAGAAGGAACAATTTCTGATGGCAAATACAATCCTTCTGATTTTGATGTAATTGATGTTGATCTTGGCAAACATAGCCAACTGCCTCTTTTTTTCCATGACAGTTTAAAGACCAATAAAATCAGGTGTCAGTAAAAAAGACAGTACTTTTTTTTTCTTGTTTGCTTTAGCAGAAAGGTCTGAATTTAATTTGCCTAATTGTTTTTAAACAATGTGGGATAGTAAGTAGATAAAGAAAGGACAGCCTTACTTAACTCTACATAGAATAGAAATTGTACCTGCCATATCCACCTGCCTAATTTCTTCTTGGGTCATGTTTTGATTTGGGTTATAATTGCAAGACTTGTACTGAATTAACTTTAGTGCATGTTGAAATTGCATTTTGGGAAATTCTGCAATAGACTGATTCTTTTTTTTTTTTTTATGTTCAGTTAGCCAACATATACTGATTCTTAAGATTTGCAATATTTTCAGGGACAGGTTAATCTGCCAATTTCTGCATGATTCCTTATCACTCCATCATTCTTTTCCTCCTTGCATGATTTATGTTAACCACAACTGCAAAACTAGTCCTTCCTTCAGGTTTTAACAGAAAACTTTATCAGGGGGGTGGGGCATATTTTTTCTGCCCATATTTCTTTTTGTTCTACCTATTCTCCTGGTCAAATTCACCCACTTCTACTTAGGTAAAATGACTATATATATTAACATATTCAGTTGCAATATTCAGGACTGAATATATGCAACCTGAATATGCAATCACCTGCTAGATATGTATAGTTAAATGACCATGGTAGACATCAAACTCAACATGTCCAAAATTGAGTGCATCTTCTCAGCCCAATATGTCACTGCTCCTGTCTTCATAATCCCTATCAATGTGCTTGTATCCAAGTACCACCTGCGTCAGAAACTCTGGACCCTTCCTTACTTTTTCTCATCCTAGTCCATTTTCTACTTCTCCTTGTGTGTCTACTTACTACACCTACTAGACATAGCTGACCCATTTTCTTCTCCCTCAAAATGGACATAGTGGAACAACCACAACACTGGGGAATAAAATGATAGCAATTTTATAATAACTGTTTTAATAAAATAAAAGTGATTTTATAATAATTATGTAAATACTAAACTACTCAACTATGACAACTACCATAATGACTCCAGCTACTACCATTTATTGAACAGATACCGTATTTTAAATGCTTTGCAAGCATTACCTTATTTAATATTTAATGCAGCTTTGCAAGAGAATTATTATACCCATTATAAGATGAGGAAACTGAAGCACACTAAGGATAAGTAACTTGTCCTTGACCAGGGATTGGCAAATGATGACCCACAGACCCAATATACTATACAACCTATTTTTATGCAGTCAATGAATTTAAAAGATAGTGAACACACACACACAGACACAAAGAATTTGTATCAGAGACCATATGTGGTCCACAAAGCCTGAAATATTTACTTTCTGGTCTGTTACAGTAAAAATTTGCTTACCCTACCTTAGACCACAAAGCTTGTAAGAAATTGCACTGGGCTTTCACAGGTCATTTTGACTATAAGGCGCAAGTCCTTGATCATTAACCCAAACTTTCTTTCTTACTTCTTCTCTTATTACATTGGCATTATGTGTATGTTTCACCTTTTTTTTTTTTTTTACTGTTTATAGAATAAGTTCCTAGAGTCTAGCAACCACAAAAGTTTGTTAAACTAAACTCCGGTTGAACATTCAGTGATTTTACATCACAGTGTCTTTCCTGCTGATCTAGTGACCTTTCCATTCCATTTCTGAAACCTAGATTATGATTATGCCCCAATGACTAATATACCATGTTTTGTTATCTGCATATTGCCTTCTAAAAAGCCTGCACAATTTGCAATCTTTTAAAATTCAATATTGAAAGGAAAAACTGTTCTACTCTCAATTCTTCACTTTTGATACCAGGTCTGTGGAAGAATTTTCCACATCAAGCAATTCTCTGACATTCTCACCTGGACTTCTGATCGATTGGCTATAAATCCAAGGTCCCTGTGATCTCCTCTTCGGGTTCCATCATTTGCTAGAATGGCTCACAAAACTCAGACCAAGTTTACTTACTAGAATAGTGATTTATTATAAGGCTATTAACTCAGAAACAGCCAGAAGGAAGAGTTGCATAGCACAAGGTCTGGAGGAAGGGGTGTGGAGCCCCATGCCCCCTCTGGGTGTGCCTCCCTCCCAACACCTCCACATGTTGACCTACCAGGAAGCTCTCCAAACCTTGTGCTTTAGAGATTTTTATGGAGCTTCATTATATAGGCATAATTGATTAAATCATTGGCTATTGGTGATTAAGTCAACCTCCAGCCTCTGAAAGTTGGAGCTGAAAGTACTAACATTCTAATTACATCTTTGGTCCCTACAACCAGCCCCCATCCTGAGGCTATATAGGAGCTTTCTAAAAATCACTCCATTAACATAAACTCAGGTGTGGTTGAAAAGGCTTATAATGAATAACAAATGACACCTTTATTGGTTTCATTATTTAGGAAATTCCAACTGTTTTAGGAGTTCTGTGCCAGGAAGGGGACAAAGACAAATATATACTTCTTATTATAAATTACAATATCATAAACACCATCAGAGATTATTTTGGAGAAGAGTCTTCCTTAAATTTTGAAATAATTTTAGTGCTCATCTAGTCTGCATGTAAGGCTGTCCCTGTGTTTTTGCATCTCTGCTGGGATTTGCTTTACTTGATTGTTTAATGTAAATGTAATTAGGGTTCCTTGAATTTGTCCCACCGCACATTGATACCTATTTTTCTCAAAGCCTTGATTGCCTATTAGCCTGGTGTATAAATACCTTCTGTGTGAAATATGCTGCCATTTGCAATGAGTTACAGATCACTTAGATGGCATACCTAGTGTTACTTACGTGAGAAGGCAATCATTTACATTCCAGAACATTAATGCCCATTTGTATTGAGACTAACCCTCTTTCACCTTCTTTTTTATGAGTATTTAAAGTAATTAAATTCTGTGAAGTTATTATTCTAAGTTAATGAGTTACACATAGTATTCCTTATGGGCTTGCCAAGAAGCAAAAAGTAGCAGGATCCCATAACATCAGTCATTAGGGAATGATGTCCACTGTGAGCCAGATACCTTACCTGTATAAAGCACAGTGCTCGCATCTACTCAATATTGTTAGCTAGCTCCTGTCATTAAAGACTGTGCCATTCTACTGAGCTTGCCACAGAATTATTATCTCACACTCCTCTTATCAGCTTGGAATTCTCCATTAAGAGAGAATTGCGGTAACAGAATAAGAACAAGGAAAGCAAACAAAACCGGCAGTGCTTTCTGGGAAAGGCCCATCATCAAATGTGTGGTGGAGGGAAAATATAGAACATTAATGAAAATTACATGCTATCATTTCCTCCCTCACCTCACCTCCAAATAATTTATTGCACTGGTTGTCTGCCTTTCTACACTCCAGTCACAAAGATCTTTGGCTTCCAGTTCCTGTATATACACTTTAAAAAGAGTAGCAGGATAGTCTTTTTGATGATTGATTGGGTGTTGTTAAACACCAAGGGTTTCCTTTATAGTTTTGCTATCTATCTAAATACTAAATTTCTAAATCTAGAAAAAAAAATAGAGATTTTTCCTCTTCTCTCTCTCTTCTCCCCATCCCGCCCCCTTCTTTCCTCCATGTTCCCCCTTTCTCTCATTATCTTTATCCCTCCTTCCCTTCCCACTTCTCATTTAAAACATAAGACCTCCCATTTTAATCATGAGGTTAATCATGATTATCACGGATTTTGTAAAAGTTATTTCGTCTTATGTTAGTCATCATTCACCGTATGATTTTCAAATATTAGGCCAGTTGTGAGCTAAGGTTACATGAAATTTTATTAGGTTTGCATATTACACTCACAAATCCTTAAGCAACCACCTATTGCCAAAACAGATTCAAAGGAAGATACGTAAAGGAATCAATTCCTTTTGTTTATTACTACAGAACGATGTTCTCAAACTTTTTATCACACTCCTCAAGAAGCTTTTTTCCCTCCAATGTCATCCCCATTACATTTTTTACCACAGATATATTGAATATCTTCTTATGTACTGAATATATAATTGTACCTTATACATAAAAGAAATATGAATTTTTTTACCCTAAAGAACCAAGTTTTGCTTCCTTGGAGGTGGTATCACTCCCACTGAGTGATGTATGGAGAATGAAACTGTATGCTATAGCCACAAAGTAGTTTTCTGGTTATCTACACTAGACCATAAAGACCTAGAATAAAACCAGGCAGAGGGGCCTGCTTGACTCCTTTATCAAAGGCTGCCCTGTAAATATTTCCTTCCAGATTAGTTTTTCTCAAATTCAAAAGGTGGTACATTTCCCAGGGTAGTTAGAATCTTGGAGTCAACCCACACAATACAGACTCATGCATACATATACACTGAGCACTCCACAACCTCCAACACACACACAAACACATATACAAACAGATTTTTCTAATAATTAACAAAGGATGATGCCTCACACTCCAGAGTTAGAAAAACAAAAAAAATCCTGAGTAATCACTTCTATTTTGGGAATGTGTTCCATCCATGAAACATACTAGGGCCAAACAAGAAAAAAAAACATTATAAAACTTTTAGAATAAGAACTCCACAACTAAAAAAAATATATAATAATAATAATTAGGACAGTGAACATATCTCTTAATTTCTTTTGTCCATGTTTCAACTGAAATTTTTACTGCTGAATTTTGATAGTTTTTCCACTCATTATCTTTTCGTTGTTTTAACAGGGTCATACACCGTGCAAAAGGTTTTAACTTTGATAAAGGCCAAATTATCAGTTTTCCTTTTATGGATATGCCTTGCATATCAGTTGTAAGGAGTCTTTTCCTAGTCCTGGAAATTCTATTTTTTTCTAAAAATTTTAGAATTTAGCATTTTACATTTAAGTTCATGATCCATTTTGAAATAATTTTTATGTAACTTGTGAGACTTAGGTTGAGGTTCTTTTTTCTTTTCCTTTCTTTTTTTCTGTCTTTTTTTTCCTTTTTTGCCTATAGATGTTCAATTATTCAAGCACCAATTGTTGCTGACAAACTATCTTTCTTCCATTGAATTTCTGGTCAAAAAAGCACTTGGGCTTATTTGTGTGGGTCTTTTTATGGGTTATCTATTCCATTCCATTGATGAGTCTATCTCTCCTATTGCAGTTTATTTATCCTTACATATAAATTTTAGAATAATTTTGTTTACATCTGTAAAAAATGTTTGCTTGGCAGGTTATGAGATTATGAGTTGCATTGAACATCGATAGTAACCACCCTAGTGGAAGAATTGGTGTCTTACTATGTTAGGTCATCCAATCCATGAATAAAATAGGTTTCTCCATTTATGTAGATTTTTAAACTCTTTCATCAACATTTTATGGTTTTCAATATAAAAACTCTATAAATATTTTGATGGACTTACATCTAAGTATTTCTTTTTTTTTTTTTGAATGATTGTAATTTTTCCCATTATGGGGGGTATTATTGGGATATAATTGACAGACAGCACGGTATAAGTTTCAGGTGTATGGCATAATTATGACATACATATAGTGTGAAATAATTACCGTACAAGTTTAGTTAATGCCATCACCTCATATAGATACCAAAAAATGTTTTTTTTCTTGTGATGAGTACTTTTAGGATTTACTCTCATTGCAACTTTCAAATATACCATACAGCAGTGTTAATTATAGTCATGATGTTGTACATTACATCTCCAGTACTTATTTATAACTAGAAGTTTATACCTTTTGACCACCTTCATTCACTTCCCCCAGTCCCCAGCCCCTAGCCTCCACCTCTGGTAGCCACAGTTTTCTATGAGTTTGTTCTTTTAAAAACTTCCACCTATAAGTGGGATCATAAAATAT
This sequence comes from Leptonychotes weddellii, assembly GCF_054177405.1. NCBI lineage: Eukaryota > Metazoa > Chordata > Mammalia > Carnivora > Phocidae > Leptonychotes > Leptonychotes weddellii. The sequence continues at coordinate 80,610,911 of NC_138378.1, read as the reverse complement.
TTGTCTTTCTCTGTCTGCTGATTTCACTTAGCATAATGCTCTCAAGGTCCATCCATGTTGTTGTAAATGGCAGGATTCCCTTCCTTTTTATGACTGAATAGTATTCCATGGTGTGTGTGTGTGTGTGTGTGTTTTTGTGTGTGTGTGTGTGTATCACATTTTATTTATCTATTCATCTGTTGATGGACACTTGGGTTGTTTTCTTGTCTTGACTACTGTAAGTAAAGCTGAAGTGAACATGGGAGTGCAGATATCTCTTCAACATAGTAATATTATTTCCTTCATATATATGCCCAGAAGTGGAACTTATGGATCATATGATAAAAGCTTCTGCACAGCAAAAGAAACTATCAACAAAATGAAAAACCAACCTATGGAATGGGAGAAAATAATTGCAAATCATATATCTGATGTGAGATTAACACACTAGTATATAAAGAACTTATACAACTTGCTAGCAACAGTAAAAAACAACAACAACAACTAAAACAACCTAATTTAAAAATGGGCAAAGGACTTGAATAGACACTTTTTTTCCAAAGATGATATTCAAATGTCCAATAGGTATATGAAAAGATGCTCAACATCATTTATCATCAGGGATATGCAAATCAAAACCACAATGGGATATCACCTCATACGTGATAAGATGTGTATTATCAAAAAGACAAGAGATAATAAATACTGGTGAAGATGTGGAGAAAAGGGAACCCTTGTGCACTGTTGGTGGGAAACTGGTGCAACTACTATGGAAAAGAGAATGGAGGTTCCTCAAAAATTAAGAAATAAAGCTGCCATATGATCCACACTAACAGAGAAAAAGGGGCACCTTGTTACCATCACGTGAGGATTGAAGTCTAGGGTCCCCATGTGATCTTCACTGAAACCACAGGATTGGAGAGCTTCCTTAGTGGCTGGCAGGAAGGAAAATCCTGACTCCTTACTTGGCCTTCTCTACACTACCTTAGCAGAAATATCAGGGTGCTTTGTTGCAACCGCATGAGGATGGAAGTCTAGGTTCTCCACTCAGTCTTTGCTGGTGTGAGGCACAGTTTTTGCTGTGGTGTTTGCCTGGAGTAGAATGATTATAATCTAAAAGTTTCCTATTTTACTAGTTGTCTTTTTCCTGGTCTTTCAGCTACAGATAACAGGCTTTATTGGGGTTGGGGTGTGTATGTGTGTGTGTGTGTGTGTGTGTGTTTTGCACTCATTGGCATTTCCAGTTTGCTAGCTTCTTCAGCTGTAAGTCTGAGATATATGAAACAAGCAAAAAAAAAAAAAAAATCAGGGAATTCAACACCACTCCATTCCTTTGTTCCCAAAATTGCTTCATCTCTTCACCTTTCAGAATATTCTTGTTTGTTTAAGACATATTTCCCAGGATCTTTAGTTACCCTTAGTGGAGGAACAAGGAAAAGTATACCCACTCCATCTATGTCCTGTATTTTTATTAGTTAAGTCTATCAAATCTATAGGGCAAAGCCAAGTGAGGCTATTCATTGTAGGCCTTGCCTTCTAAGTAAGAAGCAAGTATGAACACATATAAGGACATGAACTGCCAAGAAGAATAGGAGGAAATAAACAAAAAGGAAATGAATCCCAAAAAATCACTCTCTAGCATTTTGGCCAAATACACATACTCATCCTCTACCCAGACACACTTGTAGGAGTGATGGATGAAGAAAGGAACCATTGAGCTGGAAGGAAACAAAGAAGCTGAAGTATAGACTCTTGGTCACTCGGTGGTGTGAATCTTCCCATCAAGGGAGAACATTGGCAAAGGATAAGAAAAGTTCTGTTAAATCTTTGTGCCCACTTTCAGTTGCTCTGAGAACCCAGGAAAAAGGGTACAAACCCTCAAATCCTTCAAGCATGAAGATCTTTTTTCTTTTGCACCCAAATCTATCTATATCTCTCCAGATAGGTTATTAAGTGTATCTCAAAGCACATAGTCTACTCCGTAGAGAGATCCCCTGTCTAGATTATGTCAGTCCTGACGTCCAGTCAAGTGTACCAGATGAGAGTGAAGATCTTGATCATAACTAATGTGCTGAAAGTATACAATGCCTCCAATTTCCCTGCACCCTATAAAGTTCTGATATGTCAGCTCCCCCATCAGCAAATCCACTCAGGATCCTGCAGTTGCATTAAATCTAAAACAAAATTAATTACTTTCGTTTCTCCCCAGAGGTAAATTTAGGAACACAGTATCGACAAAGATGGCATGCCATCTCCTTCATCATTTTCTAATTAGACTTAGTCCCACTTAAAGGGATCTCACGCAAATCACAGAGGGGATGTGAATTGCTCTCCAGGGATGCCTTCTTCAGCAACTGATGTATACCCTTAAGAAGCACTACAGTTTTCTATAATTCCAGAGTAATAACAGGAAACATTCCAAACATCTAGCTCTTAAACACCATTTCCCTTGACAAGTTTATGCTCCCAATATCCAATCCCATGGGACCTAGAGGTACACTCGTATTAGCAGATTAGAGCAGATAGCGTTATTTGGGACAAAAATGGTACACAGAGAAAATATGAAGAAAAAAAAAAGCTTTTTAAAAAAAATTTTTATCTTCACCAATGGTAAATAAATCCATGCTGGTTTAGCCAGAAATTGATACTTGTGATCTTTATACTCAATTGGAAGAAGTCTTCTATCAAAAGACTAATTTGACACTCTGCTTCCAAAATCCTAAGGGGGAAAAATCCACTACTTAAGATATCTTTTCTCTCTAAGAGAGCATATCAAACACACTTGCTTTTTTTAAAAAAAAGATTTATTTATTTATTTGAGAGAGAGAGAGAGAGCATGAGTGGAGGGAGGGGCAGAGGCAGAGGGTGAGAGAATCTCAAGCAGACTCCCTGCTGAACGCAGAGCCTGTTGCGGGGCTCCGTCCCAGGACCCTGAGATCATGACCTGAGCTGAAATCAAGAGTCAGATGCTTAACCACCTGAGCCCCCGAGGCACCTCAAACACACCTGCTTTTAAAAAAATTGTAAAATTTAGAAATTAAAATGGCTTTATTGCTCATCCTCTCAATCTTTATGGACATTACCTCCTTCCTTTCAGTGTGTGTACCAAACATTTAAAAATTCCATTTCCTTTTAAAGTTTCAGTTGATCCCTGTGTTTCTTTATAACTGAATGATTAATAATGAGCCTTGACCAGAGAGACAATATCTAATCTCTGTACATACAGGGCTCCCCATGCTAATCCCAGGCAATTCTCCAAGCACATGTCATGATATTAAGTGTTCCACGGTCCCTGTTTTCTGCCCTCATCTGGATGTTTTCAATCCCCGGAAATATCCTAAGGCTTTCTGAGCTCTGTGCTGCCATGTTTCTGCCTGGAAGGCTACTGCTTTTGCTTTCTTCTTTTGTATTCCTTGAGCATCCTGCTTCTGGGCAGATTGTTGCCCTGTTCTCTCAGTTATCCTGTTAGAAAATTTCTCTCAATAGATAACCAGCCAGGAACTGTTGGTACTACTGGAGGTGCCATCCTTGAGGAGCTATTAAGAAGTGCTGCAGCAGGCACCATGTGCTCTTTTCCCAAACTGCATCTTTTGACAACTTTTTAAATTCCTGAGGTCATAAACGTCCCCCTCTTTCTGTTTCTCATTTCTCTGGGACCCATTTCCATTTCTCTTTAATGCCTCCTAATTCCTTTCAAGCTACTTCAAATTGATCCCATTCCTTTTCTACCATATGTAGGTATTCACTTTGCTCAATCTAATTGTTTCCTCTCTTTCCCTTTCTATTTCTCATAAATCTTGCTTGAATCTCAGCATCAGAATCCATTTTCAGGGGCACCTGGGTGGCTCAGGTCATGATCTAGGGTCCTGGGATCGAGCCCCGCATTGGGATCTCTGTTCAGCAGGGAATCTGCTTCTCCCTCTCACTCTCCCTCTGTGTTCTCTCTCTTTCTCAAATAAATAAATAAAATCTTAAAAAGAAAAGAAAGAATCCATTTTCATCCAACCCTATTTATCTTTGAGTTTCTGATATTCAAAGCCAAAGAAAAAATTGTAATAACATGCCTATTTGTGAAGCCCTTTTAACTTTTTTCATTCAATTGTTTCTCTGTTTCTGACCCACACTGTCCACAATTTCTAAAACCTGACTTTTCCAAATGTTTAAAAGTTTCTTTCTTAGTCTTGATTGCTGCACTTCCATTGAGATCTCTCTCCTAAGCAATCCAAGAAGAGAACACACCTCTTACCTACTTTCCTAACTCCCACAACAAGAAAGAAGTGGTCTTGTTCCTTTTTACCTTTCTGTTCACAAACTCACTTTAGTTAAAACAATGTTCTACATTTTCCAAATTCATGGCTATTATAAATATGCAGACCTTTGCCAATCTCTCAGCCTTATATACAATGCAGGATAAAGAGAAAAAGAATTTATACCAAGAGCCAAAATACCCAACACATTGGCACCCCGCCAGACCTAATGGACACCCTTTCCAAGGCGCTGATCCAGAGAAGAGTTCTTCAGCTCTTCAGACTGCCTGTGAAAATCTGCTGTCCCACCAGCAGTTTGTGGTTTCCTACGAAGTGTCCCAAGTCACTGAAATGAACCTCTATCTTTTCCAATATTTGTTTCTAATATTCTTTCTATAAAATACATTTTATTAGATCAGAAGTTTAAGAAGGAAGTACCTGAGGCTTCTTACAATCTACACAGGACTTTACCTTCCTGAAAAAGTTATAGAATCTGTTTAGATTTTCTATTGCTTATTGAGGGGATTCACCAAGACCATGTAATC
>NC_138378.1:80526984-80605640 GCF_054177405.1 Leptonychotes weddellii | reverse complement strand
GAGGGGGAGACGAACCATGAGAGACTATGGACTCTGAGAAACAAACTGAGGTTCTAGAGGGGAAGGGGGTGGGGGGATGGGTTAGCCTGGTGATGGGTATTAAAGAGGGCATGTATTGAATGGAGCACTGGGTGTTATGCGCAAACAATGAATCATGGAACACTACATCAAAGACTGATGATGTAATGTATGGTGATTAACATAACATAACATAATAAAATTATGTTTTGGTTTTTATTTTATTTTTTTTTTAGGGTGAAGGTAAACAAGTTTTTCTTCAACATAATACTTTTAAAAAATCGTCAAAGCATTTTCATCCCCTCTAACACTATAACTGATGAAAACACAATTGATTGACTTCCTGTTCATATTAAACTTCCATTGATATTTTTTTTCTTATATATACACTTCTTTAGGGAGAGGATCAGACTGAAAATTTTATCGTTCCAGTATTTATCAGAGATCATTTTCTGCTTTAGTCCAGTCAGAATTTCCCCCTCTGCTCCAATCCTTTCCTTGCCTTTTTCAAGGCCTGTGTTTAGACTTAGAAGAGTAAACATTAATATTAGCCCTCAGTTGCGGAGAGGAAATAAAAAAGTGATTTTTATGACATTTCTCTAGATTTATAAGATTCAGTACACATTCCTTTTGTTTAGGGCAAAATTATGAGACTATTGCTTCATGTAATTTCTCTTTTACAATGCCAATTCTATGTTTGACAAGATGACAATTTCTGCCTAGCTGGACTTCTAAGATGTGCTAGATATGTTTATCTCATTTTGATACTTTTATTATAAACTATGTTTTCAACAACATAGGTCAAATTTTCCAAGATCCTATCTTACAAAAGAAAGAATTCTAACAATTACTTGCCTTTTCTATTGCTTCTGGTTATGAAAGGACTGCTGTCTGTCTGTGGACCAGACATTATCCAAGAGAAAAACCATCACTGGAATTATGGAATTTTTAATATTAAAAAACATTAAGTAACATTTATACCAATCCTTTTATTTCAGAATTGGATTAACTGCAATCCAAACAGGTGAAGTGACTTGCCCAAATCCAGGAAGCTAGGTCATAGTTCAAAGGTGACATAAACTAAGGAAACTATTCTCGTCTATTGGATAGATTAATATTCCTTTAATTGCCATCTCTCATTTTAGTTATAAAGCCCTTGAACAATATTAATCCTGAGGAGGTTCATGTTTTAATTGCATAAAATATTGTGTAAATGTTAAGTATTTACAATACAGTATGTTTTCTATGAAAGTATTAGAAATAAGACATTACGACAAAAGGTAGAAAAGATGACTTCTAACTAATGAGTCAAGGAAGAATTTTCAGGAAGGATGTTGTTTGATTTGCATTTGAAAGAGAAGCCATTGCAAATATAAATAAATAAATAGCTTCTAAAGGCAAAGGGAGTATTATATGCAAAGATATGCCTCCTTAGGGAACAAGGAACAATTCTCTGACTAGAATGTAAATTTTTTAAGGAGGGGAAGAGCAACAACAGATTAAGATGAAGACAAGCAGATATGAGAGACCCTCCCTATCATGCAAGAGGTTTGGACATTAGCCTTTATTTTAAATGCAACTGGAGTTGAAATGATCAGATTAGGAATTTTACTCCAGGTTTTCTCTTCTCTCTCACATTGTATTCTCTGATTCTTTCATGATTAACTACATGTGGATGCCTACAAATGTGTATGTCTAATCACGGCCTCTCTCCTAAATTCCATGATTATTGAGCATTTCCTTGGCGAGACGCTGACTAAAGCATAGATTAATATTAATAATACTGCATGTATTATATTATCTCCCAACTTTTCTTCTTATGAACTATTCCTAATATGTGTTAATGATAACAGTCATTGCCTGGAAAGCTGTTGAATTTTTTTTTTTTTTAATCTCTCTCCAACCAGCCAGAAGGCATTCAGGATGCAATAAAAGAGACCAAATTCCTCTTAAATATTTCCTCTTAACCTACCTAAAAATATGGTGTTGGTCCTCTGCTCATATGTGTTTTTCTAAATAAATACTCTGTTAGAAAGAAATATCGCTTATATATTGTGCATGTTATGTTTTGTGTAGTAAATCAATAGGATTTTCTCTTCAGCGATATTGTTTTATCTAATTTCTAAGGGCAATGAGAACTTGTCACTATAAAAACCAAGAAACAGAAAGATTTATGCATGCCCCTCATTTCTGAGATCCCACAGAATCCTTTTTGTTGAATGAGCTAGAGTCCTATATATATCATGTGCCTGGTCACTTTTGTGGACACCGGGCCCAGTTACTACAGTGTGAAACAGATGGGTGATGAAAAATGAATCCAATGTCCTAATAAATAATCTTTGGAGAAAGCAGTATTTGAAAAAGAACAATCTAGTTAAGATATACAGTTTCATATGAATAGAGAGTAAGGGAATTTTGGTGCCATTGCCCACAGGTACTGGAGAGTTACGGTTCTTCACCATGTCGTGATCATCAAGAGTGGGAGAAGATAAGAGTTAAGTTTATATACGGGGCTCAACTGTTGAGCAAATGCTACTCTCATTACAACGTAGTTTACCTGCAGTTGAATCTCAGTTCTGGTCCTCATAGTTATTTATATTTTTCTCACCTACTAGATGATAATGAAAAAAAAATTAGCTCCCAGATTTGGGGAGGATTAGATGAACTTTCTCATTTAAATTAGTCAGCACACTTCATTGCATGTGTTCAAGAAAACTTAATTCCCCTTTATTTTTTTATACTTTGTTGGGAATTTCTGAAGCAACACATTAAATATAAATATAATTCAGTTGTAGGAATTAAAAGTATCTTCTGAGCTATATTAATAGACATATAGAGAATAGTTTAAAGGAACTCTACAGGGACATTTCCCACCTAACATATAGGTGATTCTAAGGAACAGAATGGCTGTTTCAAACTGTTATTTTTTTTCCTGAATAGTTTATAAATGATAGTTTTGTGTGTCACTTGTAGTTTTAAGAAAACAAAAGTATTAGTCATTTGTTTGTCTTTTTTTCTTCCATAATAAAATATATTAGCTTATACTGCTATTTATGCATATATAATAAGCCTGACAATCTTCCCATAATATGAATTTAAACTGAAATTCCAAATGATATGCAAATGAGTTATTTCATAAATGGGGCATGATTTAAACATGTCAAACTCACTGATTTAGGTTGATGTTTTAGAAAATAAAATATGAGACAAATAAAAAATAATGCATTCCATTTGCTACAAGAATACACTAGGCAAAATCAGAGTGATATCTATCATATACATACTTATAATATTATATAAATATATTAGCACAAATTATAGGACATCATTCCAATAATATTTCTTTCTGAGAGGGAAAGCATTTCCCACCATTTTGTTCTTGTGCTTATTGATTTCCTGTTGTCACCATGGAGGTGACGAAGATGGATGGCGGTGATACACTTATCTATGTGCCATAGTTGTCCCTTTTACAAAGTGGAAAAGCAATCTACTTATGTAATGTTGCAGACCAAACTCTCCCCTCTGAAACCAATTCAGAATTCCCCTTGTTATCTTCTGGGTGTGTGAGAAGATATTTAGGAATGAAGTGTATCCCAAAGAGAAAATAAGAATAAACCACACTATTTTCAGACTGATTCCTTCATGATTCATGACACAGAATACAATTTGTTCATACTCATACAGATAAATTAACAATGACACTATTATACCATTTCCAGTACACTGTTACATAAATGGATTTTGCATAATTTATGCAAATATATTGCTATATATTCAGCTGAACCATTAAATCACTTCATTTCCAAATATCTATTCAATTGAACCAATGAAATTGTAGAACATAGTCAAATAATAACAGGCTACAGCTACAGAGACAGCTGTCAATATCATTCCACTCCAATTCATTCCTTACTTATAAGCATTTTTCTTGATAATTAGGTATTGGAAACAATGGTAGAGTAATTTTGTACAACTTCTGGATTCAAGAAATAAGTGCAGAAAAGTGAATAATTTTGAATAAAATCTCCCTGAAATTATGACATAATAATTTAGTTTTCAATTCATCATTCCTCTCTTTCTTTTCCCTTTTCCATCCTGAACAAATCCAGCTGCTATTTCTGGTTTCTATATTTTCTTAATAATCTGCCACTCTCCCCTTCACCCAGTGTTGAAGCCTAGTGAGATCACTGATTCTATTTCTTCTTCATGTCCCATGACAAACATATCATCAATTTTTGTCAGTTTTTCTTTTTCAATCTCCCACAAACATCCTTGCTCCATATTCCTAGCTGCCAACATATTTCAAATTTAAGCTCTCATTTTTGACTAGCTAGACTATTGTAATATTGCCAATGACTTCCCTATCACCAGTCTCTTGCCCAATCTATCTGGCACCCTGAGACCTCAAGTACTGCTTTGATTGTGACCTTCTTCTGCTAAAAATCTTTCAGTGACTCTCAGATGACTGCCTCATCATTTCACATTTAGAATGAATAAAACTATGACCCTGGTTTACATTTAAATTTGTGCTTTATATCTCACTATTCCATAAACCTAGGCAAGCTGTTACATTCACTATTATGCATTATCCTCTGATGGTATCATTATACCTTTGCTTTTTGCCATACCCTTTATAAAGAATATTCTAACCATAACCTCTACCTCTGAAAACCCTACTTATAAGACCCCTTCCTTAAGCAATCTTTCAATATTTCTCTAATGGTTTTATTGCACTCCTGCACTTATCTTAGCTGTTTTGTATTTTACTCAATTATATAAGTTGTTTTTTGTCACTCTGAGGACAGAATTAACATGTCAATTTTTGCCCTTAATAGTATTTTTATAATCATTATGTAGTAGACTTTTATATAAATGTACAAATGGCCATTGTATACATGTACATATGTGTATATATACATATACATATATGCACACACATCTCATGACATGCACAAACACACATATATAATTTCTCTCATCACTACTTGTACTCTCCCTCGAGGCTTATGAGAACCTTGGGCTTAAGGCAAAAATCCTATAATGTTCATCTTGTTAGAATATGAGATCCCTCATTAACTCAGAGTATTAAATGAAACAGTTGAGTTAGTAACCAAATCGACAAGGAACCAGTTGAATATATGTACGATTAGGGACTTTATCATTTTGTTCTTAGATTAATTATATGGTTCATTATACTGGAATGTGTGCTTAATTTAAACTAGTTTTACCCTTAGATTTTGGTCCTTGCCATCTGGTCTTATATGCTTTCCCTTTAAAAATAAGAATTGTAGGGGCGCCTGGGTGGCTCAGTCCTTAAGCATCTGCCTTCGGCTCAGGTTGTGATCCCAGGGTCCTGGGATCGGGCCCCACATCAGGCTCCCTGCTCAGCGAGAAACCTGCTTCTCCTTCTCTCACTCCCCCTGCTTGTGTTCCCTCTCTCACTGTGTCTTTCTCTGTCAAATAAATAAATAAAATCTTAAAATATATATATATAAATGGAGGGGTGCCTGGGTGGGTCAGTCGGGTAAGCGTCTGCCTTAAAAAAAAAATCTTTAAAAAAAAAATAAGAATTGTATTTTACATGTCTGACTGTAACAAAATAAGAATTATAATAACCAATGGAAACGAAGAATGAAGAACTTGGCCCAAACAAAGAGAACAAATTTTAAATGAAAATGACATACATGATACACCAGGAGCTTCTCTGAATAAGAATGAACTGATGGTATTTTTCAGCACCACTGTGTAAAGTTATCAGTTCACATATTCTATTCAAAATACTGAGGTCACCATAAAACAGATGAACCTTTTTTCTCTGTCATTTATTTATTGTTATGAGAAGACAACTAATCCATGTGTAAAAGAGCCCAAGAAAATTAACTAACAACCAAACCATGTTTATAAATTAACTTTGTCACTTTAAATGTTTCCCCAACATTAATTTCTTCATTTAAGTTGATGATTTGAGTTCATTTGTTTAAATGCCCTTCCTCTCCATTTTCCATTAAATTTACTAAGGAAATGGGTGAGAAAAATGTCTATAACAACAATGGAAATCAGGAAAAGCTGGCATCACCAAGCTGAGGGTTTTCTGTAAGAAACTTCATGAGACCAGATTGAGGAAAGACTTACAAGAGTAAAGAAACCAAAAGATTTTCTGGGAAATTAGTGGGCAGTATCCCCAGCAAGACATCCTCAGGCTTATGGGAAAGTGCAGGATATGGAGGCAGTGAGGTGGTTGGATATGAGACAGACAGGGCTCTCGATTGTATACAGAACTTGGCACAATAAAAGCAACAAAAGAAAGATATCTATCATCCTTCTTACATGGAATGTGGTTTGGTAGTACCAGACAAATCTCTCCCTGCTTGAATTCTACCTGACAGAGTCTAAACACAAAGAGAATGTTCCACGCCCTAATGTGGGTGGAACATTCTCCAGGTTGACTGTCCTTTGTGCTCCAAGATGGGTGCCATATTTCTTGAATCACATCTATCCTCTTTCTTATTTTTCTCCTTTGTTTCACTGAAGCACATGCTTAAGAAACTTCCTATGAAGTACTTAGAAGGTATTTTTCCTCAGTTCTTGCCCGCCTGAATATTTTTAAAATGCATTGGCCTGGTATTTTGAAATAACTTTCTCTTAAGACTTGAAGGTTTGATTCCAATTCCACTAGTGTACATCGCACTGTTGGTAAGAAAATAACAATCCCTGTCTAATTCTAGTCTCTTCTGGCAAAGTGTTTTGGTTTTGCCTCACTTTTTTCAAAATTATTTTCTCTTTTAGATTTGTCTTTTCTGTCTCTAATACTCACAGTGATGTGTCCAGTTGTTTGTCTTTTTCATTTATTAAGCTAAATACTCAGTGGCTTCTTTTGAATCTTAGAACTATGTCCTTCAACTCTAAGAAATTTCTTGTATTTTAGTTTTTATAATTTCCCTCCTCAGTGTTACCTCTATTCAATTCTTTCTGCAACTCTTTAGTGTAAAGTTAGAGCTTGTGGATTGATCTCAAGTTTATCTCGTTGTCTCTCATATTTCCTGCCCCCTCTTTTTTTTCTGTATTGTATGAAAAAATTTCTTCAACTTTATCTTCTTATCTGAATATTTATTTTATAATCATATTTTAATTTCTTAGAGTTCTTCTTTGTTCTCTTATTGTTTAATGATTCTGTCACCAATTCTGATGTGCTGGAGGGGCAGGGGGATTTCTCCATACAGTCAAGCAATTCTCTGATGTCTACTGGGTGTCCTACCATTCAACTCAACGCTGACACTAATTGGAGACAAAAGAGGACTTCAACTGCATCCATTTTGATCTCAGTCTGTACCTTCGGATTAAGTTCTTTCCAGCTTATCTCTTAACGCAGGCAAAAGACCTACCAGACAAAACATCCCATGATGGAACTACATCCTCTAGCAATAAGGACTGCCTTCACACCAGCAAGACTCTAAGTGACTGACCCCAAGACAGTGATCAACCTGACCTTTACTGCCCACCTGCATGTACCCACTGACCTTTGTCCCACATTTTCCTTATATAAAACTAGAAGTGTTGGGGTACCTGGGTGGCTCAGTCAGTTAAACGTCTGCCTTTGGCTCAGGTCACGATCCCAGGGTCTTGGGATCAAGCCCCACATCAGCAGGGAGCCTGCTTCTCCCTCTCAGCCCCCCTCCACTTGTGCTCTCTCTCTCACTATCTCTCTCTCTTTCAAATAAATAAAAAATCTTAAAAAAAATAAAACGAAGTATTTTCAGCACTTTGGAGCTAATCTTTGAGACATTAGTCCACTGTCTTCCTGATGTTGGCCTTACTGAAATAAATAACTTTCTAGTTTCGCCACCACTAATCTCTCTGCCTTTGGATTTTGTCAACAGCAAGTAACCAAACCTGGTATGTTTGGGACTGATCGAATAAACAGTTAGTTAGACATGAACTGGAGGCGAAGGAGGTGATAAATAGGTGACACATTAGAAGCTGAGGAACAACATTCTGACTTTGTGACCTTTAACATCTTGGCCTTATGGCTTCCAACACCCCAGAGCTGACAAACTGAGAGCCATAGGAGCAGAGCATGGGCTCTTCTCTTCAACCTCAGCCCCAGGGTGACCTATAGTTTCATTATAAACATTTAGCTAAGAGTATTCTGTAACTAAGGTGTAGGTAAGGTGTAAGGGCATTCTGTAGATGACCAATCCTGTTCTTGTGCAAATTTATTTTGACTATTTAGTTTTTTGCCTTTTCATATAAATTTTAGAATCAGCTTGTTGGTATCTATAAAACATCTTCCTAGGAATTTGATTGGAATTTTGAGTTTATAGATTAATATGGGGAAAATTAACATCTTAGCAATATTATCTTCTAATTCACAAACACAGTATATATCACCATTTTTAAAAATCGAATTTCACTTTTTTCATCAGTGTTTTGTAATTTTTAGCATATAGACCTGGTCAAAATTTTGATATTCCTAGTTTACTGGGAATTTTTATCAACTAGATACTGAATTTTGTTGAAGATTTTTTCTGCATCTATTCAGATGATCATAGTTTTCCCTTTCTTGGTCTGTTGATATGAGTTGCACTGATGTATTTTTGAATGACCAGCTTTGTATTCCTGAGGTAAATCTCACTTTGCAGTGATATATTATCATTTTTTTTAAAGATTTTATTTATTTATTTGAGAGAGAGAATGAGATAGAGAGAGCATGAGAGGGGAGATGGTCAGAGGGAGAAGCAGACTCCCTGCCGAGCAGGGAGCCCGATGCGGGACTCGATCCCAGGACTTCAGGATCATGACCTGAGCCGAAGGCAGTCGCCTAACCAACTGAGCCACCCAGGCGCCCCTATCCTTTTTTTATATTGCTATTCTCTGATTGTATTGTATTCACTGAAATTTTGTTGAGGATTTTTGCGTTTTGGTTTAAGAGCACTTTCACTCAGTAGTTTGAGTTTCTCATAATGTTTTTATCTGGTTTTGGTATCACAGTAAGCTTGGCTTCATAAAATAAATGGAGGAGTAGTTTTGGTTTTTCTACTTCCTGAAAAAATATGTTTGAATTTGTATTATTTCTTCCTTAAAGATTTGAACAATTCAGCAGTGAAACCACCTAGGTCTGGAATGTTATTTCTTGGAGGGGAGGGAGACCTATACAAAAATTCAATTTGGGAAGATAGATAGATACATAGATATACGGATACATGTAGATTAGATTAGATACATACATGAAGAAATAGTTTTCCTTTATTTCTATTATAAGAACATGTTGCTTTTCTAAAAAAAAAAAAAACTCTTTTAAATTGTAGTGGGATTAAAGAATCTAATTAATTCAAGTGTTCATCTGGAACAACAAAAGATTTAAAATGAAAAAAGTAAAAAAAATTAAAAAATAAGAAGAAAGAGCTACATAATAATAAGAGCTACACAATAATAATTGAAATAAGACAGTGGTTCTATAGGAATTAACAGGTCAATTAAATGAAAGGAATATAAGAAATGTGGGAATAAGAGAGAAAAAATTTAGTGATATAGATGGCTTTTATAACTGGAAAAAGTCTGGGTTGTCCAATTTTAGATATTGGGTCAAAAAATTAGTTGGTGAACTAAACACATTACAAAAAATATTCTCAGGTAGATTAAATATTGAAATTTAAGACATCAAAGACAGAATTGCCATTAGAAAATACAGATGGATATATGTGTGCTATGGATTGAATCTTGTCCCCCCCCAGAAATCCATATGATGAAGCCTGAAGCCCCAATGTGACTGTGTTTGGAGATAGGGCCTTTAAGGAGGTAATTAAGATTATAAGAGGACACACAGGTGAGACTCTAATCCTATAGGACTAGTGTTCTTATAAAAAGAGAAAGAGACACTAGGTATTTTTCTCTTCATGAATGCACAGAGGAAAGGTGAAGCCACAGTGATAAGGCAGTGGTCTGCAAGCCAAGAATAGGGCCATCCCCAGAAACTAACCCTGCTGGCACCTTGATCTTGGACCTCCAGCCTCCAGAACAGTGAGAAAATAGGTGTCTGTTGTTTAAGCCACCCATTCTATGGTATTTTGTTATGGAAGCCTGAATGGACTCATACAATGTGCAAAATATGGAGGAAGCTAGCCTGAACCAATGACTAGTGTATGTATGTGTTTGGGGGGCAGGAGGGAATCACAAAGTAAATGGATAGATTTGATGTAATGAAAATTTAAATATTGAGTCAGTTAGGAAAAAAAAACTACCAATAATAGTAAAACACAGATAACACACTACAAAATATTTGCAACACATTCTAGAAGAAGCTGGAATAAAAAAATGAATAAAAGATTAACTTTCTAGATAGAAGTAAATACACAATTTAGGAAAAAGTGCTATATGTCCAGCAGCATGAATAAAGTGTTCAACTTCAGAAATGATCAAATAAAAAAAAATTACAATAACAAAGAAATGCCATTAGAAATGTTAAAAATAAGGATAATAAACACTGTTATGAAAGTGAGGAAAAATAGGCATGATATAATACATGTTTAGGAGAATAAACTCAGATATTCAGTTGAGAAGTCAGGTTGTGAACATCTATCCAAATCATATTCTTTGACACAGTTTTACACTCCTAAAAATTTACTCAAAAAAAAGTTTCTTTAAAAATTAACATTTTAATTACAGAAATAAGTTAAAAGTGGTGGCGTGTTTTGTTCTTTGTTTTGTTTTTACTAACAGAGAAACAAATACATTATGGATAAAAATACACAAAAAAATGGAGTAGGTTATAAGTTAAAGAAGGGAATTATTGGTTAGAATTTCTCACCACATTGGGCAGACCTTGGAGCAGTCTAATGGCAGAGAAGAATTTGTAAAACTGTTTAGCAGACTTTAGTTGGCCAAAGAAAATGTGTTTTCCCACTCATTATATTTGAAATAGATAGTAATATGCCTATCACGCTTTTAAATATTAAATAAAACATGGTAGCTAAATTGTACCATATAGTTTTATATATAAGGTCTGCTAGACTCAAATGCTTTAGGAGATGGTAGGAACACACACACACATGCATGCACATGCACACATAGTATCTAGGAAGGTTTGTGCCTCAGGAAGGTGATTACCCAGGGAGTGTGCAAAATTTCAGCTACATGCCATTCATTGGGCATTGTTCACAATAGCAAAAATGTCTAAATAAGAGAAACTGATGGAAGAAATTATGATGGAAAAATATATAGCTATTACAATTATGCTGTAGGAAAGAGAAATTTTAATAAAATTGCACGATGTAAGCATTAAAAAGGTTGCTTCTAACTGTATGAATATTATCATCACATTAGGAAGGATATAAACAATTCTTCAACAAATATTTATCGAGCCCCTATTATATGCCTGATAGTTTAAGGCATAAGATACAGAGCTATCACAAGAAAATTATTCCAGTGACCACAACAGAGGTTACATAAAACTTAGATACGCATTTAGCTGATGTCTGTGGAGCTCACGATGAGCAAGTGACTTCCAGACTAATACAAGGGCAATGTTTTTATGAGCTAAGGGAAGGTCAATTATTTATCCTTGTGGTTTGGGCTCAGGAAGCTGTTTTTCGTTTGTAACCCAAATGTGCCCTGGTTCCTATTTTCATGCTCCTTGCTTGGGATCACTGGTGTAATCCAATCAGTTAGGAAAGACAGAGAGAAGGGGGAGGGAGAAGGAAAGTGGAAGGGATCAAAGAGGAAGGACAACGGATAAACTGAGGAACCTCTATCATGTTGGTTTTAGTCACTTCACAAAGCAGTCAACCAATGAAGTTAGCATGGTGATAGGAGGAAAGTGACAGTCAGTAAAACAAATATATAATATCAGGAATTAGGTGCTGTGAAGAAGATTACAGCAGGTTAAGGAACACAGGGAGTAGCAGGGCCCAGTGAATATGTGTTGTGGGGTTGGTGCAATGTGAAAAGGATGATCAGAAAAAGTTTCACTGATTAAGATGTGTAAGGAACAAATGGAGATGAGCCACTTGTGTAATTGGGGCAGCGTTCCAAAGTGCAGGGAATGGCAATGCAAAGTGTTTTGCTTGGCCTATTCAAGACACAGCAAAGAGGCCACAGTAACTATAGTAACAAGACTGGGGAGAGAGGGAGAGACATGATATGAGTTCAGAAAGACAGAGGGTAGGGGAAGGCAGATTAAATACATTCTTGTACACTATCATATGCATTCTTGTTTTTTACTTCTGTAAGATGGCTATCTGATCAGATAGATGTACTAATGGCCTAAATGGCAGTTATAAAAATTAGTTTAAAAAAAACTTTTTTTATGCAAATGCAGAATGTGCTACAAAATCCAAAAATAAAATTGTGTAATTAGAAATTGTAAGCATTTTTTGAGAATGATGTAACAAATTTAGGTTAAAGAGATCCAGGCAAGAATAAAATAAAAATCATATGAGCAGTAAAAAAACTGAAGGCAATGCCTTTCCACTTAACATTTCTCAGGCAGCACATGATATTTTCCTATGATTTCTATAAGAAAATGTTGTGAAGAGATTAGTATTTTACTTCCTTAAATATATAATTCCATAATAATACATTTTATGTAACAGAAAAACAAAGTAGATTGCCTTTAAAATAGATAATTTTGTTAAAACACAGTTTTCCCTACCCAACTCTTATCCAAAGAATTCTTGGTAAGTTGAATATTTTTAATATTAAAAAAACACAATGTAAATTTTTTTTCTAATTCCACACGTAAGAAGCTTGGAAGTCGCCACTCTGTTCTAACAACGAATAAAAAGCTGAACAAATTGAAAAATCAGCACCTCTTCTAGGATCTGTAAGAGAAAAGAAAAAACAGGGCAAACTGTTGCCCCCAGGACTGGAGAGACCACCAAGGAGGACAGGCAGTGGTGGCTTCTCAGAGCAGAGACTCACAAGTGGAAAGCTCCAGGAACCAGAGCCCAGGTGGTGAAACCTGAACTATAACCAAAGAATTGCTAGATGCTCGGTACCATACAACTCCGAGGCACCCAGTTGTAGAAGGGTGTTTCACAATATTGTGAGATTTACCTCCAGAAACTTGACCAGGTTCCTACAATAAAGATGGAGAAAAATCCTCTCCTGCTTCCGGCAGGGGAAGGGAGAAAGGAATTACTTTGAACTATGCCAGAGCTATTCTTCTCAAGGCCTGTCCCCAAGGAAGAGTAGTTAACCAGAGCATAACCTATGAGGGTATTATTAGAGCTTAAGTGACCTGGGAAAGAGAAATACCAACTCCAGTCATCCATAGCCATTTTGTCCTACCTAAGGGAGAAAAAAAAAAAATATATCCTGAGAAAGAGTTGTGAAGTTCAGAGTCCAGAAGCATAAGCTTACTAAAAGACCAAGACCTGGGGTGCCTGGGTGGCTCAGTTGGTTAAGCGACTGCCTTCGGCTCAGGTCATGATCCTGGAGTCCCGGGATCGAGTTCCGCATCGGGCTCCCTGCTCAGCGGGGGGTCTGCTTCTCCCTCTGACCCTCTTCCCTCTCGTGCTCTCTGTCTCTCATTCTCTCTCTCTCAAATAAATAAATTAAATCTTTAAAAAAAAAAAAAAAAGACCAAGACCTAATCAGAGAACTACAGAACACTCCCCCTCCCCCCGCACTCCACCAGGACATTACTAAAAACCTATTTATAGCAATTCCTTTTACCCTGTACATCATGTCTGGCTATCAAAATATTACAAGGCATATCAAAAGGCAAAAATGACAATTTGAAGAGACAGAGCAAGCATCAGAACCAGACATGGCAGGGATGTTGTATTTATCAGAAAGGAAATTTAAAAGACCCATGATTAATATGCTAAGGGCTGTAATGGATAAAACAGACAGGAAGCAAGAACAGAAGGGCCATGCAAGCAGAGATGGAAATCCTAAGAAAGAACCAAAAGAAGTGCTAGAGATCGAAAACACTGAAACAGCAATGAAGAACACATTTGATGGGCCTATTAGACGAGACATGGCTGAGGAAAGAATTTCTGAGTTAGAGGATATATCAACAAAACTCTTAAGAACTGAAAAGCAAAAAGAACAAAGACTACATAAATAAATGCATACATACATACATACAGAATAGAGTATCCAAGGACTGGGAGCAACCTCAAAAGGTATAGCACACATGTACTGGGAATCCCAGAAGGAGAAGAAAGAGAAAAGAACAGAAGAAATATTTGAAACAAGAATGACTGAGGAATAAGTCAATCAGAGAAAGACATGTATCATATGATCTCACTGATATGAGGAATTCTTAATCTCAGGAAACAAACTGAGTGTTGCTGGCGTGGTGGGGGGTGGGAAGGATGGGGTGGATGGGTGGTAGACATTGGGGAGGGTATGTGCTATGGTGAGTGCTGTGAATTGTGTAGGACTGTTGAATCACAGACCTGTACCTCTAAAACAAATAATACATTACATGTTAAAAAAAAAAAGAATATAGTAGGAAGGGGAAAATGAAGGGGGGGAATTGGAGGGGGAGACGAACCATAAGAGACTATGGACTCTGAGAAACAAACTGAGGGTTCTAGAGGGGAGGGGGGTGGGGGGATGGGTTACCTGGTGATGGGTATTAAAGAGGGCATGTATTGAATGGAGCACTGGGTGCTATACGCGAACAATGAATCATGGAACACTACATCAAAAACTAATGATGTAATGTATGGTGATTAACATAACATAATAAAATTAAAAAAAAAAAAGAATGAGGATTTCCCCCAAATCAATGTCAGACACTAAACCACAGATCCTGGAAGCTCAGGGAATACTGTCAAAGGTTCAGAAATAACAACAGTAAAACCAATGAATCACTGAGGTCATAATTAGTCAAAATTTATTTTGCATATACAAAGAAAGACAGTTTGCGAACAGGGAGGACTCAAACCGATTAAATAAGGAATGAGGCTGAGGGATATGTTGTTATAAAGCAGCTTATGTAGTGAGAAAACAATAACTGTTTATTCTTCACAGTGGGTTATATTAGAATTCTCTTAAATGATAGGGAATCAGTCACCACCTCACATTGGTAACCATCTCATATCAACCCTGGGAAACATTTTAAATTTTGCTTATAATTTCCAGAGGCATAAAAAAAAATGACCCAGGTCAAATTAGCCTTGCAAAATAAGCTAAATAAAGTTTTGCATGTCTGACTAAACTGGGTTTGACTGCTCAGAGAATTTTCAAAGCTGGTTTCCATTGATTTTTTATTTTAACAATCCCCACCCCCTGCTTTTTGGTCATTGTCTCAGTCTGCTAAGAGAATGACCAGCCATTATAGCACGATTCTCAGTTACCACTCTTGATGTAGTCAGGCTGAAGAATCACACATTTGCTGTTTCCTTTAGTTGAATCATCAGCCTGGAGGGCCATGTAGTCTCCATCTTCATCATTTATATGGTTATTGTTGATTTCATCCAGCTGTCTGATCCTGATGGATATCATTTGGTGTGTGACTGGGTGCCAACAGGCATTTAAAACCCTCAAGGATATATAAGGCACTAGAGATGTTAATATGATGACTATAAGGACAACAATAACAAATGATTAGAAAAATTCCCTAGAGCAGAGATTCCCAGAGCCAAGATTTGATCACTTAAATAAATCAAATGGGTTTCAATTTTTTAGAAGTTATTTACATAGGCACAATATAATGTGTTAACAATCACATATCCTCATAATTAGTTAGGACAGGATGAATATGAGGATGTTGTTTTTCAAAAAATAGTGTTGGAGGTGAGTTTTCACCCAAATTAGGTCTCTATATAATGTGAACAGTCAGGTACTTTAATGAGAGGAATTTCTATGGAAACAAAAGAAAAGCAAAGGTTAATTGTTTGAGCAAATTATAAATTCAGTTTCTGGGTTTAGAGAGCATCCAATTGAGAAAATTTCTAGATGCCAGGTTTGAAGCATCTTCAGATGGAATGAATTCAAACAGTGACAATCAGAGAGATTTTCTTGTTTGCAGTGTGAATGTCTCGAGTGATCTTTCTAAATGGCCACATTACAACAGGCACAAAGATTGTCCACACATGAGCATCATGAGTATCTCACCAACATAGATTCAAAAATCCTCAACAAAATACTGGCACATTTAATCCAAAAAATTATTAAAAGAATTAAAGTAAGACTTATCCCAGGTATGAAAGACTGTTTCAAATTTCAAAAACAACTAAAGAAACCCATCGCATCTCAAACTAAAAAAGAAAAACCACAAGATCATGTCAATATACGCAGAAAAAGCATTTGACAAAATCCAACACCCATTTATGATAAAGACTCTTTATAAACTATCAATAGAGGGGAATGTTCTCAACTTGATAGAGATTATCTACAAACAACTTACAGCTAACATACTTAATGGCGAGAAACTCAAAACTCAAAACTTTCCCATTAAGATCAGCTACAAAGCAAGGATGTCTCATCTCATCAGTCTTTTCAACATCGTTGAACATCAACTGGAAATGCTTGCTAATTCAATAAGGCAAGAAAAGGAAATAAAAAATAAACAGATTGGGAAGGAAAACCAAACTGTCTCTGTTTGCAGATGACATGATTCTCTATGTAGAAAACCAAAAGGAATGACAAAAAAACTAGAACTAATAAGCAATTACAGCAAGGTTGCAAGATAAAAAGTTAATATTAAAAATCAACTGCTTCCCTATATACCAATAATAAACAAGTGAAATTATAAATTTAAAAACATAATATAATTTACCACCAAAAAAAGAGAACTATTTAGGTATAAATCTAACAAATATATACAAGATCTATATGAAGAAAACTACAAAAAATTACTCTAATGAATGAAATCAAAGAATAATTTTAAAAAATGGAGAAATATTCCATGCTCATAGACAGGAAGACTCTATATTGACAAGATGTCAGGTCTCCCCAACTTAATCTGCAGATTGAATGCAAACTCAAGCAAAACCCAGCAAGTTATTTTATGGATATTGACAAACTGATTTTAAAGTTTATGTGGAGAGGCAAAAGACCCAGAATAGCCAACACTATATTGAGGGAGAAGAAAAAAGTTGAAGGATTGACACTCTGATTCAAGACAGTATAAAGCTACAATAATCAAGATAGTGTGGTATTGGTAAAAGGATAGACAAATAGATCAATAGAGCATAATAGAGAGCCCAGAAATAGACACCCATAAATACAACCAGCTTATTTTTGACAAAAAAACAAAGGCAATATAACAGAGCAAAGACAGTCTTCAAGAAATGGTGCCAGAACAACCTACATATGAAAGAAAAAAATAAATCTAGAGACAAACCTTACACCCTTCACAAAAATTAACTCAAAGCAGATCAGACCTAAGTATAAAACACAAAACTATAAAACTCCTAAAAGATGACATAGGAGAAAACTTAGATGACCCTAGATATAGTAATGCCTTTTTAGATATATTATCAAAGACATGATCCATTAAAGAAATAATTGATAAGCTGGACTTCATTAAAATTAAAATTTTCTGCTCATTAAAGACAATATCAAGAGAATTAGAAGAGAAACAACAGATAGGGGTGAAATATTTGCAAAAGACACATCTGATAAAAGGACTGCTATCCAAAATACACAAAGAATTCTTAAAACTCAGCAAGAAGAAAATAAACAACAATTAAAAAAAAACACAAAAACAACAACAAAAAAAACGGCCCAACCCTTAACAGATACCTCATCAAAGAAGAAATACAGATGGCAAATAAGCATATGAAAACAAGTTCCATATCAGACGTCATAAGGGAAATGTAAATTAAAACAACAGTGAGATATTATTGCACACCTAATAGAATAGTCAAAATCCAGAACACTGACAGCACCAAATGCTAGCAAGGGTGTGGATAACAGGAACTCTCACTCACTGCAGGGAATGCAAAATGGTACAGCCAGTTTGGAAGAGAGTTTGGCAGTTTCTTTCTTTCTTTTTTTTTTTTTCCATTCAATACGTGCCCTCTTTAATACCCATCACCAGGCTAACCCATCCCCCCAACCCCTCCCCTCTAGAACCCTCAGTTTGTTTCTCAGAGTCCATAGTCTCTCATGGTTTGTCTCCCCCTCTGATTACCCCCCTTCATTTTTCCCTTCCTACTATCTTCTTTCTTCTTTTCTTTTTTTTAACATATAATGTATTTGTTTCAGAGGTACAGGTCTGTGATTCATCAGTGTTAACACAATTCACAGCACTCACCATAGCACATACCCTCCCCAATGTCTATCACCCAGCCACCCCATCCCTCACACCCCCACCACTCCAGCAACCCTCAGTTTGTTTCCTGAGATTAAGAATTCCTCATATCAGTGAGATCATATGATACATGTCTTTCTTTGATTGACTTATTTTGCTTAGCATAATACCCTCTAGTTCCATCCACGTCGTTGCAAATGGCAAGATTTCATTTTTTGATGGCTGCATAATATTCCATTGTGTGTGTGTGTGTGTGTGTGTGTGTGTGTGTGTATCTTCTTTGTAAAACTAAACATGCTCTTACATTAGAATTTAGCATTTAAACTCTTTGGTATTTACCCAGAAGAGGTGAAAACTTTCCACACAAAAACTTACATATGGGTGTTTATAGAAGCTTATTCATAATTACCAAATCTGGAAGCAACTAAGATGTCTTTCAGTAGGTGAATGGATGAATAAACTGTGGTACAATCAGACAATGGAATATTATCCAGAGTTAAAAAGAAATGCACTACTAAGCCATGAGAAGACATGGAGGAAGCTTACATGCATATTACTAAGTGAAAGAAACCAATCTGAAAAGGCTTCATGTTGTATGGTTCCAACTGTATGACATTCTGGAAAAGACAAATTATGAATACAATAAAAAATCAGTGGTTGCCAGGGTGTGTTGGGGGAGGGAGATATTAATATGCAGAACACGGTGGGGGGGGAGGTTAGGACAGTGCAAATATTCTGTATGGTATTATAATGAGGGATATATATCATTATACATTTGTCCAAACTCACTGAATGTACCATATCAAGAGTAGATCCTTTGGTAAACTATAGAATTTGGGTAATTACAATGTGTCAATGTAGGTCCATCATTGGTAAAAACATGTACCATTCTGGTGAGTGATATTGATAATGAAGGAGGATATGCATGTGTGAAGTTAGGGAGTATATGAGAAATCTCTGTATCTTCCTCTCAATTTATTTTGTGAACCTAAAACTTCTAAAAATATAAAGTTATTAAAAAATCAGGCGTATCGCATACAGAGAATGCTTCTCCAAACACTTAAGCTATATTACTTTGGATAAATGGAAAATTTCAGAAAACAAAGGAATTTGATAGAAACAAAATTAACTTTTATAAGTCTAAACAAGGAATGTTTTTCTCCTTTAACTATTAAGCCAAATTTTGCTTTCTACTCCATGTGAGGATTTAACTTTTTTCTTTTTTGTTTTTCGCTAGTTTGCTTTCTATGCCAAAGGAAGAAAATAAAAAATAAAAAAAATAGAAAAAAGAAGAAGGAAAAAGGAAAGAACTAGTACATAGCTTTTCTCTTTTGACTTCTCTACCTTTTCTATAACACAAAATTCTAAGTTATTTGGGAGGCAGAATTAATGAGAACAGAATAAATATATTTCAAATAGTTCTCTTACTGAAAATATCACCTTGAGCATAAGTGTTATTTTCAGTGTCAAAAGCGATTATTGCAAATGATAATAATCTTTTGAACCTAATTTTTTTCATGTATATTTCTGCCACTAGTTTTATTTCTTTCTCATGACCATTTTTATAAATTTTACTTTTAAAACAGTAGAATGAACTGTATTCAAGTCCTAATATAATTTTCTATCATATAGGTACATCAAATTATAAAATTATGCTGCATGTTCCAAATCTACTCTGTTCACATGCTTTAGAGAAACCACTTTAAATGGGGTTTTTTTGATGTTTTGAGGCTTACTTTTACTTTTATAATATATTTATTCCTATATAGTTTAGTTTCTCATAAATAAGTTATGTCTATTAACACCATGCTATGAATGACGAGAAATCTGTCATATACACCAGCTTTTTTTCTTTGACTCTTCTCAAATTGTGTGTGTGTATATATATTATAGTGTATATATACATTTTACATATATATGTAAACCTGTTTCTTGATCCAGCAATTTTAGACACTACTGTATTTTCCACTATATACAGTAAAGACAGTGACAATATTACATTTTCTTCCACTGCTTTTCCTGTTCTTTCTCACTCTCAAAATCTCTCTCTCAAATAGATTTGATTTTTTATATTGCCAAGGCTTATATTTGCTTTTTTGTGTATAACTATGCTTTTTGCATGCTCTTCTTGATTTTAAAATTGAAAACCACTAAGCTACATTTGCAATCTTATGATAATGAAAATATTTCACAAAACCAGGAAGTGTGAGTGAATCCATAGATAAGATGCTGTCATCTTAAGTCCCCACCTTTCTGGCACTAAAAGGAGAACATTCCAAGCATCAAAATCAAATACAATTCTTTAAATGCTCAGAATCAAACCACATTTTGCTTGCCTCCTATTTAGACTGTGAAATTTCTGTCTTATGTTTCTTCACCAAAGAAATATACTTGTCCTTTCTCATCCACAGGTTTTATTATGCTATTATTTGTTAAACAATTTAATACATGGGCTTTTCTTCATAAGCCATTTACACAACTGTGATTTGAATTTCTTTCCTTTGGATTTTTTGGATTTCTTTCCCTTATTCCCCTGAATTAACTCTACTTGTTCTTGAATTTTCTGACCTCCTCCTTAGTGGCTTTTTTTTTTTTTTTTTTTTTTGCTGTGAGCTTACAATCATATACAGTTCCTTTTATTTTTATTTTTCCAGTAAGACTGAAGGAAGATAAAATTTCTTTAATTCTAAGTGTCTGAAAATGTGTTTATTTTGCTCTTGCAATTTGAGGAGGTATAGAATTCTGGGTGGAACACTTTCAAAAATTTGAAGGCTTTCCCCCATTGACTTCTAATTTTTGTCTGATGTCAGTCCAATCCTGTTTCCTTGCAAATAATTGGCTTTTCCATCTTTGGAATTTTTTTTTCTCTTTATACTTGGTATTATCTTCAGAAAATTTTTCATGACATGTCTGGATATGTGTATACAAATTCATCATTATTGGCTCTCAGAGTCTTCATCTTGGGGAAATTTTATTTTCATATTTCTTCAATTATTTTTCCCAGTTCATGTAATCTTTTTCTAGAATTTATTTTAAGAAATGGTGATATTATCTGGGTAATCTCTTTGTCTCAACATTTTTTTCTTGTAATATCTATCAGTTTTTAAATTGTTTCAATTGTGGTAAATATATATATATATAATATATATAATATATATAACAAAATCTACCATTTTAACCATTGTTACACGTACAGTTCTGTGGCATTAAGAACATTCACCTTGTGGAACCGTCACCACCATCTATGTCCAGAATTTTTCATCTTCCCAAACTGAAGCTCCCATCCATTAAATAATAACTTTCTATTGCCCACTGGCTACGAGGCCCTAGCAACGACCATTCTAATTTCTGTCTCCATGAATTTGACTATTCTAAATATTAGTCAATTTGAATGTATCTAGAAACATAGCTGCAACATATTAAAACAATCCTCATTGTACATGGTTTAATATGCACCAATTTCAGTTACCATAGTTTAATTAAATAACACCATATTCCCAACATTACAGTTCAAATTTCAGTTACGATAGCATATTTACTGTGAATAATTACATGAAGTACAAACTTTGCTGCCATAATTCTTTAGTCCACAAATCACTAAACAAATGCACATCATGAGCAGTGACAAATGACATCACTTCTTAGAAAGTATGTCTGTGATGGGCACAGTGCATCTGTTTTTCAGTTTATGTACAGAGAGCAAAGTGTGCTCTTGTGTTGCCTCCTTGCCCCCAAGTAATAAACCCATGTGACATATTACAAAAACACATAATTGAAGGAAGAAATTGGCCCGCAAGGGTAAAGAAAAGCAAAGAAATAAAAAGTAATAAAACTGGAAGTGAAATAAGGATGGAATGTAAATGGAGTTATAGAAGAAAATAGCTGACCATGGGAATGTTGACACTGCCTATGGTGATTGTAGATATTGACCCAGAGGAACTAGCTGAATGCAAATTTTTTTACTTAAATGGGTAACATGGTCATGATGGAAAAGAATGAAGACATCCCAGAGGAAGTGATATTGGCAACAAAAATTCGCATTAACAGAACCTTCGAAAATATTTCAAGATATTGAAAGTACAAAGGATAAAATGTTGGAAACTCATCTAAGCTTAGAAAGGAGTGTGACAATTCACCAAGACATAGATAAGATGCTCATTCTGTATCATAAAATATACAATGAAAAGAAGAAGGCAAACAGTGTTCAAATTTCAGTGTACTCCTAAATCATTTTCTTGCAAAGAAATAAAACACTTTATCAATGTTTCTAATGTTTTAAGTTACAATGTACTATAGAAACATGAGTGTTGCTATTTTTTCTTTTTTTTTAAAGATTTTATTTATTTATTTGACAGAGAGTGAGAGAGAGAGCACAAGCAGGGGAAGCAGCAGGTGCCTCCCGCTGAGCAGAGAGCCCAACGCAGGGCTGGATCCCAGGACTCCAGGATCATGACGGAGCCAAAGGCAGACACTTAACCCACTGAACCACCCAGGCACCCCGAGTGTTGCTATTTTTTTCCATCCCCCTATATACTTATAACCTACAATAAGAGTTTTAATGTTTTGACCAAATTTTCTAAAAGTCACAGAACAATCATCATTTTTATGATTATTAAAATCATTTTGCATTATTCAGTTTTCATGAATATTTTTATGATACTGCATTATCATATAAAGGGAGGATTGCTATAAAGTACAAGATCAACATAATTAAAAGGGAACTCAGAAAAAAGTCACAATCTCAATGGGAGATTTTAACTAATTTTACTCAGTAACAAACGGACCAAGACAACATCAGGAAATATATAGATTTGAACTTCTATAAATATTAACAACTGAACCTCATATATATATCTCCTCTCTCCAACCTGAAGAATACCACTCTATTCAAGTTTGCATAGAACATTTACCCAAAGTGACTAAATGATGGTCCATACAGCAATTCTCAATATATTTCAGATAATTAAAATGGTTTAGAGTACGATCTTTAACTACAGTAGAATTAAGCTAGAATTAAAAGAAAAAGATGAAAAGGAAATCCTCAATTTTAGAAACTGAGCTATATACTTTTATGGTTAAATCAAAACAAACTGTGAATATCACAAGAAGAATTAGAAAATACTTTGAACTCTTTATCAATGGAAATCCTACATATCGAAATGAGTGACATGCAGCTAAAGTCCTGCTCAGTAGAAAATGTAAATCCATTTAAAGATTTATTTCAAAAGCTATATTTCAATAGAAGATAGGCTGAAAAATAAATATCTATGTCAAGACCTTAGATGATTATCAAACTAAATACAAACAAAGCAGAAGAAAGCAAATAATAAAAATCAGAGCAGAAATTAATTGAAACAAAAATAAATATATATTAGAAAAGGTCAGCAAAGAAAAATAGTAGTCCTTTGAAAACTCCAATATAAAACTCCTGGCAGGTACAAACAAGGAAAAAAAAAGAGAAAATGTGCAAATAACCAATATCAGAAACAAAATGGAGATATCACTACAGATTCTACAAATATTTAAAAAACAAACGAAATGATATTACAAATTATGCCAGTAAATCTAAAATTTTAAATTAAATGGACACAACTTACCAATTTTGATATAATAATAAAAAACAAAAATCTGTATAAGATTATATCTACTTGAGAAAATTAATCTGTATTTAGAAAACTTCTCAAATAGAAAAATTGAGGTCCATGTGACTTCACTGAATTTCACATCACAAAAGATAAAATACCAAATTAATTCCCACTCTTTCAATGAACAGAAAAATAGTAAAAATTTGCAAATTTCTTTTATGAATTCAGTATAGCATTGATACCAAAATGTGACAGTTGTGTAACAAAAAAGTAAAATTAAAAACTAATTTCTCTTATTAACCGTAGATACAAAACCCATTATAAGTCAGGTCTAGTATATACAAAGAAATATTCTGATTCCATGATTTATTTAATATGACAACACCAATCAACACACTTCATCACATTCACAGAATAAAAGAGAAAAATCATACAATTACTTAGAAAAAATCATCTGATAAAAGTAAACATAAATTTAAACAAAATTGATAGAAATAATTCACTCAATATATAACTTTTAACAAACCATAGATAGGAAGGTCTTTAATATGATGAAAACTACGTACAAATAAAATAAACAGTATTAAATATTTAATAGGAAATGAGGAAATAGACAAGGATACCTGTTGCCACTACTTCTATTAATATTATACTGGAAATTTTAATTTTCTTAAAGTTTAAAATTTTATTTTGAAATGCAATTTTAATGCAAAAAGGTAAGAAAAGAAATTCATGGTATAAAGACTGAAAAAGAAATAATAAAACAGTCATTATTTGCAGTTGAGATAATCATGTAAACATATAAAATAAGGAAAAATCTAGAGGAAAGTATTAGTATGTTTAACAATATTACTATGATCAAGTAACTAGAATATGAAATTTAAAGCTTAATACCATTTACAATAGCATCAAAGATTCAAAAATCTACAGCTAAATCTAATAAATGTTCAAAATCACTAAAAAAAAATTGTAAAACATTATTGAGAGAAATTAAAGAATACCTAAATAAATGGGAGTTTGTGAATTAGACAATTTAATGTTATAAAAATGAAAGTTATTTCCAAATTGATTTATAATTAATGTAATCTTTTTTTTTCAAAGATTTTATTCATTTATTTGAGAGAGAGAGAATGAGAGAGAGAGAGAGCACATGAGAGGGGGGGAGGGTCAGAGGGAGAAGCAGACTCCCCGCTGAGCAGGGAGCCTGATGCGGGACTCGATCCCGCAACTCCGGGATCATGACCTGAGCCTAAGGCAATTGCTTAACCAACTGAGCCACCCAGGCACCCCTACTTAATGTAATCTTAATCAAAATCCCAGCAAGATCTTGTTGTTACTATTTGATTAATTGTTCTTCACTATTGTATAAAACAATAAACTAATATAATATTTAAATGGAAATGCAAAATTCCAAGAATAGTCAAGAAATTGTGGCCGAAAAATTGGACGGAAGAAAACATTTATAATATGTACAGTCAAAAATGGACTATTATGCAGAATACTAAAAACAAAAAGCTAAATTTTGTAAGACAACCCCATAGAAAGATGGGCAAAATATTTGAACAGGAGTTCCACACAAGACTGCATCCAAACGGACAACAGTCAAATGAAGAGGTGCACAATCTCATTAGTCATCAAGAAAATACAAATTAAAACCATATTGAGCTATTACTAAGCACATCTCAGTACGGCTAAAATGAAAAAGATTGACAATATTAACATTGACAAAGACGGATTGACCAGAGTCTCAAATCTTCCTGGTAAGAGGCTAAATTGATAAAAGCATTTTGGAAAATAGTTTGGCAGTTTTTACTAACTTGACAGCATTCAGTCATTATAACCCAGCAATCCTAGCAAAATGACCCAATGATATGCATATATACAACATTATTAATAGTAACTTTGTTTGTAATAGTCAGTTACTGAAAACAACTGAAATCTACCAGTGGAAACAGTTGAAATATCCATCAACTGTAGGATACATAAATAAACTGCTATATTAGAATTGGAATATATATATAGCAAAAAACAAACAAACAAACAAATGAGCTATTACTACATTTAAAAAATGAGAAAAAACATGTATGTTTTCCTTCAAGTTCAAAAGCAAGGAAGTCTACGTATAAGGGTGTGGGGTTAGTTACTGGAAGTTAGCATAAGGGGTGTTGCTAGAGTGTTGCAATTATTCTATTTTTTACCAGGGTTGTGGTTACATGAGTATATTTATAAACTCTCCTATAATTTTTTGAGTTGTATACCTAAATTAATGCACTGTTCTGTGTTTATGTACATTCAGGATAATATTGACTGGCAGGTTAAACCCACCTCTCCACACGTCCTGTCTACTAGAATGAAAACTCATGAGGAAATTTATAAAATTCATGAAGATATTAAAAATAAATTAACCAAAATTTTAATATACATTAGAGTAAGGTGCATAGAATTTTAACACCTATTTTTTAACATCTATTTTATAATATTCTGTTGTTATATTGCCTCTCCTATTAGCAAAGCATTTATTAATGTATTTTAATTTTTCCTTTTTTTCTTTCATTTTGAGAGATTCTTATTAAGGAAGGAAGGTAAGTATATGTATTTACCTCCATCTAGGACATCAGTTACACAATTCTCCTCTCCTCTAACCAAAATTCTCCATGTCATTTATATTGAGACTACATTAATTTGGGTCATTTCCTACTACTTAATGAATGTAGTCCTGCCATCCAAACTATAATATATCTGTGTTTAATTTAACAACACTGTATTTTTTTTTTAACTTTGAAAATTTGATAAGCTCCCTCCTGTCCTGGACTTTCATGCTAGAATACATGCTACCTTCTATCTGGAATGCTCCCCACTCCCTCTCTGCCCAGCTGGGTACTTATCAACTTGCAGGTTTCAATTTATGTTAAATCTCTCTGTAATAGGGTGTGTTTGTGTCCTCATTCTTAGTGACAAGATTCATATTAACATGCATTTAATACGTTTAAATACTCCTTAAATGAAGACTAAATTCTGTTAACGATCATCACAAATACAGGGGCAAGCAAAATGCCATGCTCTTGGTAGGTGCTCAAATATTTATTTAATAAATGAATGTTAAGGAAGGTTATCAATTAGGACAGTATTTAGATGAAGTAATAAAAACTGAGGAATTGTGGCTTAAACAAATAGGAGTTTACTGTTGTCACATAAAAGTGTCTGGGGGTAGGCTGTGTTGGCTCAGTGGGTCAGCAATGCTCTCAAGGGTTTAGGTTCTTACTCTCTTTCCTCTCTACCATCCTTAGCCTTATGGTTTTTATTCTTTATGTATACCTCTTTATGTGAGGTTTCAATAGGATGATGTCTAGCTGCCACAGACCTAGGCATCATCCTATTTCCACACCTGGATGGAAGGCTGCATATAACTAGGAAGAAAAGGATTTTCTAGAAACTCCTGGTAAATGTCATTGTCCAGAACTGGTCACATTATCACCTGTGGCTACAAAAGATGATGAAAAACTCAGTGTAGCACACTTGCATACTGTTTAGTGAGAGATGGATAAGGGAGATAAGAATTGGGAATGACTTTGGGGGTCAACCAACAAACCTTGTATTCTAACAAAGTCCAAATGTAGATTTCCATATATCCATGTGTTCATATAATAGAATTTTAAGTACTTCTTGGTGGAAACTGATGGATTTCCAGCTCTTCTGTGAATACGTATATTCAAAACAGCATCAAACATGCTAACTTTCCCTAAAGACAAGATCATCGTTGGACAATATTCCAACCCCTTTCATGTTCAGTCACATGAATATGTCTGAAATAATAAACCATGCAGAAGGGATAACAAGTTTCCCTGAAAATAAAATAAAAACCAAAAGAAATAAAGCAGAGTATAGCAAATATATTACATGATTTCTGCCTGGCTTTCATCAAACTTGGTAATTCCTTTTTGCTCTGGCACATGTATCATTCATTTTTCATTCAGCACAGACAAATTGAGCTATGGGACGTTAGATAACAGCTATAATTTTAAATCATCTCATAGTTCACAACCTCAAGGGGTAATGTTATGACAGAATCAAATTAATCTATCTTATTTTTTTTAATAATAAAACAATTCACTCTTACCTTTGTCTATTGATGGACCCTTTGATACTGACAATATCCAGACACCAGAAATGTAGTCTTACATGGAGTTATGTCTATCATTGTGGAATTCAAGGTTAGACAAATCATTAAATAATTTGAGAAATTTCTGAATATTATGCCACAGGAATCCAATATAATTTTTTTTGACATTGGAAGACCTACTTCACTTAAAATTGTTGTAACTAATGCAGTAGTTTAATAATTCAAAATTACGCTATTGAATGACTCACTAATTTTAGGCTTGTCATCATCACTTTTCCATAAAAATGGAGTATCAGAAAAAAAATCAAGGTTTTGTATAGAATAAATTCACTGCCTAGATAGTTCTAGATTGCTAATGAGTAGTGACCTTGCCTACCTGAGTAGATATGACTATCTTTTAAAAACACAAATAGTAAATCAAGGAAAAATTTAAAAAATAGATTTTTCAAGTTTCCTCATTCATTAGAAAATGCTTAAAGAAAAAAAAAACAGACTATACCGTCAATAAACAAAAAATTCCATAATCCCACCAGTGGTAGGTAGGCAGTCACAGATTGTGCTTTGTCACAAACCTAATGCATTGAGTCTTTCCAAACTATTTCTTGTTCTGGATCTCTGTGTAATCAGACATAATTATGGAGTAGTTGTTTTTCTGCTTTTCTTCATTTATGGTCACAGAGAAATGTTGTTTGATGTTGCTGTTCTGTGAAATTGTTTATGTTCAACAGAAGGACACTGCAGCTTAGTGGTGAGTGCTAGGGCGGCTTCCAACTCAGAGGAGCTCCCATTGGTAATTTTGTCTGCCTTAGTCCCTTAATCTCCATATTCCAGCCTTACTGAAATTCTTGCTGCCCATTCAGCATTGAAAGTTTATTTTATACCATTGCCTCTGCCTTTGTTGCCATTCCTGCTGTGGATACCACTCCCTCTGACCTTCACATGATTTTTGTCTCCCTAATCAATCTCAAGTCAAATACCATCTCCTCAGAGATACCTTCCATTACTACTTTAGTTAAAGCAGCCCCCTCCTTAACCATTTCTAACTCAATACCACAGTGTATCTTCTGCATTACTCTTAATTCAGAATGTAGTTTTTTCCTTTTTTAAAAACAAAAATTGTATATATTTCAAGTCTACAACATGTCAATTTGAATAATACATAGTGAAATCATTACTATGGTAAAGCTAATTAACATATGTGTCTCCTCATATAGTTACCATTTTTGGTGTGTGTGGTAGGAGTACCTGAAATCTATCCTTTTAGAAAATTCTCAGTATTTAACACAATATTATTAACCATAGTCATCCTACTGTACATTAGATCTCTAGACTTATTCATCCTATATAACTCCAACTCTGTACCCTCTGGCCAACATCTCCCTATTTCCTTCTCACAGTATTTCCCATAAGTATTGATATATTATAGCTCACTATCATTGTTCATAAATTGTCTGTTAATGTAATAGATTTCTTCTTTGATCCTAGAGCTATTTCAAGTAGATTTGGCAAGAATCACCAGAATCAGTCCCATTGAATCCCTTGCCTCTGGCACTTGTCCAGTGTGAAACCAGTGACAATAAAATATTCTAACTAGTTTAAGCCTGGGTCACGTATCTTACAGCAAGTTCCCACTCCCAGCTTAGGAGATAGTAACTCTATTGAATCATATGAAGGAAGAATGGGAAAACGATGGAGATAGTTTAGGTAATCAGAGATTTTGATTAGAAGTTGATGGGATCTGTTGTATTTTTGCTTTTATTAAAAAGTTTTTAAAATACCACCCAAACTAGATAAAAATAATGTTTTTACATCATTGACAATAGGGTTGACATTGTAATTGACTGGTTACTTGGTTGCACAAATGCTTTTACACTCTCAGTGAGATTCAAGCTCTGAAAATTCAAGAACTGCTTTTCCATCTCTTTTACAACCTCTCACATTCTCTCCTATTAACACACTTTTTACTGATGGCCATTTCTCATTTCCCTTTTTCCTTCATGCCTTGAATAGGCCCTGAGTGGGAACAAAATCATACATTCTCAGTAGTTCTCCTGGTACAAGCAACAAGCACCTCAACACTGTACAAATTGTAAGTTCTAGACATGTGGGTATTCTTTAGGTCAGGACAAATAATTCACAATAAAAAAGAAGAGAAAACCAAAAATAAAGTTTCTAGTCAACTAGTTATCTTCTGCCAAATTACTTTTTTCAGACTAGACTCCCTCCATCTCCCTCTCTCCTCTTATAAATTGTCATGATGCTTCTGTGTGTTCACAAGCAAAACACACACTTAGTCTATTTACAAGCCTGCTTAATGTTTTCTCAGTAAACACGAATACTGGACACAGAAAATCTGACCTGATTCAAATCTGACATTTACTTTATTGGTCCCAAGATGATATGTCTTTCCTGATCTTCTCTACATGTCCAAATATTCTGAACACTCTTTTTCCCCCAAATTCTTGCTGATATGCATCACACATTATCAAGTAAAAGAATCATTCCTTCTTTTATTTAAAAAAAAAAGAAAAATATTCTGAGGTTGTAGAGAAGAGAAGCTAATCACTACGCATAATCTACATCTTCACTAAGATATCTGAATATGGATAATGTGGACTTGAAACACAAGGAGATAACCTATGCGCTGGTGTGGTTCCATCTACAGAGATGGTATAGCTTAGTGGATAATGGTCATGAGCCCAGGCTCTGGAGCAAGATAATCAGTGTTTAAATCCAGGCTCCACCACCAACAAACTCAGTTCCTTGATCTGTAAAAGAGCAATGAAAGTATTACTTACCTCATAGGATTATAGTATGGATTAAATAGATTTATACATATAAAAACATTTTGAATATGTACTTACTACATCTTAGACATATTATCACCAGTGGTTTATCTATCATTGTGACAGGATAATGTGTGAATTATTACATATTTTCATATATTTAATTCTATGATCTACCACCATTCAATATAAGGGATATAAATTTGACTTTGCCTCATGGTGGATGATCCCCAAGCAAATATTTAGCTTTTGAATTCTAAAATCTCAGGTCAAAATGCAAGACAGACTTGGTCTCTTTCTTATTACTTAATCATAATCTAGATAAATAGGCCTGTGTAGCTTTTATTCAAATATAAACTAGCGGGTAGTGTGTGAAGGGTCAGACACTGTAGACATTAATGAAGATACCAGAAAATGAAAACCTTACTACCAAATCCTACTCCCTCTTAAAAATCTGGGGAAGGAAGAAGCAATGTAACCCAGGGGATCTGGGGAGATCCCAGACCAATGGCACACATCTTAGAATGTAGCTCTGGAAGCATCCAGCATGGCACCTCATAGTCCAAGCATCACTGCATAAGGTGTCTAGGCAAAGTGACCTGAGAGCATCCCATTTATCCCAGGGTTCACTAATGGGAATGTATTTTAAACAAATGAGAGAGAGGGATCAAGAGACCTTAGAAGTCTTAAGACTAGAAAAAGAGACCACCAGAAAAAGAATGTAACATGCAACTTGAGCTGGAAATAGGATGAAGAGATGGTTCCAACTTAATTAACGTCATCACTGTGGGGAAAGCTATTCTAGAATGAAAGCAACGAGTCCTCTCAAGAATTGTGCAGAACAACCATATATAAGGATGAAATGAGATGACTCACATTTCAACAAAAGGCAGATTAAGTAACCAACTACTAAGAAGAAAGATTTATTCATAGTAACACCAGACAGGAAATAACTCATGTGTCCGTCAATTGATGAAAAGATAAATTGTAATATATGTATATAAATGCTCAGCCTAAACAGGAATGATTACTGATACACACAACATGTAAATACATTTCTTTCAAGGCCAGAAAAGCCTTGGTGTCTTCAGAGTTTACAACATAGAGACTTCTTCAAGGTCCCAGGCTTCATTTTCCCTTGAAATGTAAACATATACTTCCAGAGTTAGGTAAATCCCTCTGGTGCTCTCACTCTATACACAGTTAAAAATTAACTTTCCAAGACTTGCTCTTAGCCCAGAATTCCATGTTTTCAGCAAAATTTACTCAGAAAGTCCCAATTCTGCAAAAACGCAGATATATGTTCTTTGCACACAAAACTACAAACCATTATTTCTGCTGGACCTAGACACAGAAATTTTCAAGAAAATGTTTAAAAATCAAATCTAGCAGTGTAGAAAAAGAATAATACGCCATAACCAAGAGAGGCTTATCTGAGTAATGCAAGGCTGGTTGAATATATGAAAATCAATCAATCCACTCTATTGCTAGCTTATAGAAAAACGACATGATCGTATCCTGATACAGAAAAAGCAGTTGATGAAATTCAACATCCATTCATGATTAAAACTCTGAGCAAACGGAATGGAAGGTAACTTCCTCAACCTGATAAAGGATGTCTCTATTGAAATACTACTCAGCAATAAAAAGAAACAAGATATTAATGAACACAACAACTTGAATCTCAAATGCATTGATCCGACTATAAGAAGGTGGTCCCAAAAAGTTACATACTGTATAATTCCTTTTATATATCATTCTCAAAAATACAAAATTACAGTTTCAGAATGTAGATCAGTGGTTAGAGACAGGGAAATGCATACGTGTTGAGGGATACCTCAAACACAGGGACACCCAGGATGATTTAATTATTATGTATCCTGATTGTGGTGTTAGCTACATTAATCTTTTTATGTATTAAAAGCATATAAATGTATGTTGAAAACAATAGTAAAAAAGAAGTTTATTTAAATTACTCTTACTTTTTAGGGATGGCTGGGTGACTCAGTTGGTTAAATGTATGCCTTCGGCTCAGGTCATGATCCCAGGGTCCTGGGATCGAGTCCTGCATGGGGCTCCTTGCTCAGCGGGGAGCCTGCTTCTCCCTCTGCCTGCTGATCCCCACCCCCCCCCCGCTTGTGCACGCTCACTCTCTCTTTCTCTCTCTCTCTGACAATTAAATAAATAGAATCTTTTAAAAAAATAAAATAAATTCCTCTTACTTTTTAAAAACCAGTTCTCAAGGCATTATTGCCTCATGCCTTTGTTTTGTGATTTCCCATGTATTTTCTGCCCCCTTTACAATATTTTTAATTTATCAATCTATTAATAACATTACTAAACAATCACTATGTGGCAAGCACTTTTCTAGATTCTTGATGGTATTTAAAACAAAACAAAACAAAACAAAAATGATGGTCTCTGTGGATGTTTTTTCCTCTTGATACTTTGGAACATCATCTTTATTACTTTATCCTCTAATGATTCAAAATGCTTAGCTAGTAAGTGGAGTAAGTCAAGCAGAGAAAGACAACTATCATATGGTTTCATTCCTATGTAGAACATCAGCAATAGCATGGAGGACCATAGGGGACGGGAGGGAAATCCGAAGGGGGAGACATCAGAGAGAGAGACAAACCATGAGAGACTATGGACCCGGGGAAGCAAACTGAGTGTTTCAGAGGGGAGGGGGTAACAGGGTGATGGGTATTAAGGAGGGCACATGCTGTGATGAGCACTGGGTGTTATAACTAGTGAATCATTGAACACTACATCAAAAACTAATGATGTACTATACAGTGACTAACTGAACATAATAAAAAAATAATAAATAAAAATGCTTAGCTGGTTTTTGGCCTGTTTTGTTTTGCCTTTTTTTTTTTCAAGGCATTTACCCAGTTACTGACATACTGGCAACATAGGAACTTCTACGTATCTTCCTTCCATGGACCCCATATTCCCATGTACTTTTGTGACTGTCTATAACTTCATCCAATTAAACTCAATAGCTATTAGTAACCACTATTTTCCAGGAACTAACTGGGTTTAAAATGTTTCCACACTGTTGGAAAATAAACCTTACTTCCATGAAATAAGGAGTCACAACTATGTAATAAAAGGTTGAGTTTTTATTATTATAAATGTGAGTATTTATTATCCCTCTTGTTAACACAGGGACATAAAGCTTAGGAGGTCACTGAAGAAGAAAATATTTGTTCCTAAATTTCTATGAGCTGTGCTTCAGGTAGAATCTCCTCCTTACATTTAAAACCATGTTAATTAATATTTCCTGATATAAAGAATTAATGTTAACATATTTAGATAAATCAACTGTATTGTGGGTTTTTTAAAAAATAAGTATTATCTTCAGAATATACTGTTGAAATGTTTACTGATGAAATAAAATGGCATTTGGGATTTGCTTCAAAATTATTTGTGAAGAGGGGAGAAGTTGGTCAGGGTATAAATGAAACAAGAGTGAGTATCAGTTGATAACTATTTAACCTGAGAAATCTATACAAAAGACTTCATTATATTTGCTCCACTTTTGTATACAATTGATATTATCTGTAATAAAAATGTTTTAAAAAAAGAAAAAAAAGTTAAAATTTTTCTATTGCAAGAAACTTCTTTTTTTAAAAGATTTTATTTATTTATTCAACAGAGAGAGACAGCGAGAGAGGGAACACAAGCAGGGGGAGTGGGGGAGGGAGAAGCAGGCTTCCCGCTGAGCAGGGAGCCTGATGTGGGACTCGATCCCAGGACCCTGGGATCATGACCTGAACGGGAGGCAGATGCTTAACTACTGTGCCACCCAGGCGCCCCTGCAAGAAACTTTTCATACCTTTTCAGAGTTATAGTCACCTTAACAAAAAATACCCAATTTTAATGCAGTTCAACAAATATTCAGTATGTAATCTTTGGCAGCCACCAAAGGGTGCCTGCAATGTAAGCAAGGATACATAAATAGCTTTGAACTCAGAATTGTGCTTAAAGCAGAGATAACAGTTTATACACACAATGTTTGAAACAAGGCACGTGCTTATTGATGCCATCTTTAAATCAAGCCTGTGGTAAGGCCAGTCCACTCCTAGATCCTTTTCATACCGAGGCTAACCCAGAAAGAGAAGAGATGTCCATACCCACAAAGGGGCCTAACCTGCTGTTAGAAATGGATCTCTGGGCAGCCTATTTCCAGGGAGGTCGCTGTTCCCTCATAGTGTAGTTTAACCTCCACACAGAACGTCCCCTCAGCATCCATATAAGCCACAGGCACATGGCTACAAAGATCCCTGAAATATTTGGGCATAGATGATATTTAACAGGATAGAAACACAAAAAGTTTTGAGCAATAGGTGTTTCATTTGAGTCCTAAGGGTAAATAAAAATGTATAGGTGCTTGGATCCCTTTGGGTTAACTATGGAACCTCCTTCAAAGAATTTTGCAGTTTGACATTTGGCAAGGGGCTTCTACAAGAAACATCTCGAACCTCTTCTTTTAAGCCTTAACATATGCAGTAGTATACTCCTTCAATACTCTTCCACTTAGCTGCAGCCCTCAGCATTAGTTAATAAATGTTTTGCCTGTCGTTCTTTTTTTAAAGATTTTATTTATTTATTTGAGACAGAGAGAATGAGAGAGAGAGAGAGAGAGCACATGAGAGGAGGGAGGGTCAGAGGGAGAAGCAGACTCCCCGCTGAGCAGGGAGCCCGATGCGGGACTAGATTCCGGGACTCCAGGATCATGACCTGAGCCAAAGTCAGTCGCTTAACCAACTGAGCCATCCAGGCGCCCTGCCTGTCGTTTTAAACACAAAATAATTCATATTAAAGTAAATAAAACAAGCATAAAGCCACTTCTGTTGTTTTCATATTTAGCTTTGTGTTTCTAGCTGTTATTGCATCTGCAGAAGTTTTGTTGGCACAATTCCTTCTAAAGTGGAAGTTGGTAGCTTCCTAATTCACTCAACCAATATTTATTGGGCAGCTCCTTTGTGTCAAGGTCTGTTTTATATCCCTGTGTACAGAGGGATATAAGGAGAGTTTCTTTCCTCGTGGAGTTTATATCAAGAGAAACAGATGATATATAAGTAAATAATTAAGATAATTGCAGACTTGCATAAATGCCTTGCAGGGGAAAAGCAGAATGATATGATAGAGAAAAACTGTGTGTATATGATGTAGGAGGTGCCCCCACCTTAACAAAGAAATGCCCTCTCCAAAAGATGATGTTTTTAACTGAGACCTGAAGTGTGAGGTGTCGGCCATGAGAAACATCAGAGGAGGAGCACACACAGTAGAGGAAACAGCATGTCCCAGAGTCCTAAGACAATAAAGAACTGAGTGGTTCAAGAATCAGAAAGGAGGGCTGTGTGTATGAAACTTTATGAGAATAGTGGACAGACAAAATAAGCCAGATCATGTAAGCATCTTACGCTGACATACTGAGTCTGGATTTTATCGTTAGTACAATGGGAAGCTATTGAAGAGTTTTACATAGGGCTGGGAGATGATAATTAATATTAATGTAAGAGCACTTTGCAGTACTGTGGACAATGTATTACAGAAGAGCCATAAGAGAAGCATAGGTATGAAGCCACTGAATCCCTACAGGTGAAATATAAGAAGGACTTACATTAGAGAAGATAGAGAATTATGGACAGATTGAAGATATATTTTAGAGATAGATAGCTAAGATAGATTTATTGGATATGAAGAACCAAGCACTGGGAGAAATCAAAGATAACTTTTTGCTTTCTGCTTATGTTGGATGGCAGTGTTGTTCCTAAAATGGTAAGGGCACCGCATGGTTAGAGTAGTGACATCAAAGATTATGACATCTATGGAAATTTTTAACCGGATATGTCAACGAGACAGTTGTATACATAACTAACTTGTACTGAGGTGAATCCAAGTGTAGTGATATGAAATAGTGAATCTTTAGTGTGTAGATAATTTTAAAATTTCATTTCTATCATTTTAAATCTTAGAAATGAAATGAATAGTGTGACTTAGAGAAAGAGTAAAGCTAGAGAAGGAAACATAATCCTAAACAGAGAATTAGTACAGGGTGAGTACTCAGAAAGCCAACTGAGAATATGGCACCAGGGAGTTGGGAAGAAACCCAGCAAAGTGATGGGGAAACCAGAAGGACATGTGGTTTGGGTCCAGAGAGTCGAATGTCACTTCACTTGTACTGGATCAACAATATCCCCATTTGGCCCCCTTTAATTCATAGTCCACACAGAATAAAATGGATTTTTTTCTCTATCACTGTTACGTTAATTCCATTCAGTGGATTTCTATTGACCTAAAAATACATTCCAAGTCCCTGGGTTTCCTTCTTAACATCATGCTGGTGGGATCCCCGTCAAGTCTGAGCTAGCCTCACTGTCTTTCTTTGCACCGAAGATGTTATCTTTCGTGGTTTTTCCTTATGTTTTTCCCTGTACTTGAAATTCCATTCCTA
The DNA here is from genome assembly GCF_054177405.1 of Leptonychotes weddellii. Lineage (NCBI taxonomy): Eukaryota > Metazoa > Chordata > Mammalia > Carnivora > Phocidae > Leptonychotes > Leptonychotes weddellii. The sequence goes on along the minus strand of NC_138378.1, from coordinate 80,568,451 downwards.
CAACTTTTTATATTTGGCTATATTCCAATCATCTATCAATACATATTGTTTGACAAATTGGAATGATTAACTTGAAAAAGCCTGGCTGTGAAATAACGACTTTTTTGAAAGAGTGAACATGTCCAGTGAGCTTGCATCTCATTGCCTTCTGCCTTTGCATAATTCTGAACCTGTCAGGAAGGCAGCAGCCTTCTAGAGAGAGAGTTACTGAGGCTGGCAATGCATATAGGTGAGCGCCAGACTTTGGTGTTCCTCTCCAGTACACCAGCACATCTGTGCTTAGCTATCAATCGCATTTTCCCTCCTGTATGAGGCTAACCTTGATTATTCTTATCAACACTGAATCACACCTAGATCCCTGCCTTTGCTCCCTGATCATTACCATCTCAAAAAGTATCAGTATCACATCCAAATCTTCTCCCTACCCACGCTCTAAGATCATGTCCTTCCACTTTTTCCAGATTGCATCCTGTGCCCTGTTTCCTTCTCTGTGATTTCTAAGGTTCTTTCCAGCTTTGACATTCTGTGTGTAATTAGAGCGCTGCACGTGATCCATCTATAAATACAGCAGGAGTTCAGAGGTTAGAGTAATTGAAGAAAGTTTCCTAGACAAAGTGTGGAGATTGAATAGGGTCTTGAGTAATGGGAAGAATTTAAACTGGCAAAAAAGATTGTCCCAGGCTGGAGAAACTGCATGACTCAAAACAGGGAGGTAGGAAGAAAAGATGTGTGCAGAGTGACTGATAAGAGATAAACTTGACTGGTATAATGTGTGCAGACCCGGGATTCTGAAAAATAAGACTCAATCAAAAACAAATAATAATAAATAGGAAATGAACAAGGACCTGAGGGGGACTGAAATGAAATCTGGGTTTAGAAATGGCAACAATATTCTGCCCTAGGATTTAAAAAAGTGTTTGGAAGCCAAGGGAAAGTCTGAATTGAGAAATTTAGGATGAATTCACAACTCTACTATAAACTCACTTTCTGACAGTGAAGAATCACTTTAGTGGGTTTCAATATACCTAATTATGCAGCATGGATGAAATAATCTATATGACTTGTTTTTAGGGCCTGACCTATACCTAAAGAGAGGTCCTTAGCTGCCACCAAAAATAGAAAGGTGACCTGATCATTCAATCTTCACTGTAGTTATGTAAAAGAGTTGGACACAAGGAGGCTTATATCACAGTTCAAGTCTTTATTTAGACCTGTTAATAGGAAGGAAGGTGGAGGGAGGGAGGAAGGCAGGCAGGCAGGAAGGAAGGAAGGTAGGAAGGAAGGAAAAATAAAAGTAAAAAAATAAAGAAGGAAGGACTGAGAGAGGGAAAAAGAGAGGAAGGAAAAGGAAAGGAGAGATATTTTTTAGTCGTGCCCAAGCCTAAACCTTGGCCATTTACATCACAAAAATTAGACACTCTTCTCACTGCAAAACAGGTAACAGTTACTGCTGACAGCAAAAGACAAATACTTACTTTTCCACAACTTGAAATTTATGCCTAATTATTAAAAAATAAAATATTTTTTTAATGTAGATACTATCTGCATAAGGTTTAAGAATGCATATGCCGTCTTTAAAAGAAACTGAAGAAGGAAGGAAGTAACATCTAATGCGTACTATATGCTTGGCACAGTTCCAGGTGACTAACAAACATCACACCTTTAATCAGTACAGCAAACCACAGGAATAATAATTTTTAGTAATAACAACAGTAATATTTTTTTCTCATAGAAAAGGAAACTGATATTCAAAGCTTAAATTACTTACCAGTTTATCCCAACTTGAAAATGGCAGAGCTGTGATATGAATTCAGTGAATACGATACTCCCTAGCTTTCATGACAGCCACTCACACATGCACATTGTCCACCCCAAAACAGGCCACATTAAAATAAAGTATGGTCAGAAAGCCAGCTGCACCCAAATCACCTGGAAAACTTGTTAAAAACCAACATCTCAGAACCTACCTCAGATCACCCTCACTGTAACATGTTCTTCAGATGATTCCGGTGTGCATGAAAAGTTTGAAGCAATGGAAAAGTTAAACTATTTTCCATAAGTCACATAGTATAAATGCCACATGAACTTGTTAAATGAATTCTTCCAAACCACATCCCTGGTATATGAGCCTCTATTTTCATCAAAATCTAGTATCTCAAAATTAAAACAGAAGCTACTGGCCACCATATTTGACTTTCCAAAATGGGGCTTTTAAAGACAAGCCAGAACTGAACTAAACTGAAAAACTGAAGAATGGTCAGTGAGTGGAGACAAAAATAAAACAAAATTTCAAAGATGGAAATGTATTGGAGGATCTGGAAGGATAATAGAATATGCATAAATCAGAAACAGGAAAGGCGTGACAAGATTAAGACTGGTCAAGAAAGGATCTCAGAGATTCAAGTCAAGTACATATTTTTAAATCAAATTTATTGAGGTATAATTTGTATAAAAATAAAATGAATCTATGTGACTGTAGGGTCTGATGAGGTTTTTTCCCCAAATCAATACAACCTCTACTGCATCTTTCAATTATCATAAATAAGTGTGAAAAATCACCCGGCATCTTGCTGTTTCTATAGCTGGACAACTTCGATCTTATTCATCAGCCTGCTGAATGGTTCCTTTTTCAGAAACATAGATACCAAAAATTTTCTGATATCCTTATTTTTAACTGTTGTGGCTTGCTGAATCAAAGCAGCTGAGTTTGATACAAGTTCAATGTCATTTTCTTCAAGAATTAACTCATCTTTCTGGGCTTGAGATACTGAACAAGCAATACTGAACAAGTTCATCTGAACACTGTGGATGTACTTTTCACCTAGGAAATTTTGAATTTCAACAGCAGAACCATTCTCCTGCATAACAACATTGATGGGGAAGTGAGCATACATAGACCTCATCTTGTAATGAAAGCCTAGTGTAATGCCCCTGATCATGTTCTGTATGTGACTACAGATAGTGTGAAGAGTAGCCAGTTCTTTTCCATTCCATTTGTCAACTCAGAGCCTCTTCTTTTTCTTTCCAAGGAGACTGAGTTCTACAATGATGTGATTGATGTCCCTTTGCAGGGTTGTTCTGGGGCCCTTCACAATAACAGTGGGACCATCCTTTCTGAGTGATGTTGACATTTCCTGGAATGTCAACAGTCTCATTGATGAGAATGGTCTTTGTTCTTGCAGTAGATGCCACAAAGAGAAAGCTGATGAGTTTTGACAAATGCATACAATCATGTAATCCCAAACATGATCACTATATAGAACTTTTCTGTCACCCTGCAAAGTTCCCTTGTGCCCCTTTGCAAGCAATACTCCTCACCCCTGGACCCAAGCAACCACCAATTGGCTTAATTATTCCTCTTCTAAAATGTATATAAATGGAATCATACAGTATGTGAAATCTTATGGGTCCATGTTGTTGCTTAGAACCAGTAGTCTGTTCCCTTTAATTGATGCAGTATTCCATTATATAGATATACCACAATTTATTCATCAATTCAATTCTTGATGACTACATGGGTTGTTTCTAGTCTGGAGTTATTATGAGTAAAGCATCTACGAACATTCCAGTGAAAGTCTTTGTTTGGACATATATTTTCCTTTCTCTTGGATAAATTCAAGGAATTGCTGTTACATAATACATGCAGTTTAACTTTATTAAAAAAAACTGTCAAACCGCTTTCCAGAATGGTTGGGCAACTTAACAATATTACCAGCAATGAATGGTAATTCCATTTGCTATACACCCTCACCAACAGTTGGCATTGTCAGTATTTAATTAATTACTCTAGTGGGCACGTACAGATATCTCAAAGTATTTTAGTTTACAATTTTTGGATGATCAATGACGTTGAGTATTTTTATATCCTCACTGGCCATTCATGTATCTCCTTTTTTGAAGTGTCTGTTCAAAATTGTTCACCATTTTTGAAAATTCTATCTTCTAATTATTGAAAGAGTTTTAAAAATTAAATCTGTATGTAAAATCTTTTGTCAAATAAATGTGTTGCAAATATTTCTTACTAATCTGTGGCTTATCTTTTCATTTTCTTAATGGTATCTTTCAAAGAGCTAGAGTTTTAACTGTGATAAATTCCAATTTACTACTTTTTTTCGTTCATGCTTTTTGCATACTACCTAAGAAATTTTTGCCTATGCTGAGTGGCAAAGATTTTCTCTTAAGTCCTCTTCCAAAAGTTTTATTTATTTATTTATTTATTTAGTATTTATTTTTAGGCCTACGATTTATTTTAGTCTTGTGCATTAAGAGTTGAAGTCATTTTTTTCCATATGCATAGCTGGGTTTCAACACCGTATTTTGAAATTACCCACTGAGTTTCCTTCACATATTTCTAAAAATTTATGAACAGATTTATGTGTAGGACTAACTGTTACATTATTCTCTTCCATTGATCTACATATTTATCCTTTGCCAAAATCACATTGCCTTGCTTGTCATAGATTTACAATATATCTTCAAATCAGTTAATGTAAGTGTCTGATTTTGTTCTTGTTTCACAAAACGGTTTTAACTAATCTAAATTCTTTCCATCCATAAAATGTTAGTAAGTCCTTGGCAATTTATATGGAAAATGTCTGCTGGGATTTTGGTTGAACTTGCATCATATTTATAGATCAGGTTGGAAAGACATCTTAGCAATAACAAAAAATGACACCTTAACAACAAGAGTCTTCCAATTAAAAAAAAAAAAAAACCACCAAATGTTTCTCCATTTATTTGTGTTTTCTTTAATTTATTGTAGCAAAATTTTGTGATATTCAGTATAAATATATTACACATATTTAAAGGAATTATTCCTATTTCATATTCTAGATACTATTATAATTGTATTGTTTCTTTAAACTTTTTTTTTTTAAGGAGAGTGTGGGAGGGGCAAAGGGAGAGGGAGAGAGAAAATCTTACGCAGGCTCCATGCCTAGCTGGAGCCTGACTGGGGGCTCCATCTCACAACCTGAGATCATGACCTGAGCTGAAATCAAGAGCTGGATGCTTAACCAACTGAGCCACCCAGCCACCCCTCTTTAAGCTTTATTTCTAATGCTTATTATGTATGCTAGTATGTAGAAATACAATTGACTTTTGTGTGCTGTAGCCATACTAAATTCATTTAATTCTGATAATTTTTTGGACCTTAGGATTTTCTGTGTGTTCATGGAGTCTGCAAATAATAGACAATTTTGTTCTTCTTTCTACAATTTGCATGCCTTTTTGTCTTTTCCGTGCTTTATCAGTACAGTGTTAATTGGAAGTGATAAGAGTATTTGACTTTACCATGCTCTTGATCCTAGGTGTAGCTTCCAGTACTTTAGGAATTAAGTGTTAGGTTTGCTCTATATTTCATACAGATTCCCTTGACCAGGATTGTGCTATTCATATTTTGCTGAGAGTGTTTATCATGAATAGATACTGAATTTTGCCAAATGCTTTATTTGCATCTATGTAGATATTAATGTGGTCTTCTTTTATTCCTTTTTTTTCTCTTAATGTGTCTGATTTTTGAAAGTTAAATTATCCTAGTATTTCTGGGAAAAATGCCTTTTGTTCATGGTATATTATCCTTTTTACATATTATTAAATTTGTTACCATTTTGCTATGGATTATTATGTCTTTATTCAGCCTTGATTTCTTTACTTAGAAAATAATTGTCACATTTTGTTGTTATAAAATGAGTTGGAAAGTGTGTTCTATTGTATTTTTCAAAGTATTTGCAGATGATTTGATTTACTGTTTTCTTAAATGCTTGATTGTGGTTTTAATCTGCATTTTTGTGAAAACTAATAATGTTAAGCATATCTCTATACTTTTGAGGTTGGTTCAAGTCCTTTGGGTTGTTTTTCTTAGTATGTTGATTTCCAGCAATTCTTTATATGATCTGCATTTGAGTTCTTTATCACATATGTATTGCGAATATTTCATTAAGTCTGTGGCTTGCTGATTCATTTTCTGAAAAATAAAGCATTTTGATGAAGTACAATTTATTAATTTTTTTCCTTCATGGTTTTAGCATTTGTTTGAGAAATCTTTGCTTACCCCAGAATGACAAACATAGTGTTCTTTGTTTTCATAGAAGATTTATGGCTCTGGCTTACACACTTAGGTCTATTATGCATCTCAAATTAATTTTTGTGTCTGTGAAAAAAGGATTGAACTTTTTTTTAATCTAGTTTTTTTGTGCATTATTTAGTAAAAACATTTAATTTTCTCTCATGATATTGACTTGATGCCTTAGTCAAAAATCAGTGCCTATTTCTGCATCCTCTTTTTTTGGTCATTAAACCTTTTGATCTTTACTCAAACACCACATTTTTTTGATACATATACTATTTTTAATACTTTTTATGTCTACATTTATAAGAGATACTTGTCAGGTTTCTTCCCATTCAGTTCCTTCCCCCTACCCCTATTGTCCTCTGCACTAGTCCTTATGTTCCAATGATGTACTATACCTTGGGTAATTGAATTTAAATTAAAAAAATAAAAATAAAAGAGATACTCGTCCGCATTTTCCTTTTCTCACAAAGTCTTCCCAGTTTGGGTATCAGAGTAATGATAATTTCATAAAAATGAATAAAGAAGTATTCCTTCTTACTTTATTTTCTCAAATAATACATGTTGAATTGGTTTTGTTTTGTTTTGTTTTTTCTTTGCTGTTTGGTAGAATTCACCATTTAAGATATCTGAGCCTATAGCTTTCTTTGTAGAAAGATTCTTAACTATGACTTAATTTTTTAAATTGATAGAGGGCTATTGAGGTTTTCTATTTCTTCTTGAGTTATTTCTGGTAATATATGTCCCTCGAGAAATCTAGGTTTTAAATTTATTACCATAATATTTTTCATAATATTCCCTTGTATTGTCTTTTAATATTTATAAGCTCTTTAGTCAGATCCACTCTTTCATTCCTGTTATCAGTACTTTGTGTCTTTTCTGTTTTCCTTGTTCAGTCAAGCTAGGGGTTTATTGTCACTTTTACTGATTTTTTTAAGAACCAGCTTCTGACTTCCATCAGTCTTCCTGACCCTCCCTCAGTCTTTGTAGGCCATGGCCTTGCAGCCAGTGAAGGACTAAAGTGCTTCAGAGGAATCGCTCTTAGTTCTGCCTTCATTCTAGACTCAGCATTCTACCCCATGAATGTGGAGCAGGCCAGTGGAAAGATTTGAAAAAAAAGGTACAGACTTTTGTGGCTGGGGAGGCTCAGGATTCTAAACCATCATACCAGCCAACAAGAGGTCATCTAAAGTATATTAAAATCTTGGTAGATATCTCTGTACTTCCATATCTGGAGGATTTTCTGCTTTCTGCTTCTCTTCTAGGGATGAAAGCAGCCATGGGCCTTTTTTCTTTATTAAATGTTTATCATTTTCTGTATTTTAGGTTTATATGAATCCTCAGCTCTCTGATTGGTTTTTTAAAAATATATAATTTTGAGTGTATCTGTTTAATTCCCTTCATTACCAAAGGGTTTTTGTTTATTTGTTTGTCTGTTTTGGTTTTAAATAAAGTCTATGTGATTGGGGTCAGAAAGAAGATCATTGGAAAATCATATACACAGATCAGCTAGGATACTTTCCCAGACTTCTCAGTTCTGTGTCTATATTGTTCAGTTACAATCACCATTAGGAAAACTATAACATAGTCTCTGCTTTTTCATTGCCATTAGATTTACAATCCTTACTAACTTTATATTTATTCCACATTAAATGACACCTGGAATTCAATGGTTTTTGATGTAGGTGTTAGCCTTTCCATACTTAGAACTAAAGAATTCCTCAACGTTTCTCTATCCTCTATGGCTGATTATACCTTGCAATTTCCAAGCTGATACAGTTCATCCTGACTTTTACATGTTTGGGAAGATTTCTTTAGTTTTGATGTCATTGCAACATGTATTTCTACTACGTTGTTATTCTTTTATTAATTTGTTAGGATGTGATCTTCTTTATAAATGGGGTATACTATCTGCTCTGTCCTGTATGCAATGTATTTACATTTGCTACCTAACAGGAATTCTCTGAATTTGCCACCTTTACTAAAATTACATGCCTAAATTTGACTGTCCAAATAATAATTGAACAACAAATCTCTACTTCTAGTTTCTTAATTCCTTCATCTCAACATACTATTGAGTTGAGACATATTTAGTCAGTCCTGCCAAGTTTGATCAATGTGGACCCTAATGGGTGCTTTCTAAAATTGCTTCATTATTCTCTGCAAGTATAGGAAGAAAAAGATTTCTTCCTCATCTACCTCTTCACAAGTGATTGTAGTTCCAAACAAGAACCCTTGTAGCATCTTTATTTTACCAGTTACAAGATCTAGTAAAAACACACTGATTTTTATGAGATCTCTGTGCAATAATTATAGATGTATTATTACCTTCTTTTGCAGTTATTCTTAAGCCAGCTACTATTTTATCATATTTGACCAGCTTCTAAATATTTTATACTACTATATTTATGCTCTGCCTTCTCTTCTACTTCAATCCAACTTGATAGCCAATTCTTATTTTCTTATTCATAGAAAAGCTTCTGGTTACTTGAACTATACTTGAACTATAATTTCCCAAGTCTACATTAAAAGTCTATTTTAGTCCACCAGATTATGTATTTCTACATCACATATTGATTGTATTTTCTGTTACTTTTTTCACTGGAACCTGTAAATTGTTTCCTTAATTTTACTTTCTTCTTTAGTCCTCAAGATTCACATTAAAAAACAAAACAAAATAAAAACAAAGGAAAATGAAATAAAACCATATGTATGTCTACATAGATTTTATTTTTGAAGATATGATGATTTTATAAGAGGATTTCTATGCTCTTCCCAAGTAGAAGCTATTCTTAAAGTCCTCAGGCTATGTCTCTCATTCCTAAACAGTATTGTCTATTCTTATTGATGGATATGGGGACATACTTAAATTGCTACTTCTCGATTACATTTCACTGAGGTGACACCTTAAAACCATTACCATTATAAGAAATGGAAGATATATTTCATTTCTCGGAGCTGCTTTGTATTTCTTTTACCTTGTGAAGAAGTGGACTGATTTAGGAAGAAGCAAGTGTCAGGACAGGCTTGGTCATGCTACAGTAACCAACAATCCACATTTCAGTAGATTACCCAAGCAAATTTCCCTTCATGTTCATGATATATATCCAACACAGATAATCAGGACAGCTTTATTTATTATTGCCACTCCGGGAATCAAACTGATGAATCCATTAATATTTTTGTTCCATGATCTCTAAGGCAGGGAGAAGGGGACCTAGTGAATTGTATCTCTCTTTTTTTTTAAGATTTTATTTACTTATTTGCCTGAGGGAAAGCGAGAGTAAGAGTGAGAGAGAGAGAGCACAAGCAGGGGAATTGGCAGACAGAGGGAGAAGCAGACTCCCTGCTGGGCAGGGAGCCTGATGTGGGACTTGATCCCAAGACCCTGGGATCATGACCTGAGCCAAAGGCCGACGCTTAACCCACTGAGCCACCCAGGCATCCCTATATCTAACTCTTTTTTTTCTTTTAAAGATTTTATTTATTTATTTGACAGAGAGAGATACAGCAAGAGAGGGAACACAAGCAGGGGGAGTGGGAAAGGGAGAAGGGAGTGGGAAAGGGAGAAGCAGGCTTCCTGAGGAGCAGGAAGCCCGATGCGGGGCTCGATCCAGGGCCCCGGGATCATGACCTGAGCCGAAGGCAGACGCTTAATGACTGAGCCACCCAGGCGCCCCCATATATCTAACTCTTAAAAGAATTATGTCTGGTTGCTAGTCACGTTTCATTGACCAAATTGAGTAATATGGCCATAAAAACAAACAAACAAAAAGAAGAAAAGTATAACCCTAGAATATACCTAAAAGGAAAATAACCAGAATACTTTTGAATGGTCCTACTGATTACCACAAAATAACAAAATTCATGGGGCAAACTATAAAATTTGCTTATTAAATCTCAATCCTAAACTCAGTTAATATCCTGATCTGGTAATAAAATGTAAAATCCTAATTTGACATTGGTCAATAAAGCAAATATAAAATCATAAGTTTAAGGCTATCTGCTATTTGAATTCTTCTTGACTAGCCATCTTTGTCTTCTTTATACTTTGTACTTATCCTTTACATATAAACACAGTCATTATAGCAGTGAAAACACATTTATTATATGCCTTTGCATATTCTTTGCCTGAAATATTTTTTGACCTATTTAACTAAATTTTAAAATCATTTGAGCGGTATGTTTGTGTCTATAATTTTCATGAAAACATATCATGGCTAACTTTAGGGAAATTAATGCACTTAATGAAATTCATTGTATCACTTTTCCTACTATTCTACCTTCTGTTTACTTAATTTAGCCTTGGTCTACCTGGGTAAAAAAATTCTTAAATTTATATCATTATCTCTAAATTTATTGAAGTGGCTGGATTATCCTAATGGGAAAGAAGCTTGTTCTCCTGAGCAGGATTTTAAAAGTATATCAAAACTTAGTCAAAAACGTTTAGGAGTGTACATTCTCTCCAAAGAAACAGGTACAGTTATGAACAAGATAGACACTCCAACTACCAAGGGTTATTGGCAATAAGTGAATAATTTCACAGTTAGTGATCTAATTACTGTCAAAGACTAAATTAAGTCCAAAGCAAAAATTAATAAAGTCCATTTATTCATGAACTTGTGGAAGGGACTCCATCTGCTATCACATTCATTTTTGCATGGCTCAAAGGTGTGAGAAAGAGTAAAAAAAAAAACTAGCATACTTAGACATGTTCTGATTGGCAAATACTCTTTTAAGGTGGGATTTTTTTGAACTAGGGAAACTTTCTAATTGGTCTTCAGGCACATCTGGAGGTCCTTGTTTGGCTTTAGGAATTAATTAAGCAGTTTGAGATATTTCAAAAGAGGAAGGATCATTCAGTGTTAGGAGCAGAAGGTTCTCTGAAAACAGTCATTTCCTGATAAAAGTGAGGTTCGATGGAGTTTTTTTTATCATCAAATTGTCATAATGGTCCTTATGAGGGAGAGTGGCTGCCATGACAGGCAATTTCTCATTACCATTGTAGGGAACACTATCAAAAGGAAGTATATGGTACTCTGGAATCATCTAATAGGTTCTGTGTCCTAGGCTGGGGTCAACAAAGGAAAGTTTCCTAAAGTAAGTCAGATATCACATAAATTTGGTCCATGTATATCTTTTCATTTTGGCCTTGAATACATAGTATTGCATAAAACTTATTAGTATAGTTTTATTTCCATTTATACTTTAGAAATGCAAATATTTTTATGAAAAAAGTGAAGGCAAGTGGATGGGTCATTCTCTTCTAGACCTTATACCAGTTTTTCAACACCAGCACTATTTACACTTCAAACTGGGTAATTCTTTATTGGGAGGGGTTGTCTTGTAACTGTAAGATGTTTAGTAGTGTCGTTTCCCTCTGCCTGCCACACACCCACCAGATACCAGGAGCCCCACCCTCCAGTCATAAAAATTTCAAAATGTCACAGGACATTCACAAATGTCCCAGGGTGCAGGGCAGGCAAAATAGTTTCCAGTATAGAACTAGTGCTTTAGACTCAATTAACCATAGCTTGGCAAAGAGCTTCATTATAAGAATTAGACCACTCAAAGCAACTATATCTTTCAACCCTTTCATGTAGAAGTTATATTGACCTCATTAGTAACTTTATAGTATATAGTGAAATGTGCATTATTTTTCAACAAATATTGTTTTAGATTTTTTTTGAATGAATTCATTTGTGGAAGTTGATAGCGATTAATTTGACCCATCATTTTGCCTTATAAAAAAAGAACTTTGATAAAAATCAATACTGTTAAGTAAATAAATCTATAATCTTCCCCTTTCAGATACATGACAGTAGTATACTTCCTGGTCCTCACTGTGTTTGCTTAGGGTGAAGTAGCTTGTTCCAGCCATAGAAAAGTGAGCAGAAGTGACATGTGCCAATTCCTTTCTGGAACAATGAAATGCCAACCTGAGAACCACCTGAGCATTCTTTCCTCTGGGTTGGGATTTAACAGACACCTTGATAATTTTTAGCATCAACATGCACGAGAGATACTCTAGATTTAAGGCAGATGATCTTTTTTTACTTAAAAAGCAAGTAACTACATGGATTCTCACATCTCAGTTTTTACCCCTGAAGCAACATAATGAGAGCCAGACCAAATCTATGCATATGAAGTCGGTATCTCATATGAGAAAGAGAAAAAAAAAAAATTTTCTTTACTTTTTATACAGGAAAAAGATGTAACTGCCTTTATCTGTCTTACAAAAACAAGGGAGAAAAAAACCTTGCCCTCTGAAGATGGAATGAAATGGATCCTGGATTCTCACTCTAACCTTTTAGAATGTAAATACTATCTCCAACGGCCAGATATTCCTTCCTGCCCAACCCATCCAACCATGCCATATCTTTGGTTTCTATGACCTAGAAGATATCTTCAAGGTCCTGAGCTTCATAAATCTCTCCAGTTACCTCACTATCTATACAGCTGTAAATTAATTACCCCAGAGTTTCTTATGGCCCAGCATCCCAATCCACAGGAAAAAAAAAAAAAATTGTTCAGAAAGCTCTAACTCTATAGCAACAGAAAAGTTTTTCTTAACACTCCACAAGTTTTGCAAATCTTTGTCTGATTTTGGTATAGGGTAATGCTAGCCTTGTAAATTAAGTTGGGAAGTATTCCCTCCTCTTCTGTTGGCTAGAAGTGGTTGTCAAGAATTGGTGTTATTACTTCTTGAAATGTTTGGTAGAATTTTTGAGTGTAACCCTCTGGGCCTGGAGATTTCTTTCTTTCCTTTTTTTTTTTTTTTGAAAAGTTTTGAACTACTATTTAATAGCTTTACTAGTTTTAGGACTATTCAAAATATTTATTTCATCTAGCGTGAGTTTTGGTTGTTTATGGTTTTGGAGGAATTGGACTGTTTCAAATAGATTTTCAAATTTACGTGTGAAGAGATTTTGTAGTATTTGTTAAATTTTTTAACATCTACCAAGTCCCTAGTATGCATTCTGTACATATGTAGATAGATGATAGATAGATAGATAGATAGATAGATAGATAGATAGATAGATATAATGATACATATACATGATACATAGATACATATATAATGGAATATTATTCAGGCATAAAAAAGAAGAAGAAAACCCTGCCATTTGCCACAATATGGATGGGCCTTGAGATCATTATGCTAACTGAAATAAGCGAGACAGAGTAAGAAAAATATTCTTTTCTAATATCAGTATTTAATGATATAAAGTTTCCTTTAATACTGTTTCAGCTGCATCCCACAAATTTTGGTATGTTGTGTTTTTATTCAGTTAAAAATATTTTCTAATTTCCCTTGAGATCTCTCCTTGACATGTGTACTTTGTAGAAGAGTGTAATTTAAACTCTAAATGTTTGAAGATTGTGTTTTTATCTTTCTCTTACTGATTCCTAGCTTAATTCCGTTATGGTCATGCATGATTTCAAATCTTTTGAATAAGTTTGTAATACTACCCAGAATATGGTTTTAGTGTCTGCTCCATTGCACACTTGCAGGAATCTTTATTTATTTATTAACAGCATTTTATTTATTAACAGCATTTTGCTGTTGTTGAGTGGAGTATTCTATAAATGCCAGTCAGACCCAGTTGGTCCATGTTGTAATTCAGTTCTGCTATATTCTTTTTTTTAATTTAGATTCAATTAGCAAACATACAGTACATGATTAGTTTCAGATGTAGTGTTCAATACAGTTCTGCTATATTTTTACTGATTTTATGTCTATCTATTACTGAAAGCAGTCTTGAAGTCTCCAACTGTAATTATGGATTTGTCTATTGATCCTATAAGTTTTCTCATTCTCTCAGTTTTTATTTCATATATTTTGAAACATTCATGTTAGGTACATACACTTTTAGGATTGCTATGTCTCCTTGGTGAATTTGCCCTTTCATCATTATGGAATTTTTGTTCTTAAGTCAAATTGGTTGATATTAATCTAAGTCTTCCAATTTTCTTTTGAAATGTATTTACTCAGCAGATCTTCTCCCATTCTTTTACTTTTAATCTAGTTATTATATTTGAAGTGAGTTTCTTTTCAAAAGTACGTAGTTGAGTCATAGTAGTTTATCCATTCTGAAAATACCTGTTTTGTTTGTTTGGTTGGTTGGTTTTGTTTTTGTTTAATTGATGTGGTCTGACCCATAATATTTAATGTACTTGCTATTAAGTTTGAGTTTAGGTTTGTTGTTTTATTATATCTTTTCTATATATTGACACGGTTTTTTATTCCTATGCCTTTCCTTTCCTGCCTTCTTTTAGATATTTTTAATATTTTAAAAATTATTTTATCAATTGTGTTATTGACTACAACACTTTTTATAGTATTTTGAGTGGTTGTCTTCAGCATTAAATACACTACTTAACTTTTAACAGTCTACTTCTTTTACCACTTCAAGTGGAATGTAGAAATCTTACCACCCATATAAATCCCTTTTCCTTCTCTGCTTATGTTAGTGTCTTATGTATTATATCTACATGCACTGAAAATTCATCAGATTATTTTATAATTTTTTGTTTCATATTTTTTAAAGATTTTATTTATTTATTTATTTGAGAGAGAGCAAAACAGAGAGTGAGAAACAGCATGAGAAGCGAGAGGGTCAGAGCTGCCTCCCCGCTGAGCCAGGAGCCCGATGCGGGATTCGATCCCAGAACTCCAGGATCATGACCTGAGCCGAAGGTTGTCGCTTAACCAACTGAGCCACCCAGGCACCCCATTTTGTTTCATATTTTAAAAACTCAAAAATATATTAATAGTCTGTTTTATTTACATCAGTATTTATAATTTTTCTTGCTCTCCCATCATCCTGATATTCCAAGTTTCTTTCTGGTACTGTTTTTCTTCTGTCAAAAGAAATTATCATAATGAAATTTTACAACAATTATGCTGACCACACATTCTCTAAGTCTTGAGAAGTTTTTATATCATATTTATTTTTGAAGGATATTTTCACTGAATGTAGTTTTCTGGGCTGACAGTAGTTTTCTTCTAGCCCCTTACAAATATGGAGACATTTCCTCCTAGCCTCTATGAGAAATCTGTTGCCATCAAATCATTATTCCCCTATAGGTAATACACTATTTCTCTCTCATTGCTTTCAAGACTTTTTTCTTTTTTTTTTTTTGCATTTTTTTAATTTTATTATGTTAATCACCATACATCATTAGTTTTTGATGTAATGTTCCATGAGCCATTGTTTGCGTATAACACCCAGTGCTCCATTCAATACATGCCCTCTTTAATACCCATCACCAGGCTAACCCATCCCCCCACCCACCTCCCCTCTAGAACCCTCAGTTTGTTTCTCAGAGTCCATAGTCTCTCATGGCTCGTCTCCCCCTCCAATTCCCCCCTTCATTTTTTCCTTCCTACTATCTTCTTCTTTTTCTTAACATATAATCTATTATTTGTTTCAGAGGTACAAGTCTGTGATTCAACAGTCTTACACAATTCACAGTGCTCACCATAGCACATACCCTCCCCAATATCTATCACCCAGCCAGCCCTGCCTCCCACCCCTCACCACTCCAGCAACCCTCAGTTTGTTTCCTGAGATTAAGAATTCCTCATATCAGTGAGATCATATGATACATGTCTTTCTTTGATTGACTTATTTCGCTCAGCATAATACCCTCCATGTCGCTGCAAATGGTAAGATCTCATTCCTTTTGATGGCTGCATAATATTCCATTGTATATATATATATATACCACATCTTCTTTATCCATTCATCTGTCAATAGACATCTTGGCTCTTTTCTTTCTCTTTAATTTTCAGTACTTTGATTATGATGCAAATGGATATGGATTTCTTTGTGTTTATTCTGTTTGTGGTTTAGTAAGTTTACTCAATCTAAGAGTTTATGGTTTTATCTAAATTTGGGAAATTATCTGCCATTATTTCTTCAATTTTTTTTTCTACATTGCACTCTTTTTCCTTTGAGTTAATAGGGTTTTTTTTCCATCTTTTTTTCCCCCATTGTTCAAACTGGATAATTTCTACTGACCCACCTTTCCTATGTCATCTCCATTCTGCTATTGTTTATCTTAATACTGAGTTCATCCCATGAGTTTTTCTTTTTAAAAATGAACACATGTCAAAGATTTTATTCAGCTCATTAATTACTGAGGGAACCAGTCAGATGTTAAGACAAGTTCAAAGTTTTGTGATGAGCTAAGTATTTATTTGTCATTTATAAAATAAATGTTTAGGATAAGATTTTTGGGTTAGATACAAACTAATTAATGTCCTCCAAGACAATGGATTATAAACTTTGAGGTTATCTTTTTTCTGCCAGATTTTTACTTTTTTCAAGTCTACCAAAGAAAAAATCCACAACTTAAATGTAATTTCACTAAGTTCAGGCATTTTAAAGAACAACGTGTTGAAGAAAGTACATTCCCCTAGATAATCCTTAAGAAGGCTTTTGCCCCTAACCGACATTGAAAAGACATGCTGCCCACATATTATCTGCCTTATTTGCAGTTTTTTGATAAGTTTTCTTAACAGTAGGAGAGAGGTAATGAGATTACTGGCTCAAGAAGAAACACTTCCGAAGCACTGTATAATCACTCACAAGGAAGCCAAGAGTCTACACAATTAGAAACCAGTGAAGCATTGGTGCTGTCCAGTTATACTGAGCAACTACATGGAGGTGTCACCCACTTATCAACTGTGGCCACAAGAGCCTTATGACTTCTGGAAGATGGATTTGACTCTTTACAAATATTGGAAAGCCCAAGGCCTTCCACGAGATTTCTGAGAACCCCAAGAAGGCTTGCATTCCCGTGCTTCTTCTCTGGCTCTGAGCTCTTATTTTTGCTGAATTAGTTCAATTTAAGAATCCTCTCATTTTCTTGCTATCATTGTCACTGACAGAAAATGTATCCCTTTCCTTAACTTACACAACCCCAAAATAAAATAAAACCCACTTACATAGGTATTTATAGGGATATCACTGGAAGGTTTAGGAAGATGGATTTACATTTCAAATGCAAACAGCTTAAATATTAGCAATTAGTATTCCCTAAATGATGCTCCTGCTTCTGCTCCCTTCTCTGATATTTTCTCCTCTATTCTCCTTCTGTCTGACCATCCAACTTGTTTAATTCTCATTAAAAAAAAAAAAAATCATGATTGCTAGTTAACTCAAACGCTCAGAGTTTTAATTTCACTTTAAGCAGTTTATTTAAAAATGG
Source organism: Leptonychotes weddellii (assembly GCF_054177405.1). NCBI lineage: Eukaryota > Metazoa > Chordata > Mammalia > Carnivora > Phocidae > Leptonychotes > Leptonychotes weddellii. Next base: position 80,551,161 of record NC_138378.1, on the reverse strand, counting down.
TCTTGGGGCATCTGGGTGGCTCACTCAGTTAAGTGTCTAACACTTGATTTCAGCTCAGGTCTTGATCTCAGGGTTGTGGAACTGAGCCCTGGGTGGGGAAATCCCTGTTCAGCGTGGAGTCTGCTCCTCTGCCCCACCCCCTGCATGCTCATTCTTTCTCTCTCTCCTCTCAAATAAACAAATAAATCTTAAAATATAGTGGTCTTAACAGAAGTCTGATTCCTCCTCTTAGAAAATTTCTGGTGCCAGCTGATAAATCAAAATCTCCACCCATTTTTTTTTTTAATAATAAAGCATTAAATTTGCCCTCTCTGGAGAGCATTAGTGGTTTACCTTAACCTCCTTTGGGGCCCACAGCTCCGAAAAGTTGGAAAGAAAGTTTGCCTTACTCTCGGTTTTAGATGCCTACAAGCTGCCTTGTTTTGACTGTTGCCATCACCATCATCCCTGCAAGTGGATTTGCCTGGGAACTGGCATGAGAAAGAGTGGAAAAAGAAAAAAAAAAGAAGAAAAGAAAATATGGGTATTTCCCCCACTGTCTCTGAATATTAGGAGACCCCTAGACTGTTCCTCAAGTCAGAACTAGAGGGAATCATCTGGAGTGCTCTCAACAACATTCACTTCCAGATTTGGGCCAACCGTAAGTCTGGGCAGGTGAATACCAAAGTGGGGAACAAGATAAAGCCATCACTTCTATGTGGTACTTCAAATTCTGTCCTTCTTCCCCAATCTGCCTGCTACTAATTATTTCTCAGAGTCCTCTAATAGCTTTCCCATGAGTTCTGTTCAGGCTTATAGTTCTACCAGTGGGAGAGACAGAGGAAGTACTCTATCTTACCATAACTAGAACCTGGTTAGTGAGTTTAAGTGATTTTGACTAACAACTGATTAGAATGGCTCTGCTTACACATATATATCTTTTTTCAGATGGTTATTTTTGTCAAAATAATTTTAATAGCAAGCTGATGTAACCAGCTTGTAACCAGTACTCCATCAGGTGTTTGACTGATTTAGTCATCATGATGGCTATATATTTCATATGCCATATCTCCTCCTCTTTATTTAACTATAAAGACAAGTCTAAAACATATTGAATATGTACTCTATGTATTTTCTAAGCATTTTGCATATATTAACCCATTAATCTTAAAACAAGCCTATGAATTAACTACCCTGAATTCATAGATATAGACCCTGAAGCATGGAAAACTTGCTCTGAGTACCCAGCTAGAAAGCAGAGTCAGATCCAGGATCCAAATATTGGCACAAGGGTTCCACAGTCTTTGCTCTTAATCAATATACTATATGTCTTTTCTGGTATAAAATAATTAATATGTAGCATGCTATGAGCTGAATTGTATCCCCTTCAAATTTCATATGCCAAATTCTTAATCCCTAGTACCTAAGAATTTGACTATATTTGTAGATAGGGTCTTTATAGAGGTGATTAAATCTCAATATTAAAGTTAAAATGAGGTCATATGGCTGGGCCCTAATCCAATATGACTAGTGTCCATATAAGAAGAGGAAAATTTGGACATGGACATACATGGACAGAAGGAAGACACTGTGAAGACATGGGGAAAAGATGACCATCTAAGAAACAAAGAGAAAGAACTGGAACAGAATCTTTTCTCCTGGACTCTCAGAAAGAATTAACCCTAACAACACCTTGGTCTTGAGCTTCTAGCCTCCAGAATTATAAAAAAAAAAAATTTCTGTTATTTATGCCCCTCAGTCTATACTGCTTTGTTATAGCAGTGCTAGCAAGCTAATATGGTAGGATAAATTTAATCCTCAAAATACCTAAGAAAATTATTGAAATATTAAAAATACTCAGTAAATACATGTTGATCTATTAATATTTGAATCATTAGATAAGTTGAGGTAGGTAGGTAATGAATTTGATTTTTATCTTAAAAAGATATTTGTCAATGTAATTTTCATATCCCAAAGTAAGAGCTAGTTCTGTGGAGTCAAGCTAGACAACAGGAGAATATTGGAGTGAAGAGGATAGACCCTCCCAGAATAGGCAACAAGATATAAGCTAAAGAGCTATAGGGATGGCAGACAAGATTCCCTACAAGAGAATGGGCCATGAGAATGGGATAGGGCCATCATTTTTTTTTTCTTTTTTTCTGACATTTAAACCACTTGTACTGAAAATCCAATACATAGATTTTCTTTTTTTTTTTTTTCTGCACAGTCTAAATATACTGGCATTTCTTTAGCACTTTTTAAATACTTTAAGATCTACTTCATTTGTCATTTAAAATTTAACTATCTTCTATAAAACTAAATGCTTCTTCTAGTAACACTTTGGTGTGGTTGCTTACTCCTAAAAGATATGGCTAGGGGAAATGGGACATAAGATTGTGGGTGTTAGAATAAATCTCTGAACATGTAGGCTTGTTCCAGAGACTGACTAAGGCTCAAGGGGAATGTTGGCTACAAATTACGAAGATTAGATCTGGTTGCTTGCTCTAACATGATGGCCAGAAGCAAACCTCACAAACTCTATGCATTTTTTTCTTTTTTTTTTTCCCCCTGTGAGAATTAGCAATTATGCAAGGAGACAATAAGAAATGAAAGACAGGAAACCTCTGTAAAAGATGAAAACTTGAGCACATTATAGATGCTAAGACCAACAAAGGAACATAAGCAAAGAGAAAATGCATAATAAACAGAGAACCAGGAAATGGTGCCATCAATGTGCCATAGATATCAAAGAATTGTTATTGCATATAGCATATATGAGACCATATTAGAAGAGAGGCTGCATAATAAATCTCAAAAAGAAAAAATTTGTTTTCCTGAGAGAAAAAAAGGACTGTGATGTTGCAAGAAATGATCCAGAAAGGAACCCAGAAAGATTTTAAAATCGGGAGGTCAAAGGGATGTAAAGAAGAGGGAGGATCGTGAAAGAAATGAAGAGCTTAAAACATGGAGGTTTTTTTGTCTGTCTGGGATCAAGTGAGAATCAAACCAGCCGCTCCAAACTGGCAATGGGCAAGTGAGGTTGCAGCAATGGGCCAGCAGACTGCTTCTCCCTAGTATAGCCAGGTTCTTCTCAGCTATAGTGGGCAGGGATACAAGAAAAAATAACATAGCTACAGCTGATGCCAGGAGTTTGAAGCCTATACAAACAGAAATTGAGTATGTGCATTGAGTAGAAGAATGACATGGAGGAGAAAAGAAAATTTGTCAAAAATGAATTATTTTTGAAGTAGAACTCAGTACTTGGGCTTCCTTCCAACCCATCCCATTTCACTCCAAATAGAGTGACATATCAACACACTGGTAACGCAAAATTTTATCTACAAAGCCTTCCATTTAACAACAGAGAGTAGGATTCCAAGAGCATCTGGGAGGAAAAACAGTAGATAAAATAAAAGTCAGTCCATTCTATTTGGGAAGACCATGCCAGTCACGAAAATGGTCTTTATTCAAAGAAAACGTAACAGAAAAAAAGATACCGATGAGTGGTCTGCTAAAATATTTTGCAACAAACAAAAAAATCAATCACATAGACAAAAGACAAGATACATTTCTTAAAAGATTTATTTATTTATTTTAGAGAGGGAGGGGCAGAGAGAGAATATCCAGCAGACTCCCTGCTGAGTGAGGAGCCAGACACGGGGCTCAATCCCAGGACCCTGAGATCATGACTTGTGCAGGAATCAAGAGTGGGATGCTTAAGCAACTCACCCACCAGGCACCCCAGGCAAGGATACATTTTTAAAACAAAAATATGCTTGAGGAAATAAAAATGAAGTTTATAGATTATCTACTTTGTAATCTTACTCAAATACTGACTTTAAGAAAATTTGGAAAAAAATAGATGATAAGACTACAGAATATAACATAGTGTGTAAATCAGGGAATGTAAAAAAATTAATAGTCAATACAGTTTTAAAATATTACAGTACAGGCAGTAAAATAATTCATGAAACTTGATCAGGACACAGTGAACAGTGAACAAAGGTATAAAATATGAACAATTGATCTTCCTAAAGAAATGTTCAAAATAGAAACAGAAACAAATGGTGAAAAACAAAATCATGAAGCCAATCATTGTGAGCTGAAGAATGACCTAACAATGATCAAGAGAATAATATAATTCAGAAAAAAAAGGAAAAGGAAAAGCATTTAATGTTTATCTAGTAATTTTGATTTAAAAAACAAAATAGGATGAGAAGACAATCTGGCTGCAACATCTGTCACCCTATTGATCTCCAGGGTTGATCTGGCTGATCTGGTTGGCTAGGTGGGTGTCCCTTTCTTCCCTCACCACTCATGTGCCTCCCTCCTCAACCTGCCTGTGCACTCGGTCAGGGAGGATGACCTTCCCCAATAGATGAGGACCATTCTTTGGTCAAGGGTATAGGAGTAGCAGCTAGAACCTCCAATCTCTCAAGATCCATTTGTAGGAGAATGTAGAGTAATCAAGCTTCCAAGACTCCAGACACATCCAAATGAGGCGCTGCATGTGGCAGTCTGCCTTTCTTTAAAACAAAAACAAAAGATAAAGAATGAACTGACTACAGAAATAAGAGTCTGAACTAATTAAATTTGCCTATCAATAAATAGGTCAGTATTTTGTCTTCCAGTCGTCCTTAGGTTGGCTGACCCATTACACATGGAGGATACTATGCTGAGGCAGAAACTGGATGCAGGAAATAAAACCAGGTATTAAAAGAACCCCTAATTGTAGGCTGCTACAACAAACAGAGAATAAAATAAACCAAAAGCCCCATTATGACCCAGCAATTAATTTCTCTGAATTTCCTATCCCCATTAATCCATTTGTGTTTTTCACTGAGAATGTCAACTCTAACCTATAGGTAGTTCTATAAACAATCCAGCAGTGGCTGGAAAAGTCTACGTACTAGGGAATAGCCAATGATAAGCAGATAAAAGAACATAGAGAACCACAGCAGAACTTTTCAATTAGAGAAGGAGACTTTGGATTCAGCCCAAGTCTGAATTGGGCAGAAATATGATAGTGGCTATGCTAAACTTAGGGCTGGTAGTCTTCCACTTTCCTGGAGGAGGACCCTTGCCTGCTATCTGCTCCTGCTCTTTGAACTCCAAAGGGAAGTTTGCCTCCTGACACAAACAAAACTTGCTTTATTCCTATTCTCGTGTGCCCCCATAGCAATTTTTCATGCTTAGAATAAGGGAGGAAAAGAGAATTTCCCTCTGAAAATAAAATGATGCCCTGGGACAATTTTTTTTTTAAGATTTTTATTTATTTATTGAGAGAGAGAGAATGATAGAGAGAGAGCATGAGAGGGTGGAGGGTCAGAGGGAGAAGCAGACTCCCTGCTGAGCAGGGAGCCCCATGCGGGACTCGATCCTAGGACTCCAAGATCATGACCTGAGCTGAAGGCAGTCGCTTAACCAACTGAGCCACCCAGGCACCCCGCCCTGGGCAATTTTATGTAATACACACACCTAGTAGTGTTTAGGAATTTTGACCACTGTTTGTATCTGGAGCTGAGTCAGCTGAATGGCAGCCCCCTCAGAAGAAGAAATATAGACACTTCCACTGCTGATGAGCCCAGAGATGCATAAGATCCTGCCATATCATACCTCTGATTTCATGAACTCTTCCAATGACAAAGCATAAATTCTCTCTTACCTAAATTAGTCAGCATCAGTTTCTGCGGGTTCCAATCAAACCAATTTTGAATAACTTAAATGAAAGATGTTGATATTAGGCACATTAGTGTAGGTGGTTGAGTTAGGTACCAGTCAATCATTATCTCCTCTGTTCACTTGTGACTAGAGGGACAAGGAGGGAAGCTTTGCAGAAACATGTAGGTGTTTAGAACAATTGAAAATATCTTCCTTAGATTTTTATGATATGGAGTAGCAAGTCTCTGGAATATCTTAAAACAGGTATAATCTGTCCTTTCCTACTGTGATTTTGCATTTCAGATTCTAGATTATTTTAAATTTGAATCCTGCTCCCTGACTAAGGGGTGATGAGAAGTAGAAAACAGAATTGCTCAGATTTCTTGAGGTAACGGTAGATAACTTAAAATAAGAAATTGATGAAGTCACATCCAAAAACTCTTAGCTCAAGATGAAGAAAACTCAAGGAATTTATGTGACTCAGCTGAATAAACAGTTTTACTCAGTACAACTGTTGTGCTAATGCTGTAAAAATTAAATTCTCTGAGATTCTTATATAAATATTAGGGCATTTATGAGAAAAGATCTGGATCCTTAAAAATAAGTAAAATTGCAGTAAGAAATGGGCCAGAAAATTTGAAGTCTCATATCCTTCCAGTAACAGCTTGAAAATATGACCCTCAAATTCGTTAACATTCCTACCATTGAGACATAGGGTCCATATCCCCTCCCACCAAATCTGGACCCTGAGAATATTTGACTTGAATATGATAGAATTCACACTATGCTAGTTTCAGAGCCTCAGCCTGGGGAAAGTTGCAGCTTCCACATCCTCTCTCTCAAGATACTTGTTTTTGGGACCTGCTACCATATCACAAGGAAGCCCCAACTGGACAAAGTGGAGAGATCATATGGAATGGCCTTGTGTAGAGGTTGTGGTCCACAACTATCATCAACCCCCTGAGAGGTGAGTGAAGATGCATCCAGATGATTCCAGCTTCCATATTTAAATCATAGTCAGCCTTTGAAGTCTGTCCTTCTGAAGCTTCAGAGCTCAGAAAATAGAGATAGTCTGCCTTCAGCATGACTTTTACAAATTTCTAACCCATAGAATTTGTATAATAAAGTGGTTGTTTTATGTCACTATACCTTGTAGTGTTTCTTTATGCAGCAATATTAACTGCAACTCACCTACAAAAATCTTTACATGGCATCTTCTTGCAATCTTATATTGAGTTTTCTTGCCGTAAGTGAATAATAATCCATAAGAAAATGTAATTTTTCTCATATATGATTAAACCTCTGCAGACAATTTGAAGGTACTTAACTAAGAAGAAGAAAAAACCTGAAATTTAGATCAGACAGGATATATTGCAATGGATACAACAACTCAACTGAGATACTATATTCTGAGTTCAACAAGCAGCTACAGTTCCATGCTAGATTGACTAGAAAATCTGAACCAGTCATGGCTAAGGCTAACTGACCCTGAAAGGCCAAAAGCAGAGAAAAGAATTTAAAAACATTAGGAGGAATAAGTTTTATGAATTCTATACCATAAATTTATACCATAAATTCTATACCATAAATTCTATACCAAAAACACTTTGTCCATATACTGCCTCATTCTTATACACTAGGAAAATCCAGTAGACTTTTTCCCCCCTTGTCAAGGGAATCTTTCAAAAGTGCTTTTCCTTTCCTCCTTTCTTCATCAGCAATGAGGGAGTCTCAAAAGGGAGTCTGATCGGTCTAAGATAATACATTTTTTTTTAAAGATTTTATTTATTTATTTGAGACAGAGAGAATGAGATACAGAGAGCATGAGAGGGAGGAGGGTCAGAGGGAGAAGCAGACTCCCTGCCGAGCAAGGAGCCCGATGCGGGACTCGATCCCGGGACTCCAGGATCATGACCTGAGCCGAAGGCAGTCGCTTAACCAACTGAGCCACCCAGGCGCCCGATAATACATTTTCTTATCATTCACTTAAGCAGGGGCTGACTTTAATTGTAACTCTGGCTCCACATATGGCCCTTGGTACTTAATGTACAGTTATTGACTTAGCAAACACATTTTTCTTTTTTCCAATGATAGAGACCACACAAAGCTAAGCTGTCTCACCTGTTGTGGGCACTCTATGCCAATAAGTTTCTGCCACATGGATTACTGCCACAATCTAAGCTATAGAAACTAATCCCTTGGAGCCTTTCAAGACATTAGACTAGTTTATTATGTTAATGATGAAAGTCTGACAGAACTAAGTAAGCATGAGTAGTAAATTCCTTACAGGCTTTTCAAAAATACATGGATGATAATTGACAGGAGTAAAATCTCACAATAAATGTAAGACACAGACACCTCAGTGAAGTTCCTGGAGATATATCGATCTAGGCTGGTCTGAGATATGCACTACAAAGGAAAGACACAGCCTATGTCTTCTTTGATGAAAAAGAACATTTAATATCTCTTGTGCTTAGATGGATGATAACCATATTTGGATGCTCTTCTTCCACTTGTCAGATGAAAAAAATATTTTATGATTTAATGGAGGTCATCCATGGTTGACAGCTTCTAGGATGATTCCCAACGATCCCTGCCTCCTGGTGATTAAGTCCTTTTTAATCCCATCCTCTTGAGTGTGGACTGGATCTAGCAATGTGCTTCTAACAAATAGAATATTGCAAAATTGAAGGAATATCACTCCCATGATTAAGTTACCAGGAACGTTTCTGGCTTCCTTCTACCTCTCTCAGCTTTTCACTCTCATAAAGTCAGATACACTGTTGCAGACTGATCTTTGAAAAGATCCATGTGTCAAGGAACTAAAAGAGGCTTCTGGCCAACATCCAGAAAGTAACTAATATCTGTAGTCCAATAGCTCCCAGGAAACTGATGCTTACCAACAGCTATATGAGTGAACACGGAAGCAGATACAGATTTTCCCTCCATCAAGCCTTCAGATGAGACTGTAGCCCTGAACAACAGCTTGGTTGTTCAAAAGGCATTGAACTAACAGACACAGTTAAGCTGTTTCTGGGTTCCTGACCCACAGAAACTGTGAGGTAAGTGTTTGTTGTTTTAATCCACTAAGTTTTAGGGTAATTTTTTAAATGTAGAACTAGTTAACTAATATACCTAAGATAGGCTAATGATCTGGTGTTTCTGCTCCAAGTACTTTGTTACCTTTGATATTTAATGTATCTGCAAAAGACTAGAATATTATATGGCACCTGATCCAAACATATAGCACAGTAGTGAAACTGAGAACACTGAGGTCAGGATTAATTTAACAAGGAGGTGTTGTTGTTGTTGTTGTTGTTGTTTTTATGAAAGAGCTCCTGGTTGTAAGGGAGCATATGACCAGTGGACCTAAATGGCAGCACGGACCAGATGTTTTCTGAAACTTCTGGGTAAGCACACCCAAAAACATTCCATCAAGAAGTATCCCCAAAAAGAACATAAAGACACAAACAGTTATAAACACAATGCCAGCACTTCATATTCATTATACTGTGACTTCATGATATAATGACCAGTTGAAAATGGTTAAATATTTGAGCCTGATTTAGAGATGGCATCACACAGTATGGCAACACCAGCCATATGTGTTTTGCAGTAGTTTTAAAACCCTTCTCAAGGATTATCAGATAAAGGAGAAAAAAAAGTCTTCCCATTGGCAGATCTTCAAAAACTGTACCTTGTTTTTCACTTTACCTGGAAGGGAGAGGTAGCCCCAGGTCAAGATATATAATGATTCTCAGACAGTGACTGATAGTTCAGTCAGATATCTAATAAAGGACTTTGAATAGCAATATTAAAGGATTTTGTGAAAAGGAGTTTTGGTGAAAGAGCACGTTTCTAAGGATCTAAGAATGGACTTAAAGCAATGCTACAAAATTATTGGCTTGTGACGATAAGATTTGAAAACAAAAGTTTTTCACTGAAGGTGTCTTGAAAAGTACTGAAAAGAGTCTGAAAATATTTGTTTCCCTCACCAAAAGGCTACCATTGCAAAACAGCCTCTCCAAATTCAGAAGGACAGGATGAGACTCTGGATGTCCAATAGCCTCCTTTCCCAACCAGGCCAGTGTTGATACAATAAGCCCAAGAAACAAAGTGGGTAAAGGGGCAGAGATGGGATTTCTGTAGGTTTAACCATATGGAATTTCATCTCAACAGGCTTGGCTTGGTCATCCCTCTTGCTGAGACCATAATATGTCTCATATTTCAAACCCATAATATGACACCATGCATTAGGGGCCCAGACAGCCCTCTGGTAGTAGGTTGATTATATGTGACCCTTTCTGTCATGAAAGGGGCAAAGATTTGTCCTCACCAAGGACACCTAATCCAGATTTGAAGTTACTTTCCCTGCCGCTGTCAATATCATTCATCCATGAAATTACTCAATGCTTTATACTCTGCATCCAACCAAGAAACCAATTCAAAATAAAGGACATAAACGAGGGGCTGTTGCTTGTGAAATTCACTGGTCTTATTTCCTATCCATCAGCTGTAAGCAACTGGTTCTCGAAATAATAGAAAAGCCTATTGGAAGCTGGGGGACAATACATTTGGATGATAGGATGCTGTTTCTCTCGTAGAGATAATCTATTTCTATCCCATAGAGATAAACCCAGTGCCATGAACAAAGGAGCAGTGGTAGAGGTGTCTATCAGGATTATAGCTAATAGCCCACCTTGAAAATTTCTTGGGTTGTACCAGACTAGATACTTTACTATGCAAAAGAACCCTGGTTTCTCTGAACTGGAGAAACTGTAAGTGTGACTTAGCTTTATGTAATTCCTAACATAAATGGAGAAATTATGAAAAAAGAATATTTGCTGAGATATGAATCTGACCATCCAGAATAATGATTCTTATTGGCTGCCTCCTGTTCTACCATCTCAAAGGTCAAGACTTCATTTTCTTCATATTGAGATCTTCCCTTACTTCTCCATGCAAATAAAGTTGCCAAGTGAATCCATATGGAATATAGAAAGCATAGTGGAGGTAGTAAGTCACATCCATACCTCAGTTGCAAATTCAAGGACACTGGAATTTCAGAGTTGCCATAAAAAACAGATTATACATTTTAATATGCATGTTTCTTGCATTCCCCTATCATCTGTAGGGTGTATTAGTAAAGGCAAAAATATTATTTTCCTCATAGATACAGAAAACTTAAATTTGATCAAGACAGAGATAGAGGAAGAATAGCATTACTAAAATATTTTAGAGTCCGAAAATAGAGTACAAATTAGGATCTCTTCAGCTGCAAGTAACATAAAATGTTTTTAAGTAAATCACATAATGAAAAATATAAAGTAGAACAAGCTTTGTTTCATTTCCCTTGGCAACCAACTAGTGCTTCTCTCTCCTCTCTACAATAGCTTTCTACTCAGGTGGTAGCCAATGGCTTTTAGCAGATTGGACCTCACATCTAGGCACTGAATCACTCATAGTAAAAGATACCATTACTTACCCCATGTTATCTAAAGCCAGGATATTTTTCAAAGGAACCTCTGGGACTTTTCTTCTCAAAATTCACTAGCCACACTTAAAATATAGGTCTAATCCTAAATAATCTCCAACAAAGACGATGCATTACACATAGGTCAGTGAAGCTGGGGGTTATGGTCACCATGAGAGCATATGTGTTTGTGTAAAAAGACAAATAAAATACATGAATTAAAATTGCATTGGTGTTGAAAAGAGTGAAAAGGAGACAGATCTGAAAGGGTTTATCAGCAATGTACATGAAAACAAAGACCACAGAACACCAAATGTGAATGCAGAAACTGGAAGTAAAAATGGCTTGTCTCCTGTTGGAAAGGATGAGTGCACGTATGGTTGTACACGGTGATAGATGGATCATACTAGAATCATGTCCATTTGAGAATCTTTGAGTGTAGGGAAGAATAGTTTATTTGGGTTCATATAGTGGACTCCCCATGGCTATGTCTATGCTACATGATCCCGTACCTTTGGTCATAGCTAACTCAATTAATGGTAGACTAGTGACCCACTGGGACCATTTAGATTCACGTTCTCTAGAATTTGAAGTCTGCATGAAATAAACCAAAGACCGAAGATGCCTGAGGATGTCATCCTATTTGCAGTGTGTTGGAGAAAAAAGATCCATAAACTCCAACTAGTGAGAATCTCAGAGCTGCTCTTATTCATGAGCCTCCTGCTGTTTGTTTGTGTGTCTATTCCATCAGTGCTGATCAACTCTAATACTCACCCAGTAATTCCTATTTTTTTGCTGAAGTTTTGATTTCTGTTGTTGACACCCTGATACAATATTAGCTAATACTGGTATGCTGTCAAATTGGAAATCACTGATATAGTTCAAACCTTTAAATCTATTCATAAAGAAAGTGAACTCTAAAAAGTGTAAATTGGTTTATACAAGGATACTCAGCCTCTTGGAAATTAAACTGTAATTAGCACCCACATCCCCATAACACTGGCCAATGAATTTTTAGTGATAGATATTAAAATGTGAGTTCCTGACAATGCAGTCCAAACTCCAGTGTAGAACTTTTCTTTAGAAAGTTTCCACCAGTGTTTTGCAGATACCCTGGGGGATTGCTGACCCCACTGAAAGTTCTATGACCCACTTCTTGATATTGTCTAGGATTTAGTAACCTTTTCTTCTTCCAGATACATTTTATTTTGAGCCCTCCACCCTTCCACCACGGTAAGCTTTTCCCATTTTAACCTTAAGACATTTGAGGAATAAAAAGAGTTCCTGATCATAAACCAAATGAGTAACCCTCCCTTACAGTAAAGTCTTGTAATACTAAATAACAATTTTCTGTTTTCTCAGATAGACTCATGAGGGGAGAGGTCTAAAAATGCCCTTAAAGGAGAGTGTGATACAACAAAAAGGACAAATGAAAAGCAAACCAGGGGCATAAAAATTTTAAAAACTTGTTAGGTAAAATAATCAGAACAACAGATCCTAAACTGTGGGTTCAGGCTGAATTTATCTGGATTCTGACAACACATTGACCTTCTATCAATTTGTTTTATTTCCTTGAAATAACATTCTCTGATCTTTGTCAGGTCTCATTCAATTCCATCCACCTCGGCCTTGAAGAATGTCAAACTTCTAGAAAATATAGGAAGAATGTTTATGTCCATTATTTTTTCTAGATTGTGGAATCCAAACAAAAGTTGATGCTTTTAATATATGAATCCTTCATTTTCAGACAAAATGTGCAAAAGACCAACTAAATCTCTGAGAGAGCACTGACCCATTCTTAGATGCTTAAATTGTAGAAGGAAACAGGATAAACACTTGTCTGCCGTGTGTCCTTCGGGAAAGAAAAGGTTGTGATTCCTGAGTAATAAGCCAAAAGGATTTTGTAGAAAATAATGGTGTTTTATCAATGTGGTTGACTACAGACTGAATGTGTGCCTGAGCCTGGCCAGCTGAATAGAACAATCTGCTTTCTAGCTACTGGTCAGAGAGAATGGTCCCAGGCTCTGCACCTTTTATTTCTCTTGGTTTAGCCTCTGGAGCAGATCATGTATTTAGTCAAGGGAACTTAAAGAGTTGGATTCAATAACTCTGACAACCCACAATAAAGGCAGTTTCTTAAATCACTCTGATTTGTACCACTGCTCAGGTAATTAGGATCATGTGTTCATTTAATCAAGCCCTGTTTTAAATTCCAGTTCCAGCAACAAAGTTCTTGTCCTGATTTCTCTATTACTATCTCAATTCCCTTAATTATCTTTGCCTTATAGACCAGGGGCTATAAATCACAACCCAGTGGTAAAATCCAGCCCACTTCTTGCTTTCGCAAAGTTTTATTAAACAATTATGCCTATTTGTTTATGAATTGTGTAGGGTTACTATTATGTTAATAATGGCAGAGTTCCATAGATGCGACAGACACTGTATGGCCTGCAAAGCTGAAAGTATTATCTGGCCCACTACAGAAAAAAGTTCCTGTCCTCCAGCCAAAACCCTGGCTCAAGTTTTTGCAGTTGCCCCAACATCCAGCCCAATGTTCTTATCTTTATTCTGTGATTTGTGCATGTGATATCTATTTGAATATTTTTCTCAATTTCCTCTGCATTTTTTATCTCAATGTAATTTTTAATTTTTTTCAAAATTTTGGAATAATTTAAGATTTACAGAAAAGTTGCAATAATATTACAGAGCGTTTCTGTATTTTTACATTCATTTTTCCCCTAATACATTTATCATAACTAATGAAGAAATATTGACATACTATTATTAACTACAGCCTATCATTTATTCACATTGATTTCCTTAGCCTTTGTCTAATGTTCTTTCTCTGTTCTAAGATTCCATCCAGGATACCACATTATATTTGGTCTTCACATCTCCTTCCGATCCTTTACCTGTGATAGTTTCTCAGTCTTTCTTTATTTTTGATGACCTTGAAAGTTTTGAGGAGTACTGGTCATGCATTTTTGGAGAATGTTCTTCAATTTGGGTTTGTGTGATGTTTTTCTCATGGTTAGATGGGGGTTAAGAGTTCTGAGCAGAAAAAGCACAAATATCAAGGTACATAAAATCAAAATGACTTATCACCATTGTTGACCTTCAGCGTCTGGCTAACATAGCGTTTGCTTGTCAGGTTACTTCACTATAAATCCACTCTCCCCCACTTCTCATATTGTATTCTTTAGAAAGAAGTCTCTATGCATTGTTTTTTGCATTTTTTATCAGCCAAGTACTATCTTTATCTTTGGCATCTCCATATGATTCTCCAGCAAGTTTTTGCTGATGCCTGCATGGATTCATGCTTCTTTTCTGCCACCACTCTGGAAAACCACATTACCATCTCTTAGGCCTCCCTCTCATCCCTCATTGTTTGTATTCTGGTGGACCTACCTACTTTCCCAATTGTCTTTCTCTGCTTTGAATTGTGTTCTTGCCAATCAAGTGACCTTGATTGGCAAGAACACAACAGAACAGACATGATTTGGCATAGATTGAGATATGGAAGTTGAAAGAAATGAAACAATCTGTAATTATTATCACAACATTTAATGACATGAAGAAATTGAACAATGATTCCAAATATGGTGAGTTGGCGGTGATGGGGGGACATTAAAGTGACTTATTTTGTAGGCACTTGGATGTATGTGAGCAAAGCCTGTTGTGTTGAGAGAAGTCGATCTGTAGAATTCTTGAGGATAGATAGGCTCTGGGGTACAATAATGGATATTAACAGCATATAATTATATATGAAAATAGCACACTGATGTAATTATCTATTTTCAGAAAAGGCAAAAATCTAACCACACTTACAATGCATTGGTACAGGAGAGGTCATAAGGACTCCTAAAGCAGAACATCAGGGGATGTCTCAGGAAAACATTTTAACCAATTCAAAGCTGCAGAAGGTTTACATAAGAAAAAATAAAAATGAGGATAAGGTGGAGAATCTACTCAAACAAGAAACCTATTGCTCCGAGCCAAATTAGAATATAAGATAAGCTTTGTGAAAATCATGCTGGCGGTCAAGTGAATACTTTTAAGAATTGGAGATCATTACAATGCAGGAAAGCATTTAAGCTGCTACTTAGCTGAAGGTTGGAATTAAAAGTACAGCGTGCCCTTGGATCTATTCATAGAAGCTGTAATGTTTATTAGCATGTGAGAGGCAGTCATTAAGGTGTTACTGCCTTAATTTGTATCAGGATATATAAGAAATAATTTAATTAGGGATTAAACAGTTTTTCAATTTTTTTTTTAATTTTCATATTTAATATCTGACCAATTTGGGATTCACTAACAATTTCTTTCTAGGTAGCTTAAGTCCATGAACTCAAACTTCTAGCATACGGAGCATCTAAATTTTAGTGACTACATGTTTTCCTTTTTTCTGAGTGCATTTGTTAGTTTTGAGTGAATTTAGATTAAGAAAAGCAACAAATTACATTGGTGAACACTGCAGTTAAGTGCCAGTTTCTGAGGTGCAGACTCCAGCTGTATGTTTTCTCATCTATGAAGAGGTTTAGGAGGGTAAGTTAACCTTGTTCTCCCTGTTCTTTGTAAAGTGAAGCTCTCCCCTTTGAGATAGGTGATAATTAGAACAAGGAGTGTGGCATTTAACCAAAACATTTGACTACATAATTAGATAGCCTTAGTTTTATTTAGATCGCACAAAGAAGCTGCTGGCTTCCTGAAAGCAATGGGCAGACTCCCCAAACCTCCCTTGGAGATGTTCCTCTGTAGGAGCCTTGCCTGAGAAAGGGCTCCGGGGTGGGTGCCATTGATGCTGGCAGGGATCTGGCTTGCTGTACTGTCAGACCTTGTTTTCATCCTCTTGCTTTGTCCCTAATACATCCCGATTTTTTTTCTCCTATGAAGCACACTGTTCCCAATGGGAGCTCTGAGTGAAAAGCTAAAGCTATAATTTACTTTAGTGAAATATAGAAAATAAATGCATAAAGTATTTCTCCAGAGGCAGGTCTGAATTTTATTGCCTTAAATATTAGAAAAAAATGATTGGTACATGTTACTCATTTGATCTAATTTTACTCAAAAAAGGCACATTGATACATATGTTTAAATATTTTATATTAGCCATATATTCACAACCTTCACTTATTGTTATTATTTATTATTACCTTTTGCTGCCTTTTAAATCTGGACCCCTGCTGCCTTAACTTTTCAATTATTGACACATTTTATAGCTTTGACTTCAGGGTCATCGTGTTCTCATAATTATCTGTGTCATCAATTCTTTATTGATTCAGTGATAAGGGTTTTGAACTACTGGTCAGCCTTGTAAACAGCATGTTTCTTAGATCAATTGGAACTGATCTTCCTTCGGACTTCTATGAAAACTGTACAAGACTGGAACAAAGGTAACAACTCTCAGGCCAAGTAATACACTCATTCATCACCATTTACTTAAGAATCTGGGATACAAAACATGAGATACAAACACACAGATTCAGTCT
This sequence comes from Leptonychotes weddellii, assembly GCF_054177405.1. Classification (NCBI taxonomy): domain Eukaryota; kingdom Metazoa; phylum Chordata; class Mammalia; order Carnivora; family Phocidae; genus Leptonychotes; species Leptonychotes weddellii. The sequence goes on along the minus strand of NC_138378.1, from coordinate 80,534,559 downwards.
TAGAAGATTAGCTACGTCTTCATTTGCATGTATTTCTTTCCTCCCCACCAGTGGATTAATGATACCATAATAGATGTCTTTACCTAGAATAGTATTATAATGCATGGGCATGGAGATGCAGGATTCAGATTCCTACTTGAAGGAACTACTTTATTGTCTCAACTACTGAGAGCTTTATCAGCCTCTTCAGAGATGGCCCTAGCTACAGAAAGTCACCTTGTTCAAGGGTGGTCCACATGCAATGACTGATGTTTGGGTGATAGGCCTTTCCAAACAAGCCATTCAGTGCTAGCTGCTAGCTGCACTACATATAGATTGTATAGCTGTACTCTGAGACGTGGCAACAATTCTTACACTCCCTTAAGATATATGGCACTTGAAGGGTGACAGCAAGCCAGATGTTGTGGCAATATTATAGGGTGGCCGAAACAATAAGTAATGATACTTACAATATAAAGAGAAAGTCAAAACTAGAATAATTTCATTCCTCTGGGGTGGTAAAATTAATGTAGCAAATATGACCTAAGCAAAAAGGACCCTAAGTCCAATAGAGTTCTAAGAGGGCAGATGGGGTGAGTGAGGGCCTCCCTGTAGAGAGAGTGATTTAACAGGGTGAAATAGAAATAATATGTCAACTGATAGAAAACACCAACTGACTTATTTCCTCACTACTAGAGAATCAACCCTTGAAAGGTGATCTTAGAAAGACCTGGAGCAGGGGCCTCCTATTTAACCCTAGAATCATCTGAAGTCTGAAACCAACACTCAAAGGTTTTCCTGGATTGAACAAGGCCTCAGGAATTCTTCTAGAATAAAAGTAGAGCAAAGAAATTTTTGAGATATACATGCTTTGGGTTTCTCTGTTGAACAGACTGAAGTGAGATTTACTACCAGGAATGCAGAATTAAATGATGCATGAGGATATATAACCCAGCCATCCCAGAACAGTCTTCTCTGAAGCTTGGTTGGCCCACAAGCATAGAGCAATTATCTCAGTGCGTGAAGTGAGCTAAAGAGATGCAGAAATGTGGACAAGATTCCAACATTTCACCAGAAAACAGCTTTGTAAAGGAAATAAGAATTTTTTTGTAATTTATTTAATTCATATTAATGGGGATTCTTTTGCAGAGATGTATGTTTATCACAACAGTAATGAATCATCTCATCTGAAGCTGATAAAGATAGTTTATGTGAAAGTACCTGGTAAATTTAAACAGACCTAAAATGTTACTTATCACTGACACAGTGCCTAGAACAGAAGGCAATCAATAAATGTTAATTGCATGGTGAGTGAAACTACTGGAAACATTATTATCTTTAGTAGTAGTAGTATGAAGGGATCTACTTGCTTTTGTTATACATCATTTTTTACATGCAGTAATAATTAGAGAAAATATACTTTGGTATGATTTCAGAGTCAACATTTCATGGATAATGTAGACACAATCTTATTTTCTTTCTTTCTTTTTTTTTTTTAGTTTTTATTTCAATTCCAGTTAGTTAACATACAAGACACAATCTTACTTTTAGATAATCCTCAAAAAAGGAATGTTGTGGGGTTTTGTTTTGTTTTGTTTTGTTTGTTTGTTGGTTGGTTTTGGGGGGGTTTTGTTTGTTTGTTTGTTTTTTGGTCTCTATTGCAAGAAATCCAACTAAGAGTCCTGGTTTATTTTGTTGTTTTATATTTTATGGAAAGCTATTGATTAAGCACCTGCTCCTATAGTTGCTAAAATATAAGGGATCTCTGATCACTTAGGAATTCAGAATGTCTCACTTTATGTTCTTTTCAGAAAAGATAATCTCAGATGATCAGCTATCAAACTTTTATCCAAAGCCCAGATGAGAGAAAGAATATTTATGGAAACTTGACAGATTTATATAGTCCATTCATTTTATCCTTAAATGAAGCTGAGCTCCCTGAGGGAAATATGCAAAGATCATACTATTTGATTTTCTTGTCTAATTACAAGGCTCTTTCACAGAAAGAATAATATTTAAAAGGTAGCAATAAAAGATATCCTATTATGTCTTTTTTTTTTCTTTCACTTTTAAACACTTTTGGCTTTGGATCTGTTAGAGAATCTGATAAGAAATATGAACCTGCTCTCCAGAAAAACCTAAATCTAAAAAACTGTGTGTATATACAAATACTTATACCCTTACTTTCACTAGTACATAGACTCTCTGATGCTCATTCATAGAGTTTAGGGACCTACAGACAAGAAGTTGAAACTTCCCCCTAGTAAGCATCCACCCTAATTCCAGTGTTTATCTTTAAGCATCCTATTGGCTGTTGGCTTCAGCTAATGTTTTATCATTACCTTATTAAGAGTTTTATACAGGATATTGAAATTCTTCAAAGGACTTTTTATGATTTACTGAGATAATTTTCTAATTTGACCTATTAATATGGTGATTTAAATTAATAGGGTTTTCTGCTATGAGAAATTTTGGCATCCCTGAACTAAATTAACTTGGTCTTGTTGTATTTTCTGGTACATCTGGCAACATTTTACTATAATCACTTTCAATAAAAAGATCCTCTTCATCACAGTATTCAATGATATTCTGGAGGTGTGATAATATGAAACTTCAAAAACACTGCCAAGATAATATTTTGTCAAAAATCTAGCCATATCTATTTCTATATCTATATCCATATCTATATGCCTATATATCTATTCAGATACCTTTAATAAGTTAATGTGATACTGTTCCATTATTAACATCTCAGTCAATTATACCTAAGTTCAAAATTTTGGGTTTAATTGTATTTTAAATATTTTCTATAATAAATACTTTAGTAATTGTGTAACAAAAAGAGAAAAAGAAATAAAAGGTGCTCACCTACCTCCAAAGTAGGAAGTTGATGTCAAGGCCTAATATACCTTTGCATTTTGAATGTATAGCTTGCACTCCAAACCTAGGATCAGAATCCTCAGAATTTGTTCCTGAGCTTTGAAATCATAATACTGTCACTAAGCTTCCCTCAATTCTCCATGATGGCTGGTCAAGTTATTGTTCAGAGCTGTGCCATGATCCCCAGTGAAGATAGCAATGAATAATGATAAGAGATTTTGTTTGCAGGAAAAACACCCAAACCAAAAACACAGTCCTACTTCTAGGAATCTTTGGAATTAAACTAAGCATGCTGTTGCACATTGAAAATAATAGATACTTTAAATGTTTCAGCAGTGAGAGGCAAATGAACCACAGTCTGACAAAAGAGTTAAGTAGTTGGACATGGCCAAATGGTTTGGGACTATAGGGGCAGATACTATAGTTAATGAACCAGCAGGAGAAAATACGTATTTGTATGGAATCTTCAAAAACAGATGGGCCTCTTGTGATTGGAATTGTTCATTCATACACCCACTAAAAACAAAGAAATTAGGGTAGATCAAGAAAAGATATTGATATTATTTTGTATTCATTTACTCATTTCTTTACCTATGTGTTCATTGAATATATATAAAGACACTGGTCCAGCCACTGTAAACGCTAAAGAAAAATATTAAAAATTGCTTCTGAAGGGAGAGGGAAAAGATGGCGGAGGAGTAGGGGGCCCTATTCCAACCGGTCCCCGGAATTGAGCTGGATATCTACCAGACCACTCTGAACACCCACGAAATCAGTCTGAGATGTAAGAAGATTGATCTGGATCTCTACAAACAGAATATCACAGGTGTTTGGTTTTGTGGTACGAAGTGGGGAGCCATGATTCCAGGGGCAGATATCGGAGGATACATAGAAGGGGGAGGGAGCTGAGCCCTCAGGATCCTACACTGCCAGTGAGCCATAGCCTCCCATGCTGGGGACTGGGCACAGACTTGCAGACTGGTAGCAACAGGAAAAGGATTTTAGGGCAGCCCCCCCAGAAGGAAACCCAGAGTGGCAGGGCCATGCATGTGAACTGGGGGCAGCTGGCGGTTTTAGAAGCACAAAGGGCAGAGACATGCCCCGACCTGGAGAGGAGGACTGGGAGGGCTGCTTAGAGGCACACAACCCAGGACGCTGCAGTTTATAGCAACACAGACAGAAACAGAGATAGTGTGGCCTGGAGAGCTCACTGAAGAACAGACTGCAATCTCTCTGCTCTGAGGCAGAGGGTTGGAAACGATCTTTTCTGCTCTGACTCTCAGAAGAGATGCAGAAAGCTGCCAGGGAAAGCCACCAGGGAGCAAAATCCCCAAAAAACCGGTTTCCACTGAGCCCATCCCCCACCACAGGGGGCAGGGCAACTCTGCCCAAACAGGGTTGCCTGAGTAACAGTGCAGCAGGCCCCTCCCCCAGAAGATGGGCTGGGAAAACAAGAGGCCAGCAACCCTAAGATCCCTATAAAACAGGTGTATCTTCCTTGGGTTGTGGTCAATAATTTGGACTCTATACATTCCCTCAACAACCCCTCAACAGAATGACTCAGAGACTATGACTTATGCCACAGATTTATAAATGGATTCAGTTATAACCAAGATGTCGGAGATGGAACTCAGGGTAGCAATTGTGAAGACAATAGCTAGAATGTACAAATTGATTAATGGCAACATAGAGTCTCTAAGGGCAGAAATGAAAGCTGAATTGGCAGAACTTAAAAATGCTATCAATGAGATCCAATCTAATCTAGATAATCTAACAGCTAGAGTAAGCAAGGCAGAAGAACGAATTAAGAGACAAGAAGGGAAAAGAGGAGGCCAGGGAAAAACAACTCAGAATCCATGAAAATAGAATCAGAGAAATAAGTGACACCATGAAATGTTCCAATGTCAGAATTACTGGGATCCCTGAGGGTGTGGAGAGAGAGAGAGAACTAGAAGATATATTTGAGCAAATCATAGCTGAGAACTTCCCTAATCTGGGGAATGAAACAAACATTCGTGTCCAAGAGGCAGAGAGGACCCCTCCCAAGATCAAGAAAAACAGGCCAACACCCCAGCATGTAATAGTAAAACTCGCAAGTCTTAGAACCAAGGAAACCATCTTAAGGCAGTTAGGGGGAAGAGATTCCTTACATACAGAGGGAGAAACATCAGAATAGCATCAGACCTATCCACAGAGACCTGGCAAGCCAGAAAGGGCTGGCAAGACATATTCAGGGTACTAAACAAGAAGAACATGCAGCCAAGAATAGTTTATCCAGCAAGGCTGTCATTTAGAATGGATGGAGAGACGCAGAGCTTCCAAGACCAGCAGAAACTGAAAGAACATGTGACCACTAAGCCGGCCCTGTAAGAAATATTCAGGGGGGTTCTACAAAAGGAGAAAGACCCCAACAGTGATATAGAACAGAAATATACAGGGACAATCTATAAAAACAAGGTCTTCACAGGCAACATGATGCCAGTAAATTTGTATCTTTCAATAATCACTGTCACTGTGAACGGCCTAAATGCTCCCATAAAACGGCACAGGGTTGCAGATTGGATAAAAAGACAGGACCCATCCATATGCTGTCTACAAGACACTCATTTTGAACCTAAAGATACATCCAGACTGAAAGTGAAAGAGATCCATCTTCCATGCCAACAGACCTGAAAAGAAAGCTGGGGTAGCAATTCTTATATCAAACAAATTAGATTTTAAGCTAAAGACTGTAGTTAGAGATACAGAAGGACATTATATCATTTTTAAAGGGTCTATCCAACAAGAAGATCTAACAATTGTAAATATCTATGCCCCCAACATGGGAGCAACCATCTACATAAGCCAACTGTTAACCAAAATAAAGAGTCATATTGATAACAATACATTAACTGTAGGAGACCTCAATACTCCACTCTCAGCAACAGACAGATCATCTAAGGAGAAAATCAACAAATAAACAAGAGCTCTGAATGACACACTGGATCAGACGGACCTCATAGATATATACAGAACATTCCACCCTAAAACAACAAAATACTCATTCTTCTCGAGCGCACACGAAACTTTCTCCAGAACAGACCACATACTGGGTAACAAATCAGGTCTCAACTGATACCAAAAGATTTGAGATCATTCCCTGCATATTCTCAGACCATAATGCTTTAAAACTGGAACTCAATCAAAAGAAAAAATTTGGAAGAAATTCAAATGCTTGGAAGCTAAAGACCACTCTGCTTAAGAATGTTTGGGTCAACCAGGAAATCAAAGAACTTAAACAATTCATTGAGACCAATGAGAATGAAAACACATTGGTCCAAAACCTATGGGATTCTGCAAAGGCGGTCCTAAAGGGAAAATACATAGCCATCCAAGCCTCACTCAAAAAAATAGAAAAATCCCAAATTCACCGACTTTACACCTTAAAGAACTAGAGAAAAAGCAACAAACGATGCCTAAGCCACGCATTAGAAGAGAAATAATTAAGATTAGAGCAGAGAAATCAATGAATTAGAAACCAGAAACACAGTAGATCAGATCAACGAAACTACAAGCTGGTTCTTTGAAAGAATTAATAAGATCAATAAACCACTGGCCAGACTTATCCAAAAGAAAAGAGAAAGGACCCAAATTAATAAAATTATGAATGAAAGGGGAGCAATCATGACTAATACCAAGGAAATAGAAACAATTATTAGAAATTATTATCAACAACTATATGCCAATAAACTGAGCAATCTGGATGAAATGGATGCCTTCCTGGAAACCTATAAACTCCCAAGACTGAAACAGGCAGAAACTGACAACCTGAATAGGCCAAAAACCAGTAATGAAATTGAAGCAGTGATCAAAAACCTCCCAAAATACAAGAGTCCGGGGCCTGAGGGATTCCCTGGGGAATTCTACCAAACTTTCAAAGAAGAAATACCTATTCTCCTGAAGCTGTTTCAAAAAATAGAAACAGAAGGAAATCTTCCAGACTCATTCTATGAGGCCAGCATTACCTTAATCCCCAAACCATGCAAAGATCCCATCAAAAAGGAGAATTTCATACTGATATCTCTGATGAATATGGATTCCAAAATCCTCAACAAAATCCTAGCTAATAGGATCCAACAATATATTAAAAGGATCATCCACCACGACAAGTGGGACTTATCCTCGGGATGCAAGGGTGGTTCAACATTTGCAAATCAATCAATGTGATAGAACACATTAATAAGAGGAGAGAGAAGAACCATATGGTCCTCTCAATTGATGCAGAAAAAGCATTTGACAAAATACAGCATCCTTTCCAATTAAAGCTCTTCAGAGTATAGAGATAGAGGGAACATTCCTTAAGTTCACAAAATCCATCTATGAAAACCCACAATGAATATCATTCTCAATGGAGAAAAGCTGAGAGCCTTTCCCTTAAGATCAGGAACATGACAAGGATGCCCACTCTCGCCACTATTGTTCAACATAGTACTAGAAGTCCCAGCAATAGCAATCAGACAACAAAAAGAAATAAAAGGCATCCAAATCAGCAAAGAAGTCAAACTCTCACTCTTTGCAGATATGATACTTTATGTGGAAAATCCAAAAGACTCCACCCCCAATTACTAGAACTCATACAGCAATTCAGTAAGGTGGCAGGATACAAAATCAATGCACAGAAATCAATTGCTTTCTTATATACTAACAATGCAACTGTAGAAAGAGAAATTAGAGAAA
>NC_138378.1:80475381-80526484 GCF_054177405.1 Leptonychotes weddellii | reverse complement strand
GGTCCATATATACAATGGAATATTACTCAGCCATCAGAAAGGATGAATACCCAACTTTTACATCAGCATGGATGGGACTGGAGGAGATTATGCTAAGTGAAATAAGTCAAGCAGAGAAAGTCAATTATCATATGGTTTCACTTATTTGTGGAACATAAGGAATAGCATGGAGGACATTAGGAGAAGGAAGGGAAAAATGAAGGGGGGGGAATCGGAGGGAGAGATGAAGCATGAAAGACTATGGACTCTGAGAAACAAACTGAGGGTGTTAGAGGGGAGGGGAGTGGGGGGATGGTTTAGCCTGGTGATGGGTATTAAGGAGGGCACGTACTGCATGGAGCACCGGGTGTTATACAAAAACAATGAAGCATGGATCACTACATCAAAAACTAATGATGTACTGTATGGTGACTAACATAACATAATAAAACAAACTTTAAAAAAAAAATTGCTTCTGAAAACCCAAAGCATTACTCAATATCTTTGTATCAAATTTCATTCATGATCATTAATACTGATTCACTTCTCTGAAAGGTCCAATTGACATATAGGATTCATTTTCTGGCTCTCTGAAACAATACAGTACAAATGTATGCGTAGGTGAACCCATTAAATTCAGCCTTGGGCAGGAAGGACACCTTTAATTCAAAAAGCCCTAATGACTGTAGCTACAGTCTGTCTCCATTACCTTATGAGATTCCTGACACTTTTTTCTGGCTCCAGGCCATGGCTTTTTTGTGTCCCCCGCCCTTGATTTCTCAAGCAAACAAGTTTCTTTCCCCTGAACAACTTGCTGCACTGGTGCTGATCCTGCCTCAAAGGAGCTGAAGCTGTCTAGTTCAACAAACACCTCTATGAAAAGGAACTGCAGTTGGAAAACATAATAGACCCAGTTTTTTAAGTCATCAAGTTAGCACAGTCCAAAAATTGAGTAGATCCAATCAATTATGTCACTTGGGCTGACAAAAATTGCAGAATCAAGTGATTCAGATATTAATAACATCAGAATGAACTGCCATTGCTTGTTTGTGACTTTTCTATTGACAAGTCATTTAATTGTTATGTATTGCAACCAAAAAATGTGTCCTGTTAGGAAAAAAGTATTTTTCTGAACTGAACCAACACCAGTAGGGAGAATAAAATTTGACCCAGACTCTTCTCGAAAATCTGACATACCCACATGGAGCAGTTATTCTTGTTACTTCGTGTTTTGAATTTTCATTTCCCATACACCTTTTCTTTTGGATTTTGCCAACTAAGACATATTTGTCTTCTAATTTTCTTTTTAAAATATTTTAATAACAAAGTATGTGTATGCATGTGTCTCAGCAACTGAGATTATAATATAAACACATACCATGGTTTCAAATAATGTTTTTAAATGAAAAGCTTGAGACTTAAAATATATGGGAAAATTATTTGTTATGAGGGCAACACTTACTTCCTGCTCCTCACAATCCCAAGTAGAGGCTAAGATGAACTCTATCTTTTCTGTATTTCTTACCGCTGCTCACAGAAAATAAGTGAGCTACCTGATAAAGGAGTGACATCTTTAATTTATATTTCTCAATTGGGTGAAGTCAGTCTATTAAAACTTCATAAGCACTGGTGCTTCAGGCTACTTTTTTCTCTTTTCATTCAGGTTCTGGGTTAATGTGTCTGTTCTGAAATCTAAATTTTCCTTCAGATGTGAGGTCCCAAGTTCTAGAAGGAGGGCACAGGAGGGATGGGGAGTAGAAAGTATCAGCGAGCCCATTTGGTGACATATGTGAGACTTGTCTGCCAACCCAGATTATATCCATAATAAAGGTAACACTTAGGGGCATCTGGGTGACTCAGTTGAGCAACTGACTCTTGATTTCAGCTCAGGTCATGATCGAGCTCTGCCTCCAGCTCCTCGCTCAGCATGGAGTCTGCTTGTCCCTCTCTCTCTGCTCCTACTTCTGCTCACACTCTCTCTCTCTCTCTCAAATAAATGAACAAAATAAATAAATAAAGCTAACACTTAAATTTCCATCAGTCTGAGTATCTCTCTGTAAATTGGCTCCAAACTTGGGCAGAAAATAGGGACAACAACTATTGACAGCCTATAACCTCAATGGTCTCAAAATACTATGTTGATTATGCATTTCCTTGCCAACTGATGATAATGATTTTTGGTTATTTGTAGGGTCAGCTTTGTATAACTTCAGAACCAAAAAATCCACCCAGACAGGATGCAAATATTATCCACAAATAGACTGTTACTTTATTGCTTTTGGAACCCAGAGGGACCAACTTAGTTACGCAGGAATTTTTCCCTAGCTTTGTCCTACTTATTATTGACTATTTTTGATTACTGCCTTCTCTACCATTATTAGTTATCAGCATATTGCACATTTTTTTTCTGCAAAGGTATCCAGAAACAGCAAAGTGAGTCTTAACTTTGGACTTATATTTTGTTTGCATTTTAAACTTTTTGATAGGATAATGTTAACATACCACTGCTGATAAGCTCAGGTTTATCTCATAGTCTATGATATTTTTTCTTCAGTTAAAACACAGTTTGTCTGTGATGTAAATATACAAAATAAGGTATATGGAAACACTCAGCATTTTTATTCAATACCAATTTCACTGAGTGACCCTACACATGAGACATTGGCTTTAAGGTTGCTCAGCACAGAAAATATAAAGCATTTCATAATGACTAAACTAAGTTTTTACTCTACAATAATTGTTTTGCTATTTAGAGCAGGCATATCCTAAGATGAGCATTTTTCTGTCACTGTTTCTGTTTGCCACTTTTTATTTTAAGTTAGAGCCAAATCTTTTATGAATATGAAACTGTTTCAAGAATTGGACAATTGAGCTCAAAAGGTTCTGTCAACTGCTTTCCTCAAACTTATTTTCCTGACCAAAAAAAAAACAAAAACAAAAACACAATTTATATCTAATAGAAATATCCATTTCCTCTCACAAACCAACCATGCAAGGTTAAGCCTGATGAATATAGAAAAACATAGGATGAAATCAGCTATTCAGACTTAAAGTGTTAGCAGCAGTATATAGATAGCATGTTAGGAAATAGGAAAGAGTTATAAAAGGTTTTTTCAGGGAGGGTAGGTAACAGAATAAGTCTTTTGTTTTATAAAATTGCTTATTTTAAGGAAAATTCTAGCACAATCCATAAGCTACATTGTTAAAATGGGTAAACAATATTCCTAATATTCTCTGTGATAGATACCTGCCAACTCTGTCATAACTCAAAGGATAGTTAAATAGATACTCAAAGGTAGATAAATAGGTAGAAATTTTTATAGGTATCACTCACTATATGCTATTTTGATAAATAGTATTTATTATAATTTTATTGGAATTTAACAGAAGAAAAAAACTGCAGGGAATCTGAGGTAAAACTGAATGATTCAATGATTTATTTTTTTCAATTTGTCTTCACTCAAAAGTGAAAACTGAGAGGATTTTGCGATGGGTTGAGGGTTGCATATGTGAGAAAAAAGAAAAAGGAATGTTAAAATCTTCATATTTCTGGGGCGCCTGGGTGGCTCAGTTGGTTAAGCGACTGCCTTCGGCTCAGGTCATGATCCTGGAGTCCCGGGATCAAGTCCCACATCGGGCTCCCTGCTCAGCAGGGGGTCTGCTTCTCCCTCTGTCCTCTTCCCTCTCGTGCTCTCTGTCTCTCATTCTCTCTCTCTCAAATAAATAAATAAAATCTTTAAAAAAAAAAAATCTTCATATTTCTGATTTGAGCAGTATGGGTAAAGACACCATTTACAAGTCAGGAAAAATGGGAAAAGTAGTATTGTTTGCTTGGTGGTAGGACTTTGGAACATATGAGTTCCTCTGTATATATGTTAAATTTGTGATGCCCATTGGATAGAAAAGTGAGATGTGAGGCAGGCAGCTGTATATATGGATTTAGTACTCAGTAGACTGGTTATAATTGACAGACATAAGATCAAGAATCATCATTAATATGATACATCTTAATCAGTTTGGACTGCTATCACAGAATATCTTATACTGGGTGCCTTATAACAACAAACTTTTTCTCACAGTTCTGGATGCTGAAAAGTCCAAGATCAAGACATTGGGAGACAGCATCTGTTGGAGCGCACTTCCTGTTTCATAGACATCTGTCTTTTCACTTTGTCCTCACATGATGGAGAGAGTGAGAGCTCTCTGGGATTCCTTTTATCAGGGCATTAATCCCATTCATTAGTGCTTCACCCTCAAGACACAATCACTTCTCAAAGGCCCCACCTCCTCATACCATCACACTGGGAGTTAGTCAACATATGAATCTGGGGGAACAAACATTTAGTCCATAACATTATCTGAATATAGTATTTAAATGCATAGAACTACATATCATCCAGAGAGCATGCATAGAAAAGAAAAAAAAAAGTAGTTAAATATTTATGGAATATTTATTATAAGTTAGGTACTGTTTAAAACACTTTACTTGCATTAACTCACTAAATCCTCATAGTAACACTATATAGTATGTTACTCTTATCATTCCAGTTTTAATAATGAACACTCTGAGGCAAAGAGAAGTAATATGCCCAGGGGCATAGAGATAATTAATCACATTTGTGGAATAAAGAAAATTAAAGAGTAGAGAAGAAAAGGGGTAAGGAGAGAAGGAAAGGAAGAAGAGGAAAGAAGTTGGTGGGGGCAGGGAGGGAAGATGAAGAGTGACACTAGAAATGGGGACACTTAAATATGTCACATAGTTTTCTTCAAAAAGTATGTTATCAAAAGTCACCAGAGGAATGTAGTATGATTTCCAAACAATACTGACTTTGCAGTTTGCAGTCATGATTTTAGAGTGAAACCAGTTGTGTTATTTTCTCCTTCAGAGTCCAGCTTCTCTATTATAGGTTCAAAAAAGACAATTTGGGTAAAAGATGTTGGGAATTGACCAAGCAAGTAGGACAGAAGTATACAACCCCAATTTTGCTTTTATGGCATCAATTTTACTTTTAATAATAATGGAATCTAAGTCAGTAAGGAAGACAGAAAAGAGAAATGTCAAGCATGTTGTATGATTCAATTATACTGGTATTTAACACACACACACAAGGTCAGGTCTTGAGGAGAAGAAGGAAAAATAAATATTTTTGTCTACATGCTCTCCCACATTCCATAGTTTTCTAATTCATCCAAGTCATTGGATAATTACACTTACCCACACACTTCTATTGTGTACTTAGGGGGACAAAAAGGAGGCTTGTTAAAAAAAAAAAAAGACAAGAGGAGGAATCTGGGTCAGTTGAAACTTGGGAAAGGATTTAATAAAAGAATTTGGGGCAAAGGGGAAAAATGATTTTTTTTTTATCCTTTGTACCCTTTCTATTTCAACCACTCTAAGCAGTTTTTGTTTACTCTTCTAGTCTTCATAATATGAAATTTCACTTTATCAAAGTATAATTTCTTTATGGTATACAAATTGAGCATCAACAATAAAGTGTTGCAGGAAGGATGCATTTTCTATCCATACATGGTTACTATGGCGGGTCAATGGAGTCAAAAACAGGCAAAAGGATTTTACATAAGGTTGAGCACAGTAGAATATATACTTTAATGTGAAAAAAGAAATTCCTCTGTATATTGAATGCTCATAATTCCTTTTTAAAATATATCCACATTTTGGGGCACTTGGGTGGCTCAGTCAGTTAAGCGTCTGACTTCACCTCAGGTCATGATCCCGGGGTCCTGGGGGCTCAATCCAGGTTGGTTGGTTAGGCTACCTGCCCAGAAGGGAGTCTGCTTGTCTCTCTCCCTCTGTACAGTACCCCCTCTCTGCTCTTCCTCTCAAATAAATAAATAAAATCTAAAAAAACAAATACATAAAAATAAAATATATCCACATTCCAGTAGAATAACTGCCTCCAAGAATTTAGAGGCTTTCTACTTGGTTTCTATACCCAGAATTCCTATTAACTTTCTCTCTTATTATTTTCTCCCCTTAAGGAATATTATCTTCTGAAGATATTTAATAGCCACCAACTTTGAATCAATTATGTCTAGATACATGATTTCCCCCCAAGTCTCTTTTTTCCCAGCTTGGTTTCAATGAGAATCAAAAAATGCACAACACATATGTCAGTCAAAAGACTTTTATTCAGAGTCCAGAAAGAAACACTGCTACTCAATATTGAGAAAACAAAAAACCCCACCAAAAACGGGCAAAGGATTTGAAAAGACATTTAACGAAAGAAGATACACAAATGACCAATAGCACTTTAAAAAGAGGCAGAACATCATTAATTGTCAGGGAAATGCAAATTAAAACCACATAATATATAACTATGCACCTATTCCAATGAAAACACCAAGTGTTGGCAAGGATGTGGAGTAACTAGACTACTCACACATTGCTGATGGGAATAAACAATGATACGGCCACTTTGAATAATGAGTTGTTGGTTTCAACAAAAAATACACCCACAGGAAGATCTGTACACGAATGTTCCTAGCAGTTTAGCCCAAAACTGGAAACAGCCTAAATGTCTTCCAATAGGTGAATAGAAAAAGAAATCGTGGTATATCTCTAATGAACTGACCACTTACTTACTACTTAGCTGCAAAAAGAAATACACTATTCATATGCACAGTAACATGGAGAAGGCTCAAAATCATGCCGAGTGAAAGCAGCAAGGCAAAATTGAGTGCATGCTGTATGATGCCATTTATATAAAGTCCGAGAAAAATGCAAACTGATCCATACTGACAGCAAACAAATCAGTGGTTGCCTGGGGATGGAGGTTAGAAGGGAAGACGGATTGCCAAGGGGCACGAGGAAACTGGGGGATAAGGAAAATGTTCATTATCTTGACTGTGGTGACGTAAATAAATCGAAAACTGATTGAATTGAAGACGTGAAATATGTTCGACTTGTTTTATTTTTCTATACCTAAATTATGTAAAAAAAAAAAAAGTCAAAGAATGCCCTCCCTTGCCTCATTTGTTTTGTAAATGCTATCATCTTTATGAAGCCTCCTCTCTAAATGTCCCAAATGTTTTTTGTCACTCTCTCTTCTACAACTGCATGACTACCTTCAACTCTATCATAGAAATTATCACATAGTAATATAATTGGTTTCAGGGAAAAATAGCTTTAAAGTGACATCTAAAATTTTTGCCTAGATATTGTCTTATTAAATTTACTACCTATGCTCACGTTGATATTTGTAATTATATCAACATAGCTGTTTCCCCAGTCCCCGTTAGATGGTAGGATCCTTGAAAAAACCATCTCTAATTAGTTATCTGCAGCGCGCTGATAGTCACACAGTAGGTATGCAATCAACACCTGTGGTATGAATAGCTAATGCTCATGACATTTGCTCTGCTGTATGGAGTTTTCTGATATGTTTCTGGGCTCTTGACTCTGTCCTCTACCGCTGAGATTGCTTTATAATTGAGGTGTTGGTTTTGACAATTTTCATGACCCATAAAATTTACAATTCCCTGGGAAACATTCAGAAGAAATGATATGGGGGAATTATTTCATCCAGCACCTTCAGTGTTTATATGATAGGTTTTTATCTGTTGCGATACTCATCTTCTGTGAAAAAAAAAATCTTAAGTTTTCTGTTTGTTTACAAAAATCATCTTGTATTGTCCTCAATTGCGGTTATTTCTGATTCTGCCTTCTGAACTGCAGTATTTACACACATAATCTCTATTCAAAAGAATACAGCACACTTTTAAAGCCATTATCTACCACTGGAGGTGTGTTTATTATTGCTTTCTGTGCCTCTATTGTCTTCTCAACTAGGAATCCATAACACAAAATCCTGCAAAGCTTTTGTCAGAAATGTCATAAAAGAATATGTTACTAGAGGAGATGTGAAAATTCCATTTGGGCTTATTTACCAATTGAGAGAGATAGTCAAGGTTGGGACAATATTATCAGCAAGGACTGCACTGCAAATGGTAATAGGGATTTTTTATTAGCTCTTTCTTCAAGAAGAGAGAAATCTAATAGAAAACATTTTTGCAAGATAAGTGCATAAATAACCAGTTTTGTGCTAGGTTTTCCACTGCTATTGCAATGTTGCCCATTAAGTGTGTTTATGGAGTACTTAGTGACAAGAAAATTGTTTGATGGACATATCCCCCATAATGAGATTTTTCTGAAATTGTAGTTTTATTTTAAGTAAAAGTCTGGAAATGTCCACAATAATATTTCCAGACAAAAGGAGTGGACCCCGGGGAATTAATGTAGACTCATTTCACCTTTAACATCCTGGGAAGTAAGAACATTTTTGAAGGGAAAAAAATATACAATCCCACACTAATAACCATTTTTATTTAGAGAAATACATATATAGAATATGGACAGATAAAGCTTCCAAAGGTTCTTAGGCTACCTCGTTGAAGCATTTAAAATTCCTTGTTTTATGGTAAATGTTAAGTGGAGGCTTGAACATAGATATCTATTCATATATCCTAAATCCTAACTGAAATGACCAAAAGATGTATAAAAATAGGGGAAGTCTTCATCACATATTCAGTAAATGCCAGTCTAAATCTGCTTCTACCTCTCAAAAGAAATTGATCTTGTCAAAGTCACAAAGGACATGACTTCCAAGAATCTAGGCTGAACAACCACTTTCTTTCCAGCAATCCTGCAGCTCTAGACACAGCTGACTCTTCCTCTTCTTCTCTCTTGCTTTTTCATTATGTTCTTTTCGGTCTTCTTTGCAGCTACTTTTCTTTCAAACTCCGATGTTGGAATGTCCCTGGG
Organism: Leptonychotes weddellii; assembly: GCF_054177405.1. NCBI lineage: Eukaryota > Metazoa > Chordata > Mammalia > Carnivora > Phocidae > Leptonychotes > Leptonychotes weddellii. The sequence goes on along the minus strand of NC_138378.1, from coordinate 80,517,723 downwards.
CTCAGGTCCTGATACAGACAGAATGTCTGTGTCCCCCCCAAAACCCACAAAACTCTTGTCGAAAGCTAATCCCTGATGTGATAGTATTTGGAGGTGGAGCCTATGAGAGGTGATTAGGTCATGAGGGTGCAGCTCTCATGACTGGGGGATTATATTGCCCTTGTAAAAGAAACCCCAGAGGGTTGTCTCATCCCTCCCACCACGTAAGGACACTGAAAGAAAAGCCATCTATGATCCAGGAAGTGGGGTGTCACCAGACACCAAATCTGCCGGTGCCTTGACCTTGGACTTTCCAGCCGCGAGAATTGTGAGAAATCAATTTCTGTTTATAAGCAACCTAGTCTATGGTATTCTATCATAACAACTCAAACTGATTAAAAAGAGTTCCTTACCCATTAATTTTTCCCTGTACACACGTTTATGAGATGATTTCATCCAATGCCTTGGCTTTATATAATATCTATTTGCTGATGAATTTCAAATCCGTATGTTAAAATATGACCTCAAACTTGTATCTCCAACCATCTACACAACATATCCACTAAGATATTGAATTAGTTGTCTTATGCTAAGTAACCAACAACCCCCAAGTCTCAGCACATTATACCAAAGGTTTATTTACACCCTCAAAAAATGCTGCCTCTTTGTCATCTGAAGAGTTCGGATGGGTGTTTTTCATCCCTGAATCAAGTCTGAAGGGATAACCTCCATCTGGGATATGCTGCTTTCATGTCCTTCTACCCACATTTCATCAACCAAAGCAGATCATATGGCCAAACATGATATCAATGGGGCAGGAGAACATAATCTTCCCACACAGAGAGACAGCAAATAGTTGAGAACAATTAATACACTTTGGCACAAATGTCTGATAAGAATCTCAAAGTTCACATGTCCAAAATTTAAATATTTACTTTTCTGGTTTCAGAAGACATGGTCCCCTCTGATTCTTCCCTCTCACCAAATGCTATCTCCATCTATCTACTTGACCCAGCAAGAGATTTAGAAGCAGTGATTCATTCATTTCCCTCTGCCCATCATCCAATCCATCATTACATCTTACTGATTCTATAGACATATGAAAAATCCAATTGTCTCTCACTGTTATCATATTAGTGTAAAACACCACCCCTTCTCTCCTGGACAAAGGCTGAAGATCCCCCAACATGTCCTCCTATAATCCATTTACCATACAACAGCCAGTGTTTTCTCTTTGAAATATAAATTGGATGACATCACATCAATATTTAAAATCCTTCAGTCACTTCCTATCACAGTATAAGAACATCCAACTCCTTACAGCTGAGTACAAGGCCCTGTGTGACTTGACTCATCAACCTTGCTAACCTCAAGTGGAGCCATTCTGTTTGCCACCATGCTCCCTTTATACCCTGGAACCTAAAGCACAACAAAGTCTTTCCCACCCTGGCAACATGCAAATGTTGATAATCTGCTCTAGCATCTGGACTACCCTCCCAGCCTACAGTTCTCAGATGCAATTTCACCTTAAAGAGGCTTTCTCTGACCATCTTACCCCAATAAGAAATTCAAACCCCCACCCTTGTATCGATCTATCCTCTATAACAGCAAAGTATTTATGTTACTTATACAAGTATCATTTTCATATTTATGTAGTTGTACTAGTTTTTTGTTTGTTTCCAATACTGTAGTCTAAACTTCATGAGGACACTGTTGCTCTTAGTGCTCTCGAGGACCAGCCATCAAGTAGCTAATCAATACACATTTGTTAAATAAATGACATGATTTTCCAAATATCTTTGAAGAAGTTCTGCAGATGCAACCTAGGTGAAGGAAGAAACCAAATACTAACCTAAAACTCTCACTGGTGGGGAAAAATGTGTTTTCTTAGGAAGTGGAGAAGTCTGGCAGATACCCCAGTGAGAGACCCAGGTTCAAGGTAAGAGAGAGGCTTTGCAGAAAAGGTAAAAACATATAAATTACTCTTTTTATCTCTCTATTATAGTCATTCAGAAAGAAATGTAAGTCAGGAATCTGGAGGGAAAGTAAAGCACAGCTCAGCGGAGAGTCTGCTTCTCCCTCCCCCTTTGCCCCTCCACCTGTGCTCACTCATTCACTCTCTCTCTTTCTCTCACTCTCTCAAATAAATTGAAAAAAAAAAGTCAATCTTTCCTCTTACCCTCCTTTCTTTCTTTTCTTCCTCTCTCATTCCTTCCTCCCTTTCCCTCCTGTTGTTCTTATTTAAAAAGAAAACAAAATCAGGCTATTAAATGCAAACATGGTTGCATTAAAAACATTTGGATGTGGAGTTGTCTCATTAACATGATTTTTTACATAGTTTATAATTCACATTGTGTCTTCCTCTTTAACCCAAGAATTTTATTTTGTTTTGTATTCTTTTTGTGGGGAAAGTATTTACAAGTTTCTGAGTAAACTATGGTATATAGCTGTGTCATTCTTTTTATATTTATTTGCATTTTCCCAAGAAGATGTGGGCTGTACAATTTTGACTTTTAGAATTTACTAAGGGTATAGTGTTTACTAAAAAGAAACCAAAGGCATGTACAGCATTATGTACTTTTTAATAACTAACTACTTATTCAATTTTTGCCCTTTGGATATTTTTAAGACTGAAGGTTCAGTATAAAATTCACATTTTTGGGGCGCCTGGGTGGCTCAGTCATTAAGCGTCTGCCTTTGGCTCAGATCATGATTCCAGGTCCTGGGATCGAGCCCCGCATCGGGCTCCCTGCTCGGCAAGAAGCCTGCTTCTCCCTCTCCCACTCCTACTGCTTGTATTCCCTCTCTTGCTGTGTCTCTCTCTGTCAAATAAATAAATAAAATCTTTAAAAAAAAATAAAAAAATAAAATAAAATTCACATTTTTCTCTATGTCTCTAGCAACTTTTCTTTCCATTTTATATGCATTTTGTTTTGAAAAACAGCAAAAATATATAAAATAGATTATAGCCCAATACTTCTATCTCTGCCATCATTCTGAATTACTAGTTGTTCATCTTTGTCATCTTTGCTGCAAATCTTTTTTTAAAGAAATAAAACATTTCAGAAAAAGATAAATCTCTCTTTAGCCGCCCACCTTTGCTTCCACCTCTCACCACCTGCTCAGTCCCTTCCCCAGCTGCCCTCCTCCACTCAACCACTGTCATCATTTTGGTACATATTCTGCAAGATGTTTTTAAAAATATTTATTCATACATATACATCTTCCTACAAAGATGGATGAATGCTTTAGATTTACATAAATAACACACTCAATGTATCATTCTGCACCTTGTTTTTACCTAGTTTTATATTTCTGAGTTCTACTTATGTTTTAATATACATAGGTCTTATTCATCATTTTAACTTTGTGTAACATTTTCTAACTTTTTTCACTTGTTCACTGTGAAAGTGGAAAACTCAATTGCCTCATACCACTTCTTTCTCAAACACCTAACACTTTTTCTCTTATTCTCATTTATTGAAAATTGAAACAGTGAGGTAAGATCCTCCATAAGGTTCCACCACAATGACCTACCTATCAGCACCCATAGATCTATGCTCAGTCTTCCTCTTGTGCAGTGAATGGACTGCCCACAAGCCTACTGAAGACCAGTTCCTACACACACACACACACACACACTAAGTTGTATCTACTTTTGCCCTACCAGGAACATTTATTCTATTATCTCCCCCTCTCTCTTGCATCACTGGTTTCCCCTCCTCTCCACAAGTTATCACATAAGCCCTCTTTTGATCTCATGTTACCTTCCTGCTACCTCATTCTTCTAATCTCATTTCCAGTAGAATTCTTAAAAATAGTTATGGACATTTTTGTATCCATTCCAAGAAATTCCTCATGTGGCATATCACTAGCTAGAAGCCCCTTAGTTCACTCGTGCCTTTCCTGCAATACAGTCTGCATACATTTCCCTAACAATTTTTGGCACACTGACAGCATACTTCTTTACCTGTTCCTTGGGATGAAAGTTTCTTGTTATTTTTATATTCCTTTGGGTCATTTTCAATGCTCAACCTATCATTAACAAGAAGTTTAATGTTAGTTTGAAAAATGCAAGGTGTATAAATTGAAGCTTAAACAAGCTAATAACCTTGAAGAATTGAAATGGAAATGTTTTGCACTATGTGATTTTAGTGCTCAGAATTTGCTGGCAAAATCTGAAGTATCAGTGGCAATTAATGTAATGCCTTAGATGAAAGAGATATTTGGTTAAGGGAAATGGATATTATTTACCATGACTGCCCACTCATAAGTCAGGAGAAAACAAAAGTTCTATTCGGTGTCCTTTCATCTCAGCTATTTGCTACAGTGTCCAAATCCCCAGAATAATTTGCCCAAGGCATAGTTTTCATTAAGCATGGCTCTAACAAGAAAGACTACTTCTAGTACAGAAAATATACTTAGGAAGGTAAATTAAATTCACAGAATTTAAAATAGTGTGACAACTATTTTCTTCTTTTCCGTCTGACCTCCTAAGTAACCAGTTTCACAAGAGTCCTACAATTTGGAGAAGAGAATTATTGCTATCTGTCAAACTTCTAACAAGTCCCTCACCATACTTCTGCTAACAGTATTCTATTTGCTTGCCTACTTTTAACAAACATCACCACTCATTCCTTTCCTTTTTCAAAAATTATTTTCTTTGGAATATTACTTTTAAAAATGTCACCAAAAACTATGAAGTAAGATGACCTTTGCAATCATCAAACTTGGTCTTGATCTTAGTCCTCTCTCTTGTAATTCAATTCAAATTGATTAATCCATTTCCATTCAACAGTGTTTGCTGGATGGTTGCTATATACCAAGCAATGGGATCTAGAATACACATAAACTTTTTCCTTATGGAGTTGTTTTATGGAGTTTAATTATTCATGAAATTATTACAAATGGAATACAGGTTATGGAAGGTTATCTAATATGGAAGCATATGGGAAGTAGGTGATGGAATAACTTCCTGAGAAACTAACATTTAAGCTGAAATTGGAAGAAAATGTGGGAATTAGCCAAGCAGGGAGGAGTTGCAGGCATCCGCAGCAGGATCTGACAAAAACCAATACATTTAAGGAACTAAATTAAATTAGCATGTCTGGCAAAAGCAGCAATGGGGCATTTTATATGAACCTAAGGAGAAAGACAAGAAGATATTACAAATTGGCTTTGCAACCATGTGTGAAGAGGTGAATAAAATCCTATTTAACTAGTACCAGAGTGTCTTCTGGGAAAGGAACCCTCTTTGTCTGGAGAAGACGCTTGCTTAGTTAGTTGGTATGGAGATGGAGCCACTAAAGGCAGAGGTACTCCCAGTTCTGCTCCACCTGAGAGAAAGTAATGGTTGGGCTATTTTTACTCCCCACCCCCCTCTGGTAGAATGGGAAAGAGATGAGAAGAAAGGCATAGAGAAGTAAGAGAGGACAAAGTGTCTTATGTTACATTTCCCAAAAGCAGGCTCTTGATGTGGTCTTAGACATGGAAGTTTATTTGGGAGGTGATCTCAGGAAGCAGAGTGAAGGAGTAGAGATGGTGAGATTAGGGAAGGAAGGAAAGCAAAAAAAAAAAAAAGAGAGAGAGTATTAACCTGGTAATTATGATGGGTAGCCATATTCTATCCTGCCTGGATTATCTGAGAAACCTTGAAGAATCCACCTCAGATGATCTCTGTTCAAAGTTTCCCTCAAGAGGGCCAACATCCCAAAGATGGTGGAGTACGAGGATCCTAGGCTTACCTTATCCCATGGATAAAACTAAATATAACTCACATCAGTATAAGTAACCCAGAAAATGACTCCAAGCTTGACAGAACAGACTCTCCACAGTGAAATGTAGGGAAGAGGCCACATCAAAGAGGGTAGGAAGGCTGCAGATGAGGTCAGAAGTCAAACTGACCCTTGGGACTGTCCACAGGAGGAAGGGACACAAAGAGGGGAGAGGAGTAGACCCCACAGCCAGCCCCCCAAGGCATAGGAGGCCCACACTGGGAAGACAAACCCCCATAACATTTGGCTTTGAAAACCAGAGGGGCTTAACTTCTTGAGTTCTTACAATCAGCGGAGCTTAACAATGGGACTTTAAAAATCAGGAGGCTAGGCTCTGGGAGACCCAGAGGCTATGGAAAACTGAGACCCCACCCTTGATGAGCGAGCACAACAAACAGCCCTGCTGAGGTCCAGCACAGGAGCAGCAGTTTGAAAGATGCCTGAGGTGTATGAGAGGGACATTTGCTTGCTAACCTCAGGGCTTGTCCTAGAGGGGCAGGGATCTTTGGGAGACTTCTCCAAGAAAAAGGAGCTTCTGGGTGCCATTTCCTTCTAAACCCTCAAGCCTGGCTACATGGACACCTGCAGGAAAAAGCACATTGTGGACACTCTCCACCTAGCTTGCTAACAGTGTGCCCTGCCCCCACACATATCTGTGGACCACCCCTCCAACCTGGCCTCCTCCCACAACAGACCTGCACAAACCTTGCTAACACTGCATGCCCCACCCCAACAGTGTTCTCCAGCTGACTAACCCCCTCCAACACACCCTCAGTAGGAGGCCATCCAAAGTGGTGCCAAAAGCATTGCTGTGCATAAGCAACCCCAATAGGGGTTGCACCCACCCCAAATTGGCTCCTGCCCCAGGGAGAGGGGCAGATAACCACAGACCCCAGTTCAACACAGTCCCAGCAGTGGACTGGGGGCAAACATCTTCTCTGACTGCAAGCCTTGCCCACCAATGAAATCTTCTCAGAAGACAACACAGGGAGAGCACTCTGCAGTTCAGTGCTACCACAGCTCTGGCAAATGCCTGGTCTGACCTCACTCAAGCCTAAGGTGGCCCTAGACTGGCCCACTGATAACACAGGGACCAAACCCAGCCCCAAATAGGCAGACCACTGCAGGCAACTGGACTGAAGGCAAACATAGCTCAGCCACAACAGTAGGGTGCATGCAACACACAGAGGAGACACCCGGGTTCTGGCAAATAGGGGACATTGCAGTGCAGGGCAGTACAGGATCTCTTCTTTAGCAGGAGATGTAGCTGACTTTCCAAACACATAGAAACAGACACAGAGAGTCAGACAAAAGGAGGAGACAGAGGAATATGTCCCAAAATCACAGCAAGAGAGCTAAAGGAGACAGAGATAAGTAATATGCCTGAGAGCATATTTAAAGTAATGTTCATAAAGATACTGCCTGGACTTGAGAAGAGTGGAGGACCTCAGTGAGACCCTAAAAGGAGAGATAGAAAACATAAAAAAGGACCAAGCAAAGATAAAAAAAACTCAATAACTAAAATTAATAATACATTAGAGGGAATAAATCGTAGTCTAGAGGAAGGAGAGGAACAGATCAGCGACCTGGAGGACAGAAAAATGGAAAGCAATCAAAGTGAACCAAAGGGGAAAAAAATAATAAAAAATGAAAAGAGATTAAGGGAACTTAGTGACACCATTAAGAGTAACAGCATTTACATTACAGGATCCCAGAAAGAGAAAAGAGAGAAAAGGAGGAAAAATTTTATTTGAAGAAATAATAACTGAAAACTTCCCAAATCCAGGGAAGGAAACAGACATCTAGATCCAGGAGGCACAGAGACCCCCAACAAAATCAAACCAGGGAGGTTCACACCAAGATATAGTAATAAAAATAGCAAAAAGTAGTGATAGAGAATTTTAAAAGTAACAAAAGAAAAGAAAACAGTTACATACAAGGGAAACCCCATAAAGCTATCAGCTGATTTTTCAGCAGAAACTTTGCAGGCCAGAATGGAGTGGCATGATATATTCAAAGTGCTGAAAGAAAAACCTGTAACCAAGAATATTCTATCTGGCAAGGCTATCATTCAGAATAGAAGGAGAGAGAGTTTCCCAGACAAATGTAAGTTAAAAGAATTCATCACTACTAAACCAAGCCTTACAAAAAATGTTAAAGGGGATTATTTGAGGGGTGCCTGGGTGGCTCAGTTGGTTAAGCGACTGCCTTCAGCTCAGGTCATGGTCCCAGGGTTCTGGGATCGAGCCCCGCATCGGGCTCCCTGCTCGGCGCGAAGCCTGCTTCTCTCTTTCCCACTCCCCCTGCTTGTGTTCCCTCTCGCTGTCTCTCTCTCTCTGTCAAATAAATAAATAAAATCTTTAAAAAAAAAAAAAAGGGGGGGGATTATTTGAGTGGAAAGGAAAGACCAAAAGCAGGAGTAAGAAAAGTAGGAAGCACAAAAACAGTAAAATTAAATATATCTATAAAATAACCAGTCAAGAGATTCACAAAATAAAAAGATGTAAAGTATGACACCATACACCTAAAACGTGGGGGATGGGGGAGTAAAATTTTAGTGCTTTTAGATACTACATAATCATAAAGGGAACAATCCAACGAGAACATACAACAATTGTAAATACCTATGCACCCAACATGGGAACACCCAAACACATAAAGCAGCTAATAACAAACATAAAGGGAGTAATTGGTAGTAATACAATAATAGTAGGGGACTTTAACACCCCACTTACATTAATGGATAGATCATTCAAACAGAAAATCACAGGGAAACAGTGGCTCTGAATGACACATTGGACCAGATGGATCTGACAGTTATAGTCAGAATATTTTATCCTAAAACAGTAGAGTACACATTCTTTTCAAGTGCCTATTCTCCAGAACAGATCACAAGTTAGACCGCAAAACAAGTCTCAATGATTCAAAAAGACTGAAGTCACACCATGCATCTTTTTCAACCACAATGCTATGAAACTAGAAATCAACTACAAGAAAAAAATCTGGAAAAAACACAAATACATGGAGGTTAAACAACATGCTACTAAACAATAAATGGGTTAACCAGAAATCAAAGAGGAAATAAAAAAATACACAGAGACAAGTGAAAATGAAAACACAATGGTCCCAAATTTGGGGATGCAGCAAAAGCTGTTCTAAGAGGGAAGTTCATAGCAATATAGTCCTCCCTAAGAAGCAAGAAAAATCTCAAATAAACAGCCTAAACTTAAACCTAAAGGAACTAAAAAAAGAAGAACAAACAAAACCCCAAACCAGTAGGAGGAAGAGAATAATAGATTAGAGCAGAAATAAATAGAAACCCGAAAAAAAAAAAAAAAAGGAATAGGACAGATCATGGAAACCAGGAACCAATTCTTTGAAAAGTTCAACAAAATTAATAAGCCTTTTCCAGGCCATCAAATAAAAGGTGGTGGGGGGGGACTCAAATAAACAAAATCAGAAATGAAAGAGGAGAAATAACAACCAACACCACAGAAATACAAAGGATTATAAGAGAATATTGTGAAAAATTATATGCCAATAAATTGGACAACTTAGAAGAAATGGATGAATTCCTAGAAACATATAACTTCCCAAAACTGAATCAGGAAGAAATAGAAAATTTGAACAGACTGAATATAGTAACAAAATTGAATTGGTAATCAAAAAACTCCCAACAAACAGAAGTCCAGGACCAGATGGCTTCATAGGTGAATTCTAACAAACATTTAAAGAAAAGCTAATACCTATTCTTCTCAAAATTTCCAAAGAAATAGAAAAGGAAAGAAAGCCTCCAAGTTCATTCTATGAGGCTAGCATCACCCCGATACCAAAACCACCTAAAGACACTACCAAAAAAGAGAACTGCAGGCTAGTATCTCTGATGAACATAGATGCAAACATCCTCAACAAAATATTAGCAAATCAAATCTAACAATACATTAAAAAATCATTTGCCACAATCAAGTGGGATTGATTCCGGGGATGCAAGAGTCATTCAATATTTGCAAATCAATCAATGTGATACACCATGTCAAGAAGAGAAAGGATAAAAATCATATGGTCATTTTAATAGATGCAAAAGAAGCATTTGACAAAGTATAACATCCATTCATGATAAGAACCCTCAACAAAGTAAGTTTGAGGGATTATACCTCAACATAATAAAGGCCATATATGAAAAAACCACAGCTAGCATCATACTCAATGGTGAAAAACAGAGATTTTCCCTAAAGTCAGCAACAATACAAGGATGTCCACTTTCACAACTTTTATTCAACAAAGTACTGAAAATCCTCATCACAGCAACTAGATAAGAAAAAGAAATAAACAGCACCCCAATTGGTAAGGAAGAAGTAAAACTTCCACTATTTGCAGCTAATGTGATACCCTAGAAAATCCTAAAGATTCCACCAAAAAACTACTAGAACTGATAAATGAATTCATTCAGTAAGGTCACAAGATACAAAATCAATATACAGAAATCTGTTGTATTTCTATACACTAATAATGAAGTAGCAGAAAGAGAAATTAAGAAAAAAATCCCATTTATAATAGCACCAAAAATAATAAAATACCTAGGAATAAACTTAACTATGGAGGTGAAAGATCTGTACTTTAAAAACTATAAAACACTAATGAAAGAAATTGAAGATTACACAAACATACGGAAAGATATTCAATGTTCTTAGATTGGGAGAACCAATATTATTAAAAAAAAAATATCCATGCTACCCCAAGCAATCTACAGATTCAACACAATTCCTATCAAAATACCAGCAGCATTTTTCATAGAACTAGAACAAATAATCCTAAAATTTGTATGGAAACAAGAATCTTGGAACAAAATTGGAGGTATCACAATCCCAGATTTCAGGATAAACTACAAAGCTATAGTAATGAAAACAGTGTGGTACTGGCACAAAAATAGATGCATAGATCAGTGGAACAGAATAGAGAACCCAGAAATATAGTCACAATTCTATGGTCACTTAATCTTTGACAAAGGAGGCAAGAATATGCAATGTTTAAAAGACAGCCTCTTCAACAAATGGTGCTAGAAAAACTGGTTAGCTACATGCAAAAGAATGAAACTAGACCACTTTCTTACACCATACACAAAAGTAAACTAAAAATGGATTAAAGACCTAACTGTAACCCTAAAACCATAAAAATTCTAGAAGATAGCACAGGCAGTAATTTCTCTGGTATCAGCCAAAGCAACGTTTATCAAGATATGTCTCCTGAGGCAAGGGAAACAAAAGCAGAAATAAACTATTTGGACCACATCAAAATAAAAAGCTTCTGCACAGCAAAGGAAACAATCAACAAAACTAAAAAACAACTTCCTGAATGGGAGATATTTGCAATGGACATATCCAATGAGGGGTTAGTACCCAAAATATATAAAGAACTTATACAACTCAACACACAAAAAACCCAAATAATCTAATTTAAAAAATAGAAGACATGAGCAAACATTTCTCCAAAGAAGACATGCAGATGGCCAACAGATACATGAAAAGATGCTCAGCTTTACTAATAATCAGGGAAATGCAAAGCAAAACTACAATGAGATATCACCTCACAATGTCAAAATGGCTAAAATCAAAGACACAAGAAACAAGTGTTGGTGAGGATGTGGAGGAAAAGGAATCCTCTTGCACTATTGGTGGGTATGCAGATCGGTGCAGCCGCTGTGGAAAACAGTATGGAGGTTCCCTCCAAAATTAAAATTTCTGCTGTGGAAAACAGTATAGAGGTTCCCCAAAAAATTAAAAATAGAATTACTATATGACCTAGTAATTCCACTACTGGGTATTTATGCAAATAGCAGAAAAACACTAATTTGAAGAGATGTATGCATCCTTACATTTATTGCAGTATTATTTACAACGACCAAACTATGGAAGGAACTCAAATGTCCACTGATTGAAGAATGGATAAAGGAGATGTAAGATTAGATAGATAGATAGATAGATGATAGATAGATAGATAGATAGGAATATCACTCAGCCATAGAAAATGAACTCTTGCTATTTGCAACAACATGAATGGATCTAGAGGCTATAATGTTAAGTGTAGTAAGCCCATTGGAGAAAGACATATACCATGTGACTTCACTCATATGTAGAATTTAAGAAACAAAACAAACAAAAAAGAGACAAACAAAAAAATAGACAAATATAGAGAAAAAACTGGTGGTTACAGAAGGGAGGTGAGTGGGACATAGGTGAAGGACATTGAGAGTACCCTTATCATGATGAGCACTGAGTATATATAGAATTGTTGAATCACTATATTGTACACCTGAAGCTAATATAACACTGAATGTTAATTATACTGGAAATAAAAAAAGAAGTTTGAACTAACAAGTATGGCAAAGTCATTTAAGGGTTTTAAAAGAAATTTCATGTGATCCAATTTGCATTAAAAATTAATCATTCTTGCTACAGGGTAGAAATTGGGTTAGAATGGTAGTAAGAGCAGACATAAGGAGAACAAGTCACAAACATCTTGCCACATTTCCACCAAGAGTCTGCAAGGTAAAGGTGACAGATGAATGAAAAGGGTCACCATTTGAGGTTTAAACAATTAAATTACTGAAATAGGGAATATTGGGGAATGAAGAGGGTTAGAAAGAAAATGATATATTTAATTTGGAGGCATGTTGAATTTGAATACCCTATGAGAAAACAAATGGAGATACCCAATAAAATGGACAGATCTGGCATTCAAAAAGAGCACAAAGTTAGTAATACAGAGTAATCTTCATAAATGATCTAAAACCAGGGGAACAGATAAGGTCTTTTGAGATTAGACTGAGTTAAGGAGAGGGACTGGGGGGCACCTGGGTGGCTCAGTTGGTTAAGCGACTGCCTTCGGCTCAGGTCATGATCCTGGAGTCCCAGGATCGAGTCCCGCATCAGGCTCCCTGCTCGGCAGGGAGTCTGCTTCTCCCTCTGACCCTCCCCCCTCTCATGTGCTTTCTCTCTCTCTCTCTCAAATAAATAAATAAAAATCTTTAAAAAAAAAAAAAAGAGAGGGACTGAGAGAAATAAGAGGGGAAGGGGAAGAAGCAGCAGAGGAGGAGGGGAGAAAAAGAGAAGACAAGATAAAGACAAGACAGCATCTAAGGAGATAAAATCCTAGTTATAAACCTTTAAGGTCTGGGAGCAGAGGAAGAGGAACTGTAAAAGAAGACTAAGCAGGCACATTTAGATATGTAGGAAAAACAAGAGAATATGCTCACAAAATCATAAGAGAAAAGAGTGTCTTAAAGAAGATGCCTAATGGTTCAGCGTGTTCAAACACAAACAAGGTGGAAATATGTCCACTTATCCCAACAAACTGGAGGCTAGCATGACTTTGGTGAGGAGTGTTTTAAAAAGCTCAGATATGATAAAGACTGAGGCATGTTCATTGACCTTCAACCTGGAGGGCAGGGTGACATTGGTGGAGAGTTTCAGCATGGTGGTGGGGATGAAACCCACTGCACTGAGTAGGAACTGAGGAAATATGAAAATCAATGGACAACAACCAGAGGGGTTTAGTTGTGTCACACACACGAAAAGTAAATTAAGCAATATTGTTACCATTTTAGGGATGTAAGAACTGAGCTTTATAAAGGTTAAGTAACTTGTCCAAGACTACATAGTCAATATCGGAGCTGGGATTCAAAATCGTTGTGAAATTCACTTAAACCCATTATACCACATCCCCATGCATCAACGTAGCTTAGGAATGTCTAGTGAAGATAGGGGCATTTTATCATACATAAGTGACACCTCAATAAAAAAAATTAGTATTAACTGCAAGGTATAGAAACAAACATGCAAAAATATGTAGCATCACTAAAGTGTTAAAGAAAAGCTAATGGGAAAATTAAGAATTTAATTTTTTTCCTATTACTCTGACAAAGATTTGAAAGAGAATGGGCTAGGGAGGGTATTAGGAAGCACGTAACTCGTAATGTGCTCCTGGAAATGCAACTGTGATTACCTCATGAGACAGCAAGATCCTCTGGGGCAGTTTTCATGTCTTAATCATCTTTGTTTTTCCAACTGCCTTTTACAGTTTTTGAAAACATAAAACACTCTTATGAAATATTTATTGCAGTTTATTGAATTGCACTGAATTAAATGAATTAAATAAGATTGTGAATTCCAATTCTAAGACATGATTAATTGTAAAATTATTTAAATATAGGTGAGTATCATTCTGATTGCTTGTGATTTACTTCTGGATTACTTTACTTCTGAGAAGTATATTTCTATTGATGAAAAATTTATTTGTAATTGTACGTCTGTGATTGACTTTAGGATTGTATGTATGTGTGTTTTTGATTAGTAGGTCCAGCAAATTGAAAGCCAGTCAATTTTCCTTACTCATCTATAAATAGTGTTTGATTATTAATATCCATTCATGTAAAATTTCACTTATTATTTCCCATCAAAGTTGGCTGCTAATGAACTGAGAAGCCAAAAAGTCCTCCATATTATATATAAAGCTATATTAAAGCTTAGCTTTAAATAGTGATGCTAAACTACTGTCACAGAGAGTCACAAGAATCTAGCAGTTCAAGCAAAACAGAAGTTTATTTCTCTCACGTAAGAGCAGGCAATCTATGGAGGACAGATGGTTCTGCGACATGAGATCATCCAGAGACCCAGAGGCCTTGACCTTGCTGCCCTCTCATCCCCTACAGAAGTGGTTTTCAAAGTTGATGTGTGTCAGAATCTCCTGGAAGACTTGTCAAAACAGACTGCTGGACACACCCCCAGAATTTTTGATTCATTAGGTCTGGGGTAGGACCTGGGAATTTGCATTTCTAAAAAGGTCCCACATGTGAGAGGGCGCATGCTGTTGTTCTGAGGACCACATTTTATACGCCACTGTCTCTATTGGCTTATTCTGCCTGGTCCAGCTAGTCACCAGTGTGGTCCATCACGTACAACTTAGGGAAAGGGACAAAAAGAAAGAGAAATGCATCAGTTTGATTGTCTTAGTGGAAAGGCCTAAGAGATAGATAGATAGATAGATAGATAGATAGATAGATAGATAGATAGATTCATATATTTATATATTTAATATGTATTTATATTTATATGTTTTTGCTGACATCTCTTATTCAAGAACTTGGTCACATAGCCATATTTAGTTGCAGAGAAAATGGCAACTGTAGTCTTTAGCTGGGAAGATGTATGCTTAACTAAAACTCAAGAGGTTATATTACTAAAAGGAAAAAAAAAAAAAGGAAATACTAGTACTTTGGGTACCTTAGCGTGCTCTGCCACAACACATAGTAAGGGTCTTATAAAATTATTAAGATCAAGAAGAAAAGTCATCTATAGAAGGACATAATAATAACAGCCAAAATTTCAATGTTTATTATATTCAAAGCTCTGAGGAACACTTTACATGTAGTATATCCTTAAATTTTCCCAAGTATTCTATGAGCGAGGTCATACAATGCCCTGCATCCCTCCAATATACACACCATTAGGGATGAAAACTAATTTATTATTGCGATTTTATTACTTATTTGATTTTGGAATTTGACAATCTCCAAATGTACATAAAAAGAACTCAGTTTCTAAAGCACAAATGTTAAAATTAGTTCAGTTCTATTTAGAATCTATAGCCTACCTTTATTCATTTGCCAATTTATTATGTAGAGGTATCATCACTTTAAAAATGCTAATTAATGTTAATATTAATAATAATAAACATATATTGAGTATTTCTTATGTGTCAGGCACTTTTCTAAGTTTTCTTTTAATGTATTCCCTATTAACTCATTTGAGCCCTGAGATCACACTAGGAGGTAGGCACTATAATTATCCTCATTTACCAATGAAAAAATTGAGACCTAAACCTGTTTAAAGTCACAGGACCCACAGAAACTGAGCTGAGATTTGAACCTCAAAGTCTGTGCTCTTAATCACTACGAAACTATACTAACTCTCAGGATAAATCACTATTGTATTAAAGAGTAAAGAGGTAATTACAAAATATATTGTAACTGGATAGTGAAGAAAGGTTTTAGGACTTTTGACTCATAAAAAACATACATAAAACACACTTTTCACTTTGGTAAGAATGTCATGAAATGTATATTTTGAGAGGCATTACCAGGGAGTCATAATTGAGCTCAATGGAACTAAAATGGGTTTCCAAATGAGTAGACAGGACCCATCTGGTCTGTTTCCATTAAAATGTCTGTGCTTTCATTGCACATTAGCATAAGCCCACTAAAATCATTCTCACTCTAGTCATTGAAGTTTTAATGGAAGAACACATGGAACATGAAGTGTTGTCTATATTCTCTGCTTCCATTTCTTCCCTCCTAGTCTCTCCTGAATTCACTCCAGCAAGGCTTTCACCTCCATATGCGGAAGCTGCTCTGATCAAGTTGCTCACAAATCCATTGGTCAAGACCCTGTGTTATTGAAGCAACCATTAGCATTTGGTCTGGGGAATCACTCCCTCATTCGAAGCAATGTCTTTGCTTGGCTTCTGGTGTGCCTCTCTCTCAGTTCTCCTCCAGCCTCACTGACTCCTTCTGCATGTCCTCTCCTGGTTTCTCTGCCTCTTCCCCTCAGCCCTGATTGTATCAAATCTTTAGACTTCTACTCTTTTATCGCCATGTCTTCTTTGCTCTATATACAATTACACCCGTGATTTTGAATACTATAAGCTTCCAAATTTGTATCAGTAACCCAGGGTTCTCCCAGGAACTCCAAACTCATTTATCTAATTGTTCGCTGGACAACCCACCTGAAGCTAACATTCCATAACAAACCTAGCATTTCCAAAAAACAAACTCCTAATAAAGACTCCTGCGGTATGCTTCTTATACTGTCTCACCCATCTTAGTAAATGAAAAGCCTATACTTCCAATTACTTAGATGGTGATACTCCAGAACAAATTGTCTTAACCATATCCTACTGCAGTTATTTTAGAAAATCTCCTGCACGAAAACAAACATGTCTATAAATAATAGATAGATGAGAGACAGAGAGATCGACAGATAGATATTGATCAATTGATTGATCTATAGATGGACAGATAGATAGATGACTGATAGATAATCATGCTGAAATAGTTCGTTGATCCCTCTCTACTCCAAAAATTGGCAACAAAGAAACATATTTTCAAGTTTAATTAAAATCTTCTGTCTACCTAACCTATTTCACAATGAATTCAATGTGCCAATTAAAATCATGATCTCAAAAATGGCAATACCTTATTGGCAAAATGCAAGCCTAACACATTTGCAGTTGCTATTTTACCTTTCAGTTTACTCCCATGAGTAAATTACTTGAAAGCGGAGGCTGTGTTTTCTTCATATAGAGATTCCCAGCACCTAGTTTAGTGCCTCACACATGGTAGTCACACTCTAAATATTTGTGGAATACATTTAAAGTGATTTCAACAAAAAGGAAATAGATTTGAGATGAAAGATAAGCAATGGTGACTCTCATAGGCTTGCATAAATGCATTAGGAAATTCCATCTTGTGAAATTGATATTTTTAGATAATAAAGTTTCTAATAATGCAAGAGAAAGAATGGTATCTTTATTAACGCCCAGTATCATTATACCACTGCACAATGGGATAATAATACTGTTACACAAATTCAACACTTCCCACGGAATGTATTCTAGTGGTAATTCAGGTTGTGAGCTGCTGGGCATTAACCAGGTACCTGCCACAACTCAACATCCTCATGCTTGAATTGATACCTGTTAAAATATACATGGCTGCTTTTTGAGAGCTGATGGGAATTTCGTGGCCCTATTCAAAACTCTAGGTACTTTGGATTTAGTTGTTTTTGTGGCTAAGAGTAATATTATCTTTCTGAATTTCAGATTCATTTTCTGTCAAACAAGAGAGTAAAAACACCCACCACCATGTTATGTGTGTGAACATCCAGTGAGACAATACTTGTAAAACAACAAACCCACTGCCAGGTGCGCTGTGAGTGCCAATTTTTTATAATAATTGCTTAGAATTTGCTATTTAATGACAATTATGAATGAGAAGGATTGAAGTTTCATATTTTTCGATCCCTTACCTTCCTGTCTGAAGTCTACCTGAGCAGATTACCTCAGGCAGGACAGGATTGGAGGTGGAAAGAGGAACAAATCTGAACAAATCACAGATGGGGCTTCTTCCTGTTGGTTTTTTTAAATATAAAATATATTTTTTTAAATGTACACTTCCCAGCCATTTCCCCTCCATCACTGTTGATTTTGGTTTGTTCTAAGGTACTTGGTTAGAGGATCTGGGTGGGGTGCAGAAGGGTGTTGCTAGGTGAGTGTACCTTGAAAATCTCTCTGGGTATTCTGGGCTATGCAGGTCTACTCCCAGTTCTTATCCCCATGCCTGGCTTTCACTCCCCATCTTCTTTAGAAACACTGCTTTGACAATCATCCCATTTATTTCTACAGGTTTTAACAGATATTTTAATTTTAATAATACCTTGCTAGAATACAATGTACTTAGAAAGGAACAAATCTTAATTCCCATTTAGGAGCTTAATGAGAATTAGTTAAGACCTAGCCAAGAATAAAGCCAGGTGGTGATTGATAAATAGCTTCATCCAAATAACACATTCTATAAAAACAATTTTAATTTTTTTTTACTGCATTTGCCTGAACTGATAAAAATGGAGTACCAATTTTGTATTTTAGTTTGCTTTTGTTTGTTTTTTCTGTCAGTTAGCCATAATTTACCTCCACCAAAAAAAAAAAAAAAAAAGTGAAAGGACTAAGGAAGAATTAAGCTTGAATAAAGGGATGGCTTGTCTAAAGACGTGAGAAAATCCATTTTCTATTTTCATGACCAAGAAAAATTTTTACAAACTGTGGACAGTACTTGTAACACTGTTACAGTGCATAGTAATTCCTCAGGCCATGTGGTGTTCAGTTTGATTCAAATTTAGCTCTTCCAATGTCAGAGAATTTATTTAAGTTATTTGAGATAGGAATTTTCAAAAGAGCACAATCTTATTAAACTGAATATATACAAACACACTACACCTCATAACTGACGACTAAGGGATTGGTGACTTGAGCAATTAATATTGGACTTATGTCCAGGGAAACCAGCCTCACTAAAGGCTCAGGGATGTAGTGCCAGTTATTCATTATTTTTATAATTCTCTTGTTTCTCTCCTCACTGTCCATGTCACACCTTAGCACAGTCAATATCGGGCTCAGGATACTTCTCTGACTTTTTCCAGGGCCAGACATGGAGTAGACAAAGTGTTCAGGTTATGGAGGTTTTTCCAACTCAAGCCATGTAGAGACCTGTCATATTCAATGACCAGGACTGCTAGCAGTCTGGGCTACAGGGCAGGGAAGGGATCAGCCTGCCTCAACTCACCCATCACTGGCATATATTGAATGCACAGGAGCATCTTCATTAAGAAAATGATGCTTCTTGCTACATGTTTTGGTTGATTTACACGTACAGTACAGTGTAGTTTCTTTGGTGTCCAGCAGCATAAAAACAATACGTGTAAATTGGCACATTTAACTAGCTACTAATTATGTGTATGAAATCTCCGCATTTTACTTAGGGTCATCAAAAGGAGAAACCAAGGTGCAATCACTTTGTTTTCTCCTGTAGACTGACAACACTACCAATTAAGTGACTCTTTCCTGTTTCCCAAAAGGAGGACAGAAAAAGTAGTTTTGCTGTGTATCGTTAAATGACAGCAGAAGTCACATTTTTAAAATGTTAAAAAAAATTTTAAGCTCTAAACTTTTAATGATCTTCTGTATTAACAAAGGATTCTATCTACAGGAAAAGAGCTCAGGTGAAATGTACATGTGAGTTAGTAATCAACTTGAAACAATAAGGAGGCAACATAATCCCAACTAAATGAAAAGAGTATTTATTTGCCCACTACTTAACTTGGAGTTTTCCCAAATCCCTCATTGTACAAGTTGTGTCCTGTTATAAGTACTTCAAACCTGAGTCTCAATAACAAACCACAGACCAGTGAAATAAATTCAGTCTGAAGTCAATTAAACTACTGCCTTCATTTGATTATTTTTCTGACACTAAGATATATTTGTTACACATTTTCACCTTGTTAACTTCAGGAAGCTCTCAGAGTCTCCTGACAGCTTTTTGATAATAAAAAAGATAGGGTGTGATTTCAAAAATATACACCAAATCCTACACATCTGTACCTAAGTTCTGAGAAAGCACTACAATTTGCTAGATGCACAGTAACAACTTTTAGGGTTTGTACTGTATTTTTAAAGTCCCTTAAAGCCATAAACTTCATACGAAAGACTGCATCAGCTATTTAGGGTAAACTGGTTAGAATTCTCGCTTTATCTTTCATTTCTTTCATCTGCAGTCCCCTCTGTCTGGGCTATTGTGGTTATTTAGAAATTAATTACTTTTACTATGTTGCTTACAATTTTTGGTGCTAGACTAAATCATGACATCGCATTTGTGTGTTTATTTTGTTTTTTCACATGTTCATACCATCTTTCCATATCTGTGCGCAGATGTGTTACAGTAAGTTAGTATCAGAACTCAGATTTAAACTTCAGTTGGTACCAAGACAACTGAGTATCTCAGATTGTGTCCTTTGCCTTCTTAGATCCCACAGATGACCTTCAATGAGATACATTTCTCTCTTTCTTCTAGCACATGGAGATCGAGGAGGAGGAGGAGAATTATCAAGCAGGACAACTCCTCCAAGAGCAGTGAAGTGCTCCTCCTGTAGCCTCCCCATCTGCCTCTCCAATGGCTCCTCACAGGCAGCCTGCCAGGGTTCCCTGCTGACCCCAGTGCCCCCAGTGTTCTGATACTCTGTCCCATGCCTTTCTAGAAGTGTCCAACCATATGCTTGTCTCTGACTCTTCCAACAAATAGCACTTGCCATTTGTCTTATTTTTCTGAGGCAAATTTGTTAATCTAACTAATTACTTGATTTCAAAGCACATTTAGCTTAATATGAATTTAGCAGCACCCACACAAAAGATAACGTTCTATGGAGCAGTAAAATACATAAAGACAACATTAAACATTGGCATTTCTATTTCTGAAATTTTTTTTTAAATTCAAAAAGAACAGAAAGTAATGTAACAATCACCCATATGTTACCACCTAAAATTAACAGGTTAGGTTTTTGGCATAGATTTGGTAAACTCTGCCTTTTGCATGTTGTTAATTAAATATATATTATGTCATATATATGATATAATATATAAATGTACTGGCTTATTTATTTATTTATTTATAAAAGGTGAACATCACAAAGCTGAAGTTTACCTAAACCCACTATAAAAAATTTATAGCAGTCCTTTTTTTATATGTGTCAATCACAGATCTAAGTCATCATTAACAATGAAAAGATCTCATTAGAAAGAAGGAAAAAAATATTAAATATACTATTTATGGCTATGAATTAATAAACACTCGTCTTACTAAGTGTTCACTTAGTAAATGTCAGATAGTTTATATATATATATATATATATATATGTATGCATGCGCACGCACACACACACACGTATTCCCCTCATTCCCATAGGGATGGTGGTCAAAGGACATTTAGTCTTCATTTTTCAGATAAGGAAACAGAAGCATATCTAGGTAATGACTCCACCACGGGCTCAGCAAGTGGAGACATGATTTTTAACTTTAATCTGCCTGATGTATAAACCTGAACTCCTAAGGCACACTGTTCATTCTATCATCAAATGCGAGTTAAAATTTGACATTTTCCCTACCTTGCCACCAGTCAGGGAATTTTTTTCACAAATTCTGTACCAGGCAGTAATCATTATAAAAATAAAATTTTTGAAGCATTTCTTATTTTTAGAGGATGTTAAGTTTTAATTTATTTAGCTTAATGACCTAAATAATCAACTTGAGACAGTTGGTATAGTTTAACATTTGGATCATAGCTTATTATTTGACTAATACACAAGCTGAGGTGGGATTTGGCTGATATGGTAAAGTATCAATGTGAAAAGGGAATATTTTTGTAAATCAAAACGATTGCTTTAGCCAGACTCATTTTCATAAATATTAAAACCAATATTTACTGGCTTGTATTACTTCTCTCATAGGGCATATCTAAGTTAAAATATTAATGTTGGCAGGGAATTCGTTTATAACGTGGCCTCATTGCCATTTGGCATTTTAAAGTAATTTGAAATGTTGAAGTTTTTTGTTGTTATTGTTGTTTTGGGTTTTATTTTTGTTTTGTTTTTTTCTGGAAGACAACAAAAGCCTTTAGCATCTGCAGAGTAACTATTGTTTAAAAAACATCTCAGGCTAATTTGACTCAGCTAGAAAGGAGACTTATGATGTGGCCTATTTAGCTGGTAAAATTTCTCACTGATTTGGATTTCCCATACCTAATCAGTCAGTATTATTTTTCTATGAAACTGGTTTATAACCAATGGGATTTTTTCCCATAAATAATATATGTAAAACCATGTAAACAACTAGCTTCAGGGAATCATTTTTCCTCTTTATTTGCCCAAAACTTGAATGGTATAAATGACATTGTAGGAAGAATTGATAACCAACCCGGTAGAAGTAACCTACCTCAACCGCTTTTCATGTGTCCATTTAGATCTATCCAACTAATCTTATTCACATCTGACTCATTTGCCTTAAATGATATTATCATCTTAAACTAATGTATGTAAAGAAATTAATATCTACTTTTTTCTTTAAAATCAATCCTTTATACTGTCTCTAAACCTCAGTGAAACCAAAAGTATAGTTTTAAAAATGTTATTGCTCCTTATTTTTTGGTATTAATAGTGTTTTTGTTGTTATAATAAATGATGTAAACAAAAATGCCTAAGTACCCCAGGGCTTCTGGCTCACCTAGACTTTTAAAACCCAACTAAATATGTCAAGACCACTCCATTTACGGGGCGCCTAGGTGGCTCAGTTGGTTAAGCGACTGCCTTCGGATCAGGTCATGATCCTGGAGTCCCGGGATCAAGTCCCGCATCGGGGTCCCCGCTCGGCGGGGGGTCTGCTTCTCCCTCTGACCCTCCTCCCTCTCGTGCTCTCTGTCTCTCATTCTCTCTCTCAAATAAATAAATAAAATCTTAAAAAAAAAAAAAAAAAAAGACCACTCCATTTATGGTTGAAAGCTCAACACCCTTCCTAGGTTATCCATCATGGCCCCAGGGTGGGGGGTATGAGGCTTACATTCTCCTGGTCATCTAGGCTCTAGATTTGGTTTCCTCCTGTCGCCTTGCCTGCTGAGCCTATTTCATTTCACCCTTTGCAGGAATGCTGTCACTCTCCCTTTATTTTTCAAGCAAAGCATCAATAATGCAATGTTGTGGCATTTAGTAGATATTTGCTCAAGCTTTGGAAATAAGTCAAAGGCCTACTTTGCTGCTCAAAGTGAGAAATAATTCCTAAAATAGAATATTAGACTCTGCAGTTTTTAAAGTTACTTGAACATCCCTTCACAGGAAAGTTCTTACTGTTCATCTTTGTCCTTTTGATTGAGCCTGAGCTTTTTTTCTCCTGACCGGGCACCCATCCTTCCCTTCCTCCTTTTTCAGGCCCCCTCACACCATCTCTTCTGCTGATAGCTCTTTACTTCTCATATAGGCCATGGTATTGCTCTCTTTCTCTTTCTTTTTCTTCACTTTTCTTGTATTTAGGTGAGTTTCTTAAATACACTTTCATAACCAAAAGGTTCATTCACAGGTATTTCTAAATTAAAAAAAAAAAAAAAAAAAGGTCATCTACCTTAGGTCTTTAATCCCAGCAATGCAAAAACAAAATGTATTACCTTCATTTTCTCTTTGCCTTGATTTAGTCACTTAACTTTTAGCCAGTTGTTTTTTTATTTAGTTCTACTGATGATTATTTTGGTAGTCTATTTGAAATCCTTTTTGAAGAGTGTGTTATATAAACTTTACGATATAAATTGTAGCTAGATGGATGATAGAGCTTCACACACAGTTACGTACAATGTTTTATCTTCACTTATTTTCTTATTGCCTGATGCATCATACATCAAAGGTCTGACAAACATCTGAATTTCAGAAAAAACAAGCAATTTGCTTCAGAGTAGTAAATCATATTTTTCAGTGGGATAACCTAAAATTTTAAAAATCACCTTTTCAATGTTCTGAAATTACAATATTTATTAAGCTACATAAGTACCATGTCCCTTCCCTAGTGAATTTTCTTTGGAAATGTTAACAAAATTTACTTATACCCCCCGCCCTTTTTTTGTGGTACCAACACTGTACCCAGTGCTGAAGCTAGCACATCTAAAGCATAGTTTTGCCCTAGAACTTTCACTGTATAAATAGCTAAAAGAAGAATGCACTGCAATTACTCTGCATTTGCTTCCAATTGTTCTAATTACCTCACTTCTCTAGAAAGATTCATTCCTCAGCTTTGATTTTGTTGCCTTATTGTTTAGAGAGAGAAAGAGCATTTTGTTTTTCTTCACCATAAATGTGTGCTTGTTTGGGGGAGGAAGGGGTCTTTCTTCGGCACTGTATATTAAGCAATGCACTTCCCATAAAGACTACTTTCAAAGTCATCAAAGATGTGACATTTATAGTATCAAAATATGAAAGAAGGACTGTGCATGTGGGGTAATGGCAGCTCACTGCTTTCTATAAAGCACTTTCCATGATGAATTGATTAAACAGGCCAGGAGCAGAGTTAAAGAGATTTCCATGGATCTCATCCAGATAGCATTTTTAACCAGCCTGTCTTATGCAGTGCCAGGAAAACTGTAAATAAGTTACTGACCGTTCCTTAACAGCAGCTACTCCCAGGAAGTTCACTGTGTTTTTAGCTTATAAGATAAAGGACTTATGGTTTCATCACCATTATTATCATCTGCATCACCTAATGGCCTCGTGCTAAATTCCAGACAAAGCATGATGCCTTGTGTTTTACTAACATTATCTGGAATTCTCACACCAATCTTGAAAGGCAAAATAATGGTATCTTCACTTAATATATGAGAAAACTGAAATTCAACATTTTAAATTGTGTTTGCAACTCCTTAGAATCATGTTTATTTGCTTCTGCTTAAGACCAGTATTAATTTTTCCTACACTAAAGTATATCCATAGTAAAATGTTGCTATCAAAAACCACAGATGATGAAATTCTGCTATTTTAAAATTACTAGACAACACTGAGATGAGCAAGTTCAACTTTTATAAATTTCAATAGGCCCATAGCTATATGCTTCATACTCTAAAAAGTCAACTAACATTATATTTTTCCAGATGCTCACACTTTTTTTAATGTGTGGGATCCATTTTACTCTTCTATACTCCTTTCCCTTTTACACTCTCTTCCACTAATGGTTATATTCTTAAAAGGCACTGAACAACATGCAAACAGGACTGTGATCCTGGAGAGAAGGAAACACGTGCAGTGAACCCCAAGATTGCTCCATCTCTCTGCCTCAGGGCGCTTTGCTGCCACCAATCCAAGTAGAGCCAGAGTCTCCCAAAGCTGAGGAGGTAGGCAAAACAGTTCCAAGACACTGAAGAGGGCTGGAATTTGCAAGGCAGCGCACTGAAGAGGAGGGGCTGTGCAGGGTGAGAGCGGAGGCAGAAGTATGTGTGGCTATCCACTGCGGATACTAAGCTGGGGCTGAGTTGGATATTTGGAGGGTTGTACTGCACAAACCATAGCAGGGATGGCTGCCAGGGAGTTGAGAGCTGAAAGGTTATATCAAAGGTTGTGTAGTATGGGGGAATGCTGGAGTAAACATAAATAAGTAAACAGAAAAACCATATAGTCACATCAATAAATGATAAAAGCTCTCAGCAAAGTAGAAATAAATGAAAATTTTCTCCATATTACAAGAGGAATCAATGAAAAACCTACTGCTAATATTATACTTAATAGTGACTAAATACAAGTTATGTTCACTCTCATCAGTTCTGTTAAATGGTGTACTAAGAATCCTAGCCTGTGTGATGAGAGGACCAAAAAATAGTAAAAAACATAAAGTTGGAAAAAGAAGGAGTAAAGCTGTTATTTTTTTGCATATAACATGGTCATTTACATAGAAAACCTTAAAGAATCTATAAAAACTACTATGTGGATTTAGCGAGATCATAGAATACAGAGTCAATATATGAAATCAGTTGTGTTTCCATATACTAGCAACAAATATTTGGAAAATAAACTTTAGAAATAAAATCTCTTTAGAATACTATCAAAACATCACAATCTAGAAGAATATCTAAGACAATATGTGCAAAATATCTCTACTGAAAATTACAGACACAGATGAAGAAATTAAAAACTGAAACTATGTTCATGGATTGGAGGACTCAGTACTGTTAAGATGTCCATCTGCCCCAAAATGGCATGTAAATTCAATACAACCACTCTCAATATTCCACTAGGCAATCCAGAAGAAAAAGATACACTGAATCTAAAACTTATGTAGAAATTCAAGAATACAGCGTAGCCAAGTGATCTTTAAAAAGAAAAACAAAGTTGGAGGATCACACTATCTGAATTAAAGATTTACTATAAAGATACAGTAATTAAGACAGGGTGGTATTGGCATCAGGATAGAAAACTGTGTCATAGGAACAGAATACATATTCTAGAAGTAGAGTCACTGTTCAACTGATTTTTAATAAAGGCACCAAGTAAATTTAATAAGGAAATGAAAGTCTTTTTAACAAATGATGGTGTAACAACTGGATAAATCTATAGGAAATAAAAACAAATCTACACCACTACCTCACACCATTCACAGAAAATAATTTGAGATGTATTACATGCATAAACAGAAAACCCATATACTTTTAGAACAAGGTAGAACATCTTCCTGACCTTGGAGTAGATAGAGTCTTCATAAAGTGGACATGAAACATACTAACCACACTCACAAAAATAATAAATTGACTTCATACAAAATTAAAACACTCTGCTCATCAAATAATATTGTTAAGAATATTAATATGTGCACTATAGACTGAAGAAAATATTTGCACCACTATGTATCTGATATATTGTATATCCAGAATGTATATGAAACTCTTTAAAAAAAATAAACTAATTAGAAGATTAAGCAAAGAATTGAGTGGATTTTTTTTTTAAGATTTTATTTATTTATTTGACAGAGATAGTGAGAGAGGGAGCACAAGCAGGGGAAGAGGGAGAGGGAGAAGCAGGCTTCCCGCTGAGGAGGGAGCCCGATGTGGGGCTCGATCCCAGGACCCTGGGATCATGACCTGAGCCGAAGGCAGACGCTTAACCGACTGAGCCACCCAGGCGCCCCTGAGTGGATTTTTTTTAAAAAAGATTTTATTTATTTATTTGACAGAGAGAGAGAAAGAGAGCATGTTCAAGGGGGGAGGAGCAAGGGGAGTGGGAGAAGCAGGCTCCCCAATGAGCAGGAAGCCCAATGCAGGACTTGCTTCCAGGACCCTGGGATCGTGATCTGAGCCAAAGGCAGACGGTTAACCGACCGAGCCACCCAGGCACCCTTGAGTGGATATTTTAAAAGAAATATATGAATGGCCAAAAAGCACATGAAAACATACTTAACATCATTAGTCATTTGGGAAATGCAAATTTAAACTACAATGAGAAACCACAACCACTAACATGGTTAAGATTTTTTGACTGATAATAACCAAACTACACTATGGAGCAACCAGAACTCCTACACATTACTGCAAAGACTATATAATGGTATAACCACACTAGAAACTTCTTTGGCGAGTTCTTAAAAAGTTTAACATAATTCTATCCTAGGACCTGGTGATTCCAATTCTCAGTATATATGCAAAAAATAATAAACATATGCCCACAAAAAGATTTATCTAAGAATATTCATAGTAAACTTACTCATACTAGTCAACACCATGGAAGCAGCCCAAATGATTATTAAGAGAGAATGGATAAAATCTGTTGCATTTCTATACACTAAAAAATAACTATCAAAAAGAGAAATTAAAATTGCACCATAAGAATAAAATACCTAGGATTAAATTTAGCCAAACAGAATAAAGATTTGTACATTAAAACCTTTAAGACATTAATGAGATAAATTGCAGATGACACAAATAAATGGACAAATATTCCATGCTAATGTATTAGAAGAGTTAATATTGTTAAAATGTCCATACTTTTCAAAGCAATATACAGATTCAATGCAATCCCTATCAAAATTCCAATGGTATTTTTCACAGAAATAGAACAATCCTACACTTTGTATGTGACAATAAAGACCCCAAATAGCCAAAGCAATCTTGAGAAAAAGCAAAGCTAGAAGCATCACATTCCCTGATTCAAACGTTACAAAGCTCTACTAATCAAAATGGTATGGTATTGGCATAAAAACAGACACACAGATCAATGAAACAAAATAGAGATCCCAGAAATAACCCACATATATATGGACAATTAATTTATAACAAAGGAAGCAAGAATATACAGTGAGGAAAGAACAGTCTCTTCAATAAATGAAGGTAGAAAACTGGACAGCCCCATGCAAAAGAATGAAACTGGATCCCTATCTTACACGATACACAAAAATAAACTCAAAATGGATTAAAGACTTGAACGTGAGCCTGAAACCATAAAATTCCTAGAAACATGCTCTGATATAAGTCTTGGCAAAGATTTTCTTGGATTTAACTAGAAAATTCTTAGCACTAAAGGAAGAAGGGCATTGACAGCTGAAAAATGTGACAGTAAAAAATGCTAATATATTGAAGCTCTCCTGGGGAACCAAAGATAACATTGAAAATGTTGGCGAACATTGGTGAGTTGGTGAACTCCATAGCAAGGTAATGCAATACCTTTCATTCCCTTTCTTATATATGTCTCCAATTATTGAATCTGTTCATTTTGTTGTTGCTCAGAAGTAAGACATTGTTTTTTTAACTGTTAAATTAGTTGTAAAACCCTTCAAATATAAATCTTGACAACAAATGCACTATTTCTCAAATACATAGCTAGAAGAAATGGTTATTCCAAAAAAGTAAAAGGCCACAAGGGCAAAGAAAACAGAGAATTTGAATAGAATTAATGAAGTAGTCTTAATTATAGTGATGAGATGAAACTTACCATGTGGAATGTTTTCTAAAACATAACTCATTTGATTACCATTTCCTATGCTTTCTTATTTAGCATCAATTTACAGTTGAAACAAAACATTTGATATTTTATATCCAAAAAGGTGTAAAGAGAGTAATGTTCCCAGGAGATGACATAATGATGCTACTATCTTTTGTAACCAAGAACTTCAAAAAGAAATAAACATTAATTACTATTGCACAGTTATTGAGGACCTACCGCGTCCCAAACACTGTGCCATGTCAGAAATACAGAGGTGATGGTAATAAAGTCACAACCTAGGACACAGCCTGGCAGAGAGATACTCTATACTTTATATACGATGTAAAGACTTCAATAGGGCTGTGTTCAAACTATTGTGGAATGCCTTCGAATCTGTGTTTTAATTTCAGAATTTTTTTGCAGGAAAACATTCAAAAGGAAACCATCTCTTTAAAGGCCCAAAATATACATTCATAAAGATTTCTATTTTAGTATCTACTAAGAAATTGAAAACAGAGGTGCCTGGGTGGCTCAGTCAGTTAAGTAGCTGCCTTCTGCTCAGGTCATGATCCCACTGAGCCCCACGTCAGGCTCTCTGCTTAGCCGGGAGCCTGTCTCTCTCTCTCCCTCTGCCTGCCTCTCTGCCTGCTTGTGCGCTCTCTCTCTCTGTCAAATAAATAAATAAAGTCTTAAAAAAAAAAGAAATTGAGGGGTGCCTGGGTAGCTCAGTCGTTAAGCGTCTGCCTTCGACTCAGGTCATGATCCCAGGATTCTGGGATCGAGCCCCACATCAGGCTCCCTGCTCCGCAGGAAGCCTGCTTCTCCCTCTCCCACTCCCCCTGCTTGTGTTTCCTCTCTCACTGTGTCTCTCTCTGTCAAATAAATAAATAAAATCTTAAATAAAAAAAAAAAGACAATCAAGGTGTTCAAAGATAGTAATTGTTACATGAGTTTTGATACATCTATGCCATGAAATAATATGCAACAATTAAACAACAAATATATCATAGTTTACCAACATCCCTGGCCTAGGGCAAGACATTTTACTTATTCCTATGTCTCATTTTTTCCATCCAAAAATAGCCCCCAAATATTTTCTTCACTGTTCTTGCAGATGTGGGGGGTGAATGAAAACTAGCATGTAAATATAAGCCCAAAAGGACCCAATTACTAAAAATTTCAACACTCACAATTTTAATAAAATGGGAAGTTAGTAAGTGAAAGCACGTCCTCTTTATCACAAAATTCTACATTCCTAGGCTTAAGAATAAACATCATTTTTATGATTAGAAGACTGATAAAAACAATATAGTAAAAAACAAAGCCTGTTCTATTCCTGTGGGGTTTTCCTACGCTGACTTTTCAAACTGAAGAGGTTTCTATAAGCATTTTCAGTTCACCCCCATACAGACACCTAAAGTAGGGAGATACGTTATCCATTGCCCTGGTTTGCACATAATGATCCTACATTTTTCTTATGAGAACACTTCAGACTCCATTTTCATTATGACACCCACTTCATAATTCTTGTTTTAGCTCATATTATGGGAAAAGCAAAATATACAAACCTACTTCAATCTTACTTTAGTTTATAGAACAAAGCACCCAAAGAAACATAAATACATAACACACAGTGCTGGCAGTTTCTCTTGCCACAGTTCCGGTTACCTCTTAATAAAATGGCAGAAGTGGGATTTATTTAGACTTCAGATAACAGAAAATAAAAGGATATTCTTCGGTTCGAGTGGAGTCTCAACTGCGTTCAGAATGGCCGTTTAATTAGATAGTCCTTCCTTTCGACTTTAGCCCATTATCCCTAGCCCTGTTCATGTTGCTGCATTAAACAGGAGTCTGCCCTTTTCAAAAGAATTAGTAGATTTCTTTTTAAGAATTAGATTATTTTTATTAGTCAATGACTGTGAAGTTTGCAATAGTAAAAGATCAAAAAAAAAATGATGTTCCAGAAAGGTTTATTCAATATTCCTTAAAATAGTACTATGTAATAATCAAACGTTATCACACCCAGTTGGTAAAGGCCAGACAGTCATCTAAGAAAACTGCACCCTCTGCCCCACCTTAGTTTGGACTGACAAAAAAAAAGGTTTGTCTCCCGCATGCCCTATAAACCTGCTCTGGTTCACTACTGGTCTCCCTCTTTTATACCCTGATGATTGATAGGAATGACATCCAATCACTTGTCCTTTCTTTTTTGGGACTCTGAGAAATGAGGGTCACTATTTTCTAACAGAAATATTATAAAGTAACAAACAAAAAGCAAATAGAAAATTTTACCATATACAAAATTGAGATTAAAGATGATCTTTTCCTTGATCCCTTCTTTTCTTGTAGCTCAAGAAATAATCTCTTGGGAAGAGACTAGTCTAAGTTTTGCTCTTTCAGTTAAACAAGCCTGTAACATCCCCAAATAGAGCGAGCATCACAACAGAGTAAATCAGAGAAAAGTGTGCTAGGCCTGCTTCTGCAGGATTCCCTAAGAGTGTCCCAGTCCTTCAGATTCACATGACCTAGTGTTGTGACAGTATGGTCCGCTACCAGAGAGAGATTAAAGATTCTTCAGGCACAGTGCTCTAATTTATAAGATTGAATGTGAATACTTCCAAAACTGCCGCATCGAATTAAATAGTATTTCCTATGTTTTTCCGGAAAGGCCCTGGTCTTGGGAATATTCAATTTCTCCCTCTCCCCTATACCACAGATCAAACAAATCACCAGATCCTTTAGCCGTTGCATTATAAACATATTTTAAATCAATCCACTTTTCTCAGGCGCCTTCATCATATCCCTGTTCAGGCTCTGATCAATACCCCGGCTGCTGAGATAATGGATCTCATGTCTAACCACAACATCTTCTAAACCACTGTCCATACAATCACCACAGAGAATGTCAGAGTCTTTCCATACCACACTCTTGGAACCTGCCAAAGTCTCCATATTTCTTTCAGAACAAAGTCCATGTGCCCCATCATAGTGGAACCACAAATTCAGAGACCAAAGCCACCCCCAGGGCTGGGGCAGGGCTCTGGGGTCAGAGGGACTTTCATTCTAGGCCCTGCTCTGCCATACTCTTGGGCCAGGTAATATAGGCACTCTCTACCTATAGGACTGATGGGAAGGTTTACTCAAACACTCTACCTATGGCATTTCCTCACAGTAGGCAGCAACAAAGCAAGCTTTCAAGAAATATTAGCTCATTATTATTATCATTAACTCTACTTTGATAAAACAATCCATGTGGGGCTTTTTAATGGATTTTTTGGGTTTGTTTTCATCTACTATTATTTTCTTCCTTTACTTTCTCTATCCATTCAAGGAACTTGCAAATTATTTCTTCTTCCCAGCCTGCATCATGCCCCCTTTTGGTCATGTGCTCCCTGTGCTATTTCCTCAAAGGCAGGGAGTGTATGGTGGTCAGGAAAAAAGAATTTTCTGGCCAGTCTCTCAACATAAGTCTAAGCCTCAGGACAATTTACGTGTTGTTGAACAAAGCTTTAGGATACCTGCAAGAAGTGTTCCCTGCAGTCTAAACAGAAATTCTATCTGGGGAAGTAGATGAAAGACTGGAAGAGAGAGTTTTGTGGATCCCTGGGGCAGCAAGGACCTGGCTCCACTTTCTGTCTGCCTCCTGAAAAACTGGCAAGACCCAAGTGGGCAACAGCTGCTCACCACATTGAGAGAGAGAGAGAGAGACATGTGCCCCAGCGCGCACATGGTGTTTAGTTCACGGTGCATGATCAATAGTTATTGACTGAGATATAACTGAAGTGAGCTATTTGTCACTGGTGATGGATAAACTAGACACAGAGCTGGACCTGTGGCAGTCCATTTCCTAAGGATCCCTTCTCTTAATTCTTGAATTAGACATTTTACTCCTAATATCCATATCTTTCTCCCCCACTCACAAGTCTCCGTGGATATTGGAGCGGTGAAGTAAAAATTGCCACCCTAGAACAGGTGTTCTCATATTCTTAAATCACACTTACTTGGGACAAGATGAGTTACCAAAAAAAGATTGCTATTTTAATGACGCTCATCACAGTCATGACTGGCTCAGGGCTTTCAAATCTCCTCCCTCAACTGCAGCAAATTTAGAAAGCCTGCATTTTTTAAAGTATTCTGAAAGATTCAACAGTTTTCTCCATGTAATCAGAGACACTAATTATCAAGCCTATTTCACATAAAGTAGTAGTTAATGCCAATTTATCAAGATGGGAAATGAATCTGATTTTATTTCTATTGCGACTGCCCAAAGGCAGGTGGCTTAAGGCAAGTATATTTAGTTTAATGAGACTCGAGGGGATAAACAGTCTAAGTTTGAGCACCCTCATTATGCATCAGCAAATACACTGACCTGCCTGTTGCAAGAATTCAATTTATATTTACACAAAACATGGCCATAGCCAGTCCACTGGTAGAAGTGTAAGATATCCGAGCTCCCTTCTCCAGATGGAATTTGTGCGATCCTACTCCGATATTTATTATCTCGAGCTTAATATGGAAGTAATTTCTGATCTAAATGCTTCTTTTAAGCCATTTCACAAAGCTATTATTTTCTAATTTTCAGGGATAGAAAGGAGTCTAGAGTGACTCAATTTCTAAGTATTTTATACTTTATTCATTAACATGTTCCCATCATAAAATTGTCAAGGATTTACTATTATGAAGATTCAACACTGCCTAATCCAGAGCCCCTAGAAAATGCAGATGAATGCAAGAAAACATTAACCCATCATTGAAGTGCCCAGAAGTAATATTTTGGCGGGTCAGTCATCTGCAGTTCATTGCACTTATACAAGTAAACTGAGGTTAATCAGGAAGAAAAGACCAGACTGAATAAACACACATGAAACATCTGGAATTCATTCTTAAAGGATTTTGTCTAAAAGGAAAGATATCATGGGGAGTCTACTTAAACTGAATTTGGGGGCCAAGCCCTGCATGCCTGGGACCTCCCTTTCCTACCCCCTACCCCAGTTCCTGAGGTCTCACTATGATTTGGAAGAACACAGATTGGGAAATCACTGCAAAAAAAATTCAATCAAATTATTACACATAAGTAAATGGTATACAGTTCAAAGGCGGGTGGAGAGAGAGAAAAAAGAAAAAGGAGGGAGGAGAGGGAGGGAAAGAGTGAGAGAAAGAAGATGAATTTGAGAATTCTAGTTCTATTCTCAGACACATGCATTTATTTCACTTCTTGATCCCATTGAAGTTAAGTGTAGCCATGTAATTTGCTTTGACTAGTGGAATGATGGGTGGTTATTTTCCTTTGTGTTTGTGAGAGCTAGTGTGAATATGCCATGCTCTCTTTCCCTCTTTCATAGTCACTAGAAACACTCCTGATGATGGTTGCCCAGCAGCATGGAGCGTGAGTGAGGATAATGCAAAGAACCGCAGCTGACCTGTGGTGGACATGGGGGATGAGCAAGAAATAAGCCTTTTCTAGTTAGACCATGGAGGCTATTTATTACCTCAGCATAACCTACTCTACCTTTATTGATATAAATGAGTGACAGTAGTGGGATACAACTACAACCATTAGTCCTTACATCTGTGTCACTGCATTAGGGTTCAAAGGTGGGATTTGAGGAAACTAATATTGGAGACTGAAAAAAAATGGTGGTCTGCCTTATGAAGAGGCTGAACATTGGATAACTTGTCACTTGTAGTTCTTGGAAGGCAGAACATGTTCCTAACAAACTTGTGACTCTAGGAGGCAAGGGCAGGAAACAAAATGTTGGTAGCATGTGGGATGGTTGCTGCAGGCTCTGTTTGGAAAAGTAACAGAAGCAAAAGATAATTTCAGAAAATAATCAATCAGTTTGTAAGCACAGAATTAACGGAGACACAGAGTTCACAAACTCAGAGATTCACAGAGTTCAAAGAGGCAACTGTTTCTCAATCCAAAACTGGTGGTGGAGTGAGGGGTATGCTGAGAATGTTCTGAGGGAGAAATTCTATGAAATCCCAGGATCAAGTCAAGGGTATGGCCATTATCCCCTTATTCAAATTTCTCAATTCATTAAGTTCTATCAATATAAAGATCACACAAAGGATGTGGCACCAGTAAGTCCTTTAATTTGACAAAGTGGTTAAGAGACAAGCGACTAAGTGTAGCTTTCTCTCTAAAGCTCAATAAACTCAAGCTACCCACGATGAAATCACAGAAGACACAGAGCTCAAGAGTGGGGGTGTAAAGATGCATCACAAACTCATAAGATTATATGTCTAAAAAAGAACTCTGAGTATCTGTGGGTCTTTGCATCAAAATGAATGACCACTAGACATGAGGAAATGCTATGGTCTAAATGTTTGTGTCCTCCCCAAATTCATATGTTGAAGCCTTAATCCCCAGTGTGATGGTATTTGGAGGTGGAGTCTTTGGGAGGTAATTAGAGGATGGAGCTCCCAGGATGGGATTAGTGTCCTTAAAAGAAGGGATGAGAGAGCATATCCTGTCTCTCTGTTATGTGATTATACAGCAAGAAGGAAGTTGTCTACAAACCAGGAAGAGGGCCCTCACTAGTCACCAAATCTGCCAGAACCTTAATCTTGGACTTCCCAGCCTCCAGAACTATGGGAAATACATGTCTGTTGTTTAGACTACCCAGTCTATGGTTTCCTTGTTACAGCAGGCTGAACTGACTAAGACAGATACAAACTAGTCCACATTAGTCAGACGTCCTAAACATTGAGCTAAATAATTCAAAGAGCTACAACTTGTGAGTTCTGCCTCTTGAGGAGGGTATTGAGATACAGCAGACCAGAGACTCCAGCTGACTGAGATGGATATATACTGAGAGGATGAAATAAACCATTATGTTTTAAAACTCCAAGTTACTTGGGGTGTCTTTAACCACAAAATAACCTAACTCATCCTGATATAGAAATAAACAAGTATTTCTTAATGTTGGAATATAAAATATATGCTTTTACTTCATATGCATTTGTGCTTCTTTTAAAATGAACATATATTAGTCATGTAACAAAATAAGACAAAGTTTAAAAATCATCACTTTTATAACAGCATTAGATATAAAATAACATGAATAAAATTTTTATGAATTTACATAAATATAAAAAGTTATCAAAAATAAAATTTTTAATATATACTACCAGGATAATAGTTAACTAATCGGAAGCAAAAAGAGAAAGAAAAGAAAAAAAAGTTAAAACTTTACTCTCGCCCAAAGAAAATAAATTCTTGAAGTCCTGACATCAACCAAAGTAACTTTACTTTTATTTCTGTTAATTATTGGAATTGGGGTAATGCCAATAGTAAACAATAGCATAGCTCTTACTATGAGAAGAGTACTGTTCTTAGTGCCTGACATACATTAACTCATTAATCCCAACAACAATCCTATCCACTGAGTTATTACCATCTAGTACCACTCCTGCTTCACATATAAAGAAACTAAGAAACAGGGAAGCTAAATATATTACCCAAGTTTACACAGCTAAAAAGTGAAAGATGCAAACTGACTTCAGGATCTGTGATCTTAACTACTATGCCTATATTGCCTCTCAGATCATCTGGGTTAATGGTTCATTAGGATAATATTCATTTGAAAAAGCTTTCTGTGTCTAAAATTATTGGAGAAATCTCTTTTATAACATTTTGCTCTTATTTACTATTTTCATAAGCAAAATAGAAAAATGAATACATTGATAGTAGTGAAAAGTAGCATATGACTTTAATACAATTGAGAAAAATATGGAAATCATTAAGTGTAACAAATTGTTAAATCTGAATCCTCAATTGGAAGCAAATTGGACCTTTGAATTTAAGCCAACCATCTGTGTGTTCAACTATGAACAAAAAACGACAGAATGAAAGAACGTCTTGGAAATGTAGGAAACATTTTATTGCTAGTTGGACCTCAAAAGAGAGATACTAAAACATCTGGAAAACTGGGAGAGGACATATGAATTTGCACAATCCCATCCCTGAGACAGGCTGAAATTAACAAAAGGGTTCAAATAAAGGGAAGGATGAAACGAAGAAATGGCTGTAACTTATGTTACGGCTCGGGAGAATCTGTACAGAAGGGGTCTTTACCTCTGTTGGATGAAGCTTCTGAGCAAAGTGTCAGATCAGCCAGATCTCTATCCTGTGGCCAGTTTTGTAACCGACCCCCTCCTTGTTGCTGTCTTATATGTCCATGAACACCAAGTCCCCTATCCCTCACACACACAGAGCTTTCTACTTCTATCTGGTTTCCTAAGGGCTACAGGGAACATTTGCTGCTTTGGGGGAACTTCTTTCCCATTCAGCCACCACTGCCCCCCAACTTATGTAGCTATCCTTGCCGTGAGCCTTTCAGAACAGGCCCCATTCAATTCATCTTTAATCCCTTCCAGGCATAGTTTTTCTGCTGGGCTAGGACAGATACTTGTTGCGGTGCAGACATCTCTCCAGAAGCATCTGCAGCTGATGTAGGAAATGTTGGAGCCAAGAGAGAGTTCTTGAGAAATCTTTGGTGCAAAAAGGTGGTTTTATGAAAGCACGGGGACAGGACCCATGGGCAGAAAGAGCTGCTGCACCGGGGTCGTGAGGAGTGGCTGATTCTGTACTTTCAAGTTGGGAAGGTTTAGGGATAGCCTAAGTCTCTAAAGAATTTTGGACACAAGGTTTCCAGGACCTTGAGGGGGCTAGCTGTTGTCAGGAAAAGGTCATTTATTACTGTCTAGTAAAACCCTAGTCATGAGACCCTTCAGATGTATGTTAGTGGGCCATATGCTTGGAGGATGATTGTCAACATATATCTTGGGAGTTTAGAGATAAAGGAAGTTTCCAAAGGAATTTTTATATGTTAAAATAGACTTACAGGATCCTGGAGGTCAGGATAATGTTAAGCTAAGATTGCCTTTTGCCCTGAGCAAAGTATTAACATCAAGGCAACTGAGTTCTTAGTGTCACTCTGCCTGTTTCAAGGACTTGTCAATGGGCTGTAAGAAGGAAATTTAATTTTTCTTTTGCCTTTGTTTCCCACATCACCACCATCATAGACATCGTTCCCCATATCAAACTATAGTTTGTTCATATAATGCAGGATTTCTTTTATAGGATTCCCAGAAGCCAAACTCCTTTAAAGGGAGGTGAATTAATACTATTACTACAATGATAAATAATAACAGTAATAATAGTGCTAATAAAGATAGTATTTACCCTAGATTCCATTAATTAGTGACAGATGCAGG
Organism: Leptonychotes weddellii; assembly: GCF_054177405.1. Taxonomy (NCBI): domain Eukaryota; kingdom Metazoa; phylum Chordata; class Mammalia; order Carnivora; family Phocidae; genus Leptonychotes; species Leptonychotes weddellii. The sequence continues at coordinate 80,479,661 of NC_138378.1, read as the reverse complement.
CTGGGACTCAGACCACCGCCGCCCCCCCCGATCATGTGTCCAATATGCTATTGTCCCTATTGGTTAATAGGCCCCATTTGCACCATGTCAGAAATTCCTGAGTGCTTTTTTTTGTATAGAGCCTCCTGAGATTCCAGAAATGATACAAACTCTTCTCTATTTGCAATGTTTCCTACATCAGAATCTGAAGTAAGGAGAGGGACAGAAGATGCTGGTGCTCAGCTGCTCTCTTATTTGCTGAAAGATTTCACTGTGCACTGTTGATTTTGATGGCAAATATACACTTTTCTTAGCTCTGTCTAGACACAAATAAATCAAGAGCAACATTTACTCTAAATCTACAATCACTCAAATAGTATCTTCTATTCTCAGCTTTCAGTCTTCTACTTGGAATGTTTCTAAAATTTTTCACTTCTGTCAGGGTGAATTGCTCCCCAGAGGCTAAATAAAGGAAAAAAAGAAGGACTCCCCAGAGCTGTCTGCCTTTCAAGATTAAGTACATCAAGTTTGGGGTCAGAGTTGGAGGTGTTTCTTTATTTTCAAAATAACATTATTGAGTTGAAAATATTTCCTGAGTGAGTTCATGTTCATTATAGGAAACACAGGGGTAGAAACAATGCTATGCCAAGGATCTGAAGAATATTCAAGTCAGCAATATAACAAAGGAATATGAATGAATATTCAACAGTCCCTGAGGTTTTCAGATCTCTCTGTAACTGGGACCATGTGAGATTGCTTAGTTTTCCACTGTGACCAAATTATTTTTTCATTTCAGTCATGTCTGGAAAGTAATTAAAAATTTTTGATTTGTCATGTTAAAATAATCACATTAAAAATATTAGAATTTTTCTTCTAAAATGTATGTGTGGAATGTATGCTCTACTCTTCATTTCTTCTTTTCTAAGCTTCTCTTTCTTCTAACATTTATACCCAGTTGACATACTCCTTCTCCCATTCACTATTCATTAGCTACCATTTGAAATGGAGATGTTAAAACAAATATCCCTAAAAAGCATATCTAAATGTGGCTCCTTAGTAAACACATTGTCCCAAATAAACTGAAAACCTGATAAATGGAAGCAAACAGGTGGGGTCAGCTGTGGTGAGCACCTATGTAGGAAGGGGACTTGTTATTTCAAAGAGTTTAATGGAGAAATCTATTACGATAGCCAATAAATGAATGATCCCTTTTGTGACATTTACTATTGGGAATATGCTTCAAGATGTGTTCTTGGCATATTAAAAATGCAAAAAGTTAGTAAACTGTGGGTGTTCTCTGTTTTGCTCACAGATTACCCATTAATATCTTGTGGGGAATATTGGCATAGACCTTCATATTTTCAGCCTTTTTCAAATAATAATGTATCGGGAGTTTCTTTTCCAAATCCTCAGGAGGTAAAGCAACATATAAATTGAAGTTCTCATTATCAAAGGCATTCTCATTTCAGACTAGTCTGTCAAGGGACCATTGTCCTAATTTACATGCCGCCAAAAGCTGCACATCTATGTGGTGCTGTCTGTAGTGTTTAGTTTTACAGTGAGAGAATTTCTATGGCTGGATTTGCCACTGAAGTTGAAAGGTTAATGGTATCGACTGAATGAGATGAGAGAAATTTCATCTGACTGCATTGTAATAAAAATGAGTTACTATTTCATCTAACACTCTGATTGTTAGAAATAAAGAACTTTCTTCTATAGAAAGTTGAAAGAAAAGAAAGAAAGAAAGGAAGGAAGAGAAAGAAAGGAAGGAAGGAAGGAAGGAAGGAAGGAAGGAAGGAAGGAAGGAAGGAAGGAAGGAAGGAAGGAAGAAAAGAAAGAAAGAAAGAAAGAAAGAGAGAAAAGAAGAAAGAGGAAGGAAGGGAGGAGGGAAATACCTGGACTGCAAATTCCAGACATTTCACTCTTAGAAGGATTAAAATTTGAATGCTTTAACTTTACTTAAAAATAAAATGTCAACAGGGGTGCCTGGGTGGCTCGGTCATTAATGTCTGCCTTTGGCTCAGGTCATGATCCCAGGGTCCTGGGATGGAGCCCCGCACCGGGCTCTCTGCTCAGCAGCAAGCCTGCTTCTCCCTCTCCCACTCCCCCTGCTTGTGTTCCCTCTCTCGCAGTGTCTCTCTCTGTCAAAGAAATAAATAAAATCTTAGAAAAAATAAAATAAAATAAAATGTTAACATATCAAAATTGATCATCAATAAATTCTACCATAATACTGAAGCCATGCTAAATAGTTCTAGTCAAAAATTATAAAAATAATTTGCAACTACACCCAAAGAGTTCATCTTACTAATTTATTGAGGAGACTGGTATGACCCTGACAAGTTCAAGAACCTTTAAAACATTTTTAGAAAGAGCAAAGGCAGGATGAAAAAATAAAATGTGACGTCTGTCTTTTTACCTACTCTTTAAAGTTCTCCGAACCCCTTCACTCCAAATCTATTTGCATGCAGTAAACATTCATAGGAAGCCTTAGGTGTTACATAAATTACTCCAGAAGGAACTGAAATAGGATGTGAAAATATAAGACAGATGCCTAACCAAGCAGAACAGAGCAACAAAGAGACAGAATGGCCGGCAGATGCCCAGGTTGATTCTGTGACCACATCCAATAAGAAGGGACACTCAGAATGTGGCCTGGTGAACAAGGAAACAACCACCACCTCTGGTCCCTCTGCTTTTATCTTCTGCTTCTCTGGTTTTAGAGTTTCTTGTTCTTTCTCTTTTCTCTGACTTCATCTTTATTTTGTGCTCGAAATTCCCTTGTGCTTAAAAAAACAACAAACAAACACAAGAAAGAAAATACCTCTCACATAATAGCAAGTATGCATGGATTTATTCTATTAGGGGCTACATCTAATTTTTAAATATTAAAAAATCTGATGCCTTATGTTTTTCTACTTAAAAATGTTGAAATGGTAAAAGAAGTTCTATGGAGAAAAGAAAAATAATACAGGCTCATATGTAGAATATAAGAAACAGCATAAAGTTTCATAGGGGAAGGGAGGGAAAACTAAATGGAAAGAAATTAGAGAGGGAGACAAACCATGAGAGACTCTTGACTCTTGAAAACGAACTTAGGGTTGCTGGAGGGGAGGTGGGTGGGGGGACAGGGTAACTGGGTGACAGACAACATTAAGTATGGCACGTGACGTGATGAGCACTGGGTGTTATATGCAAGTGATGAATCACTGAAAACCACATCAGAAACTAATGATGTACTGTATGTTGGCTAATTGAATTTAAATTAAAAAAATAGTACAGGTCAGAAATTTGGATATACATAAAGAAAAAGCATTAGGAAAGGAATAAATTGGGTAAAACAAATCTTTTATTTTTCTTAATCTAACAAAGAACAGTTTGTTCAAAACAGTAATAGCAACAATGTATTCAGTGATTATAGCTTATGGATAAGTAAAATCAATGACAGCAATATTATAAGGAGGGAGGAATCAGGAATACACTGTTGTAAGGTACTTCACAACACAGGAGGCAGTACAATGTTATTTTTTTTAATTTTATTTTATTATGTTATGTTAATCACCATACATTACATCATTAGTTTTTGATGTAGTGTTCCATGATTCATTGTTTGTGTATAACACCCAGTGCTCCATTCAATATGTGCCCTCTTTAATACCCATCACCAGGCTAACCTATCCTTCCACCCTCCTCCCCTCTAGAACCCTCAATTTCTTTCTCAGAGTCCATAGTCTCTCATGGTTCATCTACCCCTCTGATTTCCGCCCCCTTCATTTTTCCCTTCCTATTATCTTTTTTTTTTTTTTAAACATATAATGTATTATTTGTTTCAGAGGTACAGGTCTGTGATTCAACAGTCTTACACAATTCACAGCACTCACCTTAGTACACACCATCCCCAATGTCCATCACCCAGCCACCCCATCCCTCCCACCCCCCACCACTCCAGCAACCCTCAGTTTGTTTCCTGAGATTAAGAATTCTTCATATCAGTGAGATCATATGATACATGTCTTTCTCTGATTGACTTATTTTGCTCAGCATAATACCCTCCAGTTCCATCCATGTCATCGCAAATGGCAAGATTTCATTTTTTTATGGCTGCATAATATTCCATTGTGTATATATACCACATCTTCTTTATCCATTCATCTGTCCATGGACATCTTGGCTCTTTCCATAGTTTGGCTACTGTGGACATTGCTGCTATAAACATTGGGGTGCACGTAGCCCTTCGGATCACACTACATTTGTATCTTTGGGGTAAATACTCAGTAGTGCAATTGCTGGGTCATAGGGTA
>NC_138378.1:80457578-80474881 GCF_054177405.1 Leptonychotes weddellii | reverse complement strand
ATGATTACAGCTTTGTAATAGAGCTTGAAGTCCGGAATTGTGATGCCACCAGCTTTGCTTTTCTTTTTCAAAACCACAGCAATCAGACAACAAAAAGAAATAAAAGGCATCCGAATCGGCAAAGAAGAAGTCAAACTCTCACTCTTTAGAGATGATATGATACTTTATGTGGAAAACCCAAAAGACTCCACCCCAAAACTGCTAGAACTCATACAGGAATTCAGTAAAGTGGCAGAATATAAAATCAATGCACAGAAGTCAGTGGCATTCCTATACACCACCACCAAGACAGACGAAAGAGAAATTAAGGAGTAAATCCCATTTACAATTGCACCCAAAACCATAAGATACCTAGGAATAAATCTAACCAAAGAGGCAAAGAATCTGTACTCAGAAAACTATGAAATACTCATGAAAGAAATTGAGTAAGACACAAAGAAATGGAAAAACGTTCCATGCTCATGGATTGGAAGAACAAATATTGCGAAGATGTCATTGCTACCTAGAGCAATCTACACATTTAATGCAATCCCTATCAAAATACCATCAACTTTTTTCAAAGAAATGGAACAAATAATCCTAAAATTTGTATGGAACCAGAAAAGATCCTGAATAGCCAGAGTACAGTGTTATTTAAAAGTGAACCTACCTTAGTTGCAAATATATGTTTCAAAGCCTAAGTCAACCACTACAAATATTGTTAAAGAGTATAACTGATATGGTAAAAGGAGAGAAAATGGAATTGTATAAAATCATCAGTTGAAACCAGAGAAGGAAAAAAAAAGAGTGGAAGCCAAAATAAGAAACAAATAATGAGGACAACCAATGGAAAAAATGTAAGTTATGTATTCTGAGTCCAGGCTTTTGGGAAAATCGCAAGTGATGATCTGAGAGGCTGTCATACAAGAAACTTACTATTCTATATAGCCCCCTGACCAACTCTTTATAAGCATGTGGAATTCACCAGAGTAGTTTCCCCATGTATGTTCTATTGAATTTCAGCTCTGAGTGAGTATCACAGATGGCCACTTGGTACAGGACCTGGAGGCCGCTTTGGAAGTTACTTGACCCATCAACTCAACTTCTCTTATGGCATGTTCACAATGAAGAGAGATGTTATATCTCTTTTTTCTACTTAGAAATTAAAAATAAGTTCTTCATCTTATCAAATATATAATGAGTTTTCAAATGTCCCCATTTCTTCATAAATATGTTGCTTGTATTTGAACAGTTTGATGTAAAAATCTGCATAAAGTTCATGTATCCCATTGCTTGCTATGTCTCTCAAGTGTCTCTTAATCCAGAGGTTTCCCTTCTGTCTCCTTGCAATTTATTGAGTAAACCAGATCCATATGCCCTATCAGGATTTCCAGATGCAGGATTTTGTTGCTCACATCTCCATGTTAGTTTTTGTTTTCTTTTTTTAACATGTTCCCCTGTATCCTTTGTTTTCCATAAACTTGTTGTTAGATCTAGAATCTGGTTTGGATTCAGGTTCCATTTTTTATCAAGAACCCTTCATAGGTTTCCATCTGATGTACATCTTAGACCACATCACTTGTGCAAAGCCACAAACCCACCTACGCTGCCCCCCCTTTCTCAAGCTGGGCACTGAGGCATCTTTGCTTGTTCACCTTACCTTGGATTTGTATTTTCCTTTATCCTGAAGCTGAGATTTCCTTCTTGGGCCTAAAAGGATCTGTCCAAAGCTAAGAGTGAGCATTCCTAGAAATGTTCACTCTTCTGCCTGTTCAGTCACATGATGACATGACGTCATCATTCAAGTCTGATGTACTCAGGAGTGAACGTGCTGTGTCCCTCTAATATTAAGAGCCTGGAATCTTAGGGAGTTAGAGATTCATGACATTGAAAGCTAGCCCTCAAGCGAGGGTGATATCAAAATCTGGGTTCATTTGGCTTCCTCTCTACTATCACTTTTCTAGATGCACCTACAGCATAAGTGTGGGGCAGTGGCCATCTGGAAAATTGAATGGGGCCATAACCAAACAACCAGGCCATGTTTAATCTCAGGTCTTCTACTTTTATTGTCTCTGTGACCTTAGAAAAGTCACTTAACCTTGCTGAGTCTTATTTTCCTCATCTCCATAATGGGAGTGACATACATTCTCAGGATTTTAATTGCATACTGTGCTAATTAAAGCATAAAACACACTTCAAAGTACAGAGCAAAATACAAGTGTAAGGTTCCTGTAACTATATATCAGATGCCTTTAGTAGGTTAGCATGAAAGGGATCCAGCCCAGATGAAGCACAAGAGAAGAAAAGGAATAGACATCCTTCACTGTGTGCCAAGCACTTCATGTATGCAGAAAGGAATACAGAAATAATAAAGGAGAAAAAGAATATTCCATGCAATGTGCATATTTGAGGTTTTCAGTGATTATCTTAACTAAAATCAGGTTCAAATAACTGTAAACACTTACAAGTCACTTCAGTACGATTTATCTTGTTTAAAGCTCAGAACAATTCTATATAAGGTTATTATTATCCCCATTATGAAGAAGAGGAACCAAAATTCAGAGAAACTTGCCTGATTTCAGTTTAGACTTCTCTCTTAGGAATGACTGTATTGATTATTGAGATTTCTTTGTCATAACTACAAGAGCAAGAGAACAAGATTATAGGAATAAATAGTAAAGGCTATAGTCCTGATCATTAAAGAAAAAAGCCATTTGAATCAAGCTGGTCCAAAAATCACCAATTACCATATGTTGAAAACAGAAGTAGTAATATTAGTCAGAGGTGATGAGGTGACATGGAAACAGTATTAGGTACTTGGCTACCCACAGATAAGGTTAATAGAAAAGTTATTGCCAGATGTAAGAACTACAATTGTCTCCATGCAATTGAAATCAACAGATAGTTATTAAACCTCTCTGAACTCCATTCATGCTTACTGTCTGTGCTTACTTGGTACTTACCTTAAGTTGCACTGCATTGTCAATTCACCTCAAACATGCACCTGTCATCTCTCCAACAAGTGAGACCTGCCTCTGTTCTGCTCATGGGACTATCTCCTCAAGAAAGATTTGGCTTGAGCTTCCTCCTTCCCCATGGACACTGCCCATTAGAAATCCAAAAATCATCGGCTAACAAGGTTCCTGAATCCAGTCTTCCCTGACCTTTCCAATTCACCCAAGCTGTGTAGCAAAAGAAAACTATGTGTTACTTCAGTGAGGAAGCTAAGTATCAGATGCATCCTACTCTCCAAGAGTCTAATAAATAAAAGAGACCATAAAGGACCATAAAATGCAGTGACTGTCTCTTCTGCTACTGCAATTGGGGAATGAACGTTGTATGTTCCTTTCAGAGTTCGGGGTGCGTGTGTGTGTGTGTGTGTGTATGTGTGTGTGTTAAGTACAATATTGTCTCTAGCAAGCTTCCTGGGAAGAGTACTGAGCTCTGAAGAAAAAACAGCACTCCTATGAGGCCCACCTATGAAGAGCCACCCAGTTCATCTGAACCACCTCTGTTACACTTAGCATAAAGCCATAGATTCTTTACCATGATCCCCGAGGATGAAACCCTCTATAAAGTGTGTCACTAAGGTTTCGTTACAGTCTTCCAATGCCCTAGAACAAAAATGAAAATCGACCTAGAACCAATCTCAACAAAAACAAACCTGATCTGAATATGTGCCATACATGTGCTAATAATGTTCTGGCCTTGCTCAAAAAACTGTTTATCCCTGTCTAGCTTACTAGTATCCAGAGGCCCTGAGCCTAAGAAATGATTGGAAATTAAATCTGGCTCTACGTAGGTGTGGCCCACAATGGGCACAGAGTATACGGTGGTGTCTCAAGATTCTGCCATCCATCAATGTCTAGTGATATTCGTAAAAACAGTGGAACAGGTAAACAAAAATCTTCAGAATGAAATCAATGTAAAGTATTTACATTACATGCTTTAAAAGTGGTGACAATAAGTAATAAATCTAGTAAAACTTATAGTTAAGCCTAACAATTTTAAAGGTAATGAAATTAAATTAAAAGAGAAATGTAGAAATTTAAATACATAAGGAACAGTAGGAGGAAAATATTTTAAAATAAAAATCTTGGGGTGCCTGGGTGGTTCAGTCGATTGTCTGCCTTCGGCTCAGGTCATAATCTTGGGGTCCTGGGATCGAGCCCCGTGTCATGCTCTCCATCAGTGGGTAGTCTGCTTCTCCCTCTCCTTCTGCCCATCCCCCTGCTTGTTCTCTCTCTCTCTCTCAAATAAATAAATAAAATCTTTAAAGATTTTAAAATCTTTTTAAAATCTTTTTAAAATCTTTTTAAAATCTTTAAAGATTTATTTATTTATTTATTTGACAGAGAGAGACACAGCGAAAGAGGGAACACAAGCAGGGGGAGTGGGAGAGGGACAAGCAGGCTTCCCGCTGAGCAGGGAGCCCAATGCGGGGCTCGATCCCAGGACCCTGAGATCATGACCTGAGCCAAAGGCAGACGCTTAACGACTGAGCCACCCAGGCACCCCAATAAATAAAATCTTTAAAAAAATTCTTGACTCCTGTTGAAGGTTGGACTTTTGATTCTGAGGTGGGGATGGGCATACAGGAAGATCATGAAGGAATGCTCTTGGGATCAATACCCAAGAAAAGGCAAAGGAAAAATGAGATTAGGCAGAGGAAGAAGTGGAGTCTCAGTGGAGTCTCAGTGAAGGCCCCAGCTGACCCCACGAGGTGTGTTCTGCAACTGAGATGACCACCCAGATTTGTCGCTAGTTGGGGTGAAAGAGCTGCCTGGTCCTTCAGGCTCCTACATTGAGAAGGCATTGAACATGGTCCACCTGAGGAAGAGGACATGGCCTTGGACGAAACAGCTCTCCTCAGCCCTGGCTGAGCGGGCTAAGAGCTGAGGGCTGCAGTCTCCCACATACCCCGCAGCTAGGAGCGTGAAGTCCTTCCACTGTGAGGGGGATCAGAGCAGTGTCAGAGCATCGCAGTACCCACCAAGTGGTTCTTTACAACTCCACTATTAAATTCTATCATTTCAGGACTGATGTTCTAAAACTATGAGAATTTTCAAAAATCACTCAATAAAATCATAGAAAATCTAAAGCACATTATAATCATGTTAAGCTGGGTCAGGGGAAGGTTTTGACAAACTTCCCCCAAACCTTTCATTGAACTGAGAAGACTTGAGTGGTAAATTCTATTGAGACTGCAAAGAATAAACAATCAAATCATAAACCAATCTCCTTATGAATACAGTTGCCAAAATTGTAAATAAAACATGAACAAATGTAACCCAACCCTGTCCTATGATAACATCATGCCCAAATAAGATTTATTTAAGACAGGAGGATATAATGAGATAGGAAATATGATCATTTTCAGAGATCTCCCTAAAAGAGCTCTAAAATTTCATTTGTGATTCATTCCTGGTTTAAATAAGTTTATATCTTGGGGCACCTGGGTGACTAAGTCAGTTAAACGTCTGACCTTTGATTTTAGCTCAGGTCTTGATCTCAGGGTCATGAGTTCAAGCCCCATGTTGGGCTCCATGCTGGGTGTGGAGCCTACTAAAAATAAATAAATAAATAAATAAATAAATAAATATTAAACATATGAACAAATTTAATAAACTACAATCCAAAGGACTCTTTTATAACATGTTAAAGCTTATTAATCTCAAAAGAGCAGTTGGTGTCATACTTTAAAAATGTAAAATACTTTGGGATATTACTAATTAAAGCAAGAAATAATATGGATGCTTGTTTTCACTGCTGTTAGTCAACATTGTTTCCTAAGTGCTAGCTAATGCAAATAGCTTTTGTCAACTGGTTCATAACTCAGGCTACTAGATCAATTTTTAAGCTGGCAAAATCAACAGAAAATGGAGTAATACTCCACATACTCTATGATAACATGACAAATAATGTTCATACTGATATTTCTACTCTAAATTGAGTCTCATTTCTGTTGCCTAGTATTTTGTCTTTCTTTGGTTTGAGACCTGGATGTAATTTTGAACTTCAGCCACAAAAATTTGATTTCTGGCTTTATTACATGCTCAATCTCTCCATCCTTTCAGACACAAATTCAACATAGCTGCAGCTAGCAATTTTACCTACTATGGTAGAGATGGTGGGTGAGTTCCTCAACTCCGCCAAGTGGCTTTACCCCGGGTTCCATGCTGTTTTCTTAACGGATGCCAACTGCTTGGTCACTAGTCTCAATTTCCATTGGCCTGTATTTTCTTTCTTGGTGCCCCACAGGCCTGCTGGGATAGCCCTGTACCTTTATATTAGAGCCCCAGTCACTTGCTGTTTGCCTGCATCTTTAATAGTTGTTTTCTAGACTCACTTTCTTTCTAGAACTGTTTAGCTCTACTTTACTTAGCTTGACTATACAAAATATTTTTGGAGAGTTGAAAATAAAACCCAGTAGAATGTTTGGCCTAGGGGAATCAAAGCTTATATGTCCTCTTCCTTGCCATGTCTCCAGTGCCTAATAAAGTGAAAAAAGAAGACAAATAAAAAATATTTGTTGAATGCATCATAGTCAAATCTCAATTTAAAATCAATTTGTGGTTATGTTTTAAAGAATACTAATATGAATATTGTCAAGTTTAAAATTGTCAGGTGAAATGATGGAGACAAAGGAAAGCTAATAAGAATTGCTGTTGGCACAGGCGATCAAGGCGAACTCCGTGAACTCACATGGGTTCTGATGTCATTAAGCTTCAGGAACATATAAAGATATCTGGAGGACATTGCAGATATGAAAGAAAGGGCCCATGAAACAAAGGAACTCAGTATGTGGAGTAATTAAAATATGTGTTAATATTTAGGGTTCAAGAAAATCCCTCCTTCCCCACTGATAATTCCACAAAGCCTATGAAAAGCTCTTGTTTCTAAGAGTCCTGTATTTAAGTTCTAAGACATTATTTAAAATCAAATTTGTGATATTTTCAAGTTACTAAGCCTCCTTTTCTGCTGGAGTTATTTCTCATTTATAAAATAAGATTAGGATGTGATTAGGATCTCTGTCCCCCTCTGATGTTTAGTTATTTTATAACTCTGTAATAGTGGAGGCTCTTTTTTTTTTCAAGATTTTATTTATTTAAGAGAGAGAGCATGAGGAGGGAGGGGGGAGGGACAAGCAGAGTCCGTGCTAACCGTGGAGCCCAAGGCTGGGCTGATCTCACCACCCTAAGATCATGACCTAAGCCCAAACAAAGAGTTAGAGGCTTAACCCACTAAGCCACCCAGGTGCCCGGAGGCTCTATCTTTAAGAACAAGGGCAGTGTTCCACAGATAGAAGCAATATCCTGGGATATCTATGCTGGTTAATACAACAATGAGACACATGAGGTGATTCTGGCCATTATCAATGAGAAATATGCTGGTTCAATCTGGCCCAGGGCATCATCTGCTAAGCAGAGAAGTTACCAAAGGCCTCTGCTGGACAAATAATGCTTGGATACAGCTGAACTTGACCTGAAAGTACCTCATACATCCAGGATATGGAGTCAAGTGGCATCTTAGTCATTTAGATATTTATTTTATTAACCAGATTAACTAGGACTCAGGGGGCATCTTGGAGACAAAGACATGAATCCTATCCACAGCAGGAGGTTCAGGTCTAATAGATGAGAGCAAGAGGGCATGATGGCAGTCACAATGCAAGGAGGGACAATAGGCCCCTTGAGAGAATCTGCAATAAAGGTAGATGAACTCTAGAATTAAAAAAAAAAACAAAAACAAAAAAGCAAAACCAATACTGACTTGGAAAGTAGGACCAAGGATTTCAGGGCATGGCACTTCTGAATGAGGTATTTGGAATGATCTTGGGAAACATCCTAACCCAGTCCCACAACAGTATATTTGTCTTCAGGGAGAAAAAGAACCGAGTTTGTGATAGAGCTCTAAATTCTGAAGGTATCAGAGTCCAAGTTATTTGGCCCTGGGGCCTCTCCCACACTCCCAATTTAGTAAAGATATAAAAATAGGGGGGAATTTTCTTTCTAGTTTTTTAAGGAACCACTTGGGTGTCAAAGCCACAGTTTCTATACGCCAGGCTGTTGGTTACACAAAAGTTACCTGAAGAAGCTTGTTAAAAATACAAATTTCTGGTCTTTTGGCTCCAAAAATACTGATTTGATAGGAACAGGAGTCAGGAGTCTACTCTAAAAAGCACTTGTGTTGACTGAATATCAAGTGGTACCAAGAACACATTTTGAGAAATAATTTTCTGACATCTTGCCATTCCCAGTGTGATCCATGGCCCAGCAGCACCTTCAACACCTGGGAGTTTATTAGAAATGCAGAATCTCAAGCCCCACCCCAAACCAGCTGAATTAGAATCTGCATTTAACAGAATCCCGAGGTGATGCATGTGTGAATTAAAGTTTAAAACTCACTCTAAAGCTTCGGAAGTTGTGGTTCATTTGAGGAAACAGGGACTCTCAGATAAAAGCTATATTGTGTCTCCTGAATGACTAGTACTTAACCTCTGGTAACAGTAGCAAATGTCTCCAGCAACTAAGGTAGAAGGGGAGGCTGCATAGGTGGCTAGTGGCCAGGACCTGCCTGCCTAATGTATACAAGATGGGATGGTAGGACTGATTCATGCACATATGTAAGATGGCTTTGGGGATTCTAAAAACTACTCGAGGATAGGTTACTCTTCAAGGAACAGGATTCTATCTTCCTAAAGATGGAAGCTTAGAATTATTGAGATGTAGGCTTAAATAATAATGTAAATAAATTTGTATTCACAGGCTGTTGAAGACTAGGACATTTAAATTATGGTATATAAAGATTAAAATTGGAAATTAGGAGGGTGCCTAGGTGGCTCAGTCAATTAAGTGTCAGACTCTTGATTTCACTCAGGTCATGATCTCAGGGTCTTGAGATCAAGCCCCTTGTCAGGCTCCGCACTGGGCATGGAACCTGCTTAAAATTCTCTCTCTCCCTCTGCCCTCCCCACTGCTCATACACATGTTTTCTCTCTCTCTCTAGAACAAAAACAAAGAAAAAGAAGAAAAAGAAAAATGGAAATTCAAGAGTTCCTTGATATCTTTTCCCTCTTTTTTTTTTCACATGAAAATAAAGAAATGATATATAAGGTTTCTTTAAGCTCAAAAACAAAAAGAGCTGATGATTTTTTCTGAATCCTAAGAATGATTGCCCTCTGTATGTATGACTTCAGATGAAAAGATCTGGCATGCTCACTGATGTGAGCCCGTATTACCACCAAATCATGACCAGCTGTCCTCCATTTACTTATTTAAACACTGTCGCTTGTTTGTAGCTGTTGAGGTTATTTACAGAGTCTGTCACTTGCTGTGACTTTTCATTATCTGCCTAATTCTTTTTTACAAAAAAAAAAAAAATGCTGCCAGGAATTGTGGCATGCCAAATGCATCCATCTATCCTTCATGTTTCAGAGTAGCCAAGACACTGGGCAACATTTCATGCAACCACATATCCATCTATTCAACAAGCTTCCCTTTTCTCCCTTCGTTATTTTTCTCTCCGAGTGTTCCCTCTCCGTTCTACTTCACTTCATTCATATCCCTCTTCTACTATTATTTATTTATTCATGCATCATTTATATATTTAAGCCTGATACACAAATCAATTCCATAAGAATCAAGTAAATGTAACCATCTTCTATGCAAAGTGACTAGAATAGCACCTGGCAAATACAGGCATTTCTTAAATGTTGGGCATTCACTGGACATTTTTTGATAGCTGCCCATGTAGATGCCATGTTGCTATGGGAAGTGTAAGATATAAAATACAATTCTGAGTTCATATCATTTATCTCCAGAACTGGTTACATAATTTGCTAGCTTCTGTGGAGGTTGAAAACGTGGACCTCCTGTTCAAAAATTATTAAGAATTTTAAGATGGTGGCAGTAGATTGGGACCCTTTGGGCATAGGCACAAGCCACGTATCCATAAAGCCATAAAGATCATGGTAACGCCAGTCAGAAAAGTTTTTTTGGATTGTCTGGCTCTGCTAGAAGTTTAGGGAGGAAACCTAAAACTTTTAGCAAACACATTTCCATTTTCTTTTTTAAAAAATGTAACCATCTGCTAGAGCATGTCCAATTATTCAATGCTGATAGAACAAAGATAATACATGGAAAGGAGGCGAGTAGAATAGCAGAATTTAATTATCACAAAGACCCTGACCAATAAATAATATTAACTTAAAAATATTTTATTATTAATAATCTGAGTCCACTCACCACTCCTAGGGGCACATATCAAAAACTATGGCATCTTTTTCCCCTCACCCGTCCCTTTCCTCCCTCCCCTAAATCATAGGATGGATGCATTTCCTGGCTGAGAAAATGTCAATAATGAGGAATTAATACAAATTGAAATGCACTGTAACATTTTGGCATGTTGAGATAGAAAAACAGGGTGAAAGCCATTACTTTAACTTGTGCTAAATGGCTATGAAGACTCCTGCGATGATCTTGTTCATATGTACATAGCATCTAGCCTTCTGTCCTTATTTACACAATGTCCCAATTGTTTACATATCTGTCTCCATTACCAGACTCTAAGGTCCTTCCGAGCAGGCTTGCTGTCTGCTTTTTATACGGTCCAGGAACCAAAAATGGTTTTTAGTGTTTTCAATAACTGAAAAAAAATCAAAAGAAGAACATTTCATGACACATGAAAATTAGATGAAATGCAAATTTCTGAGTTCATAAATACTCATGGGAATACAGCCACACCTGTTCCTTTCTGTACTGTCTGTGGCTGCCATGGCCCCACCATAGTGGAGTTGAGTAGTCGTGACAGAGATTGCATGGCCCACAAAGCCTGAAATATTTGCTATCGGGCTCTGTGCAGAGGAAGCTTGCTGACCTCCACTTCTGTGTGAGGGCTGTGTCTTCATCAGTAAATTGTCTGAGCCCAGCATAATGCCTGACTTGTAGTATATGTTTCATATATTGAAAACAGTGGGTCCAATGAGGGAAAAGGGCGAGTGGCAGATTCCCTTTTTATGTGGCATTGCTCTTGAGGCCCACTGATCTTCTCAGGCTCTCTCCAGAAGAGACCTCAGTCTAGCCCATCTATATCACACTTTTTTTTTTATGAGAACATTTAAATTCTACTCTCTTAGCAAATTTCAATTATACAATACAGTGTTATCGACTGTAGTCACCATGTCATACATGATATCCTCAGACCTTATTCACCTTATAACTGAACATTTGTAGCCTCTTACCAAACTCTCCCTATTTCCGCCACCCCTCAGCCTTTGACAACCACTTTTCTACTTTTTCTATGTGTTTTTTGTTTGTTTGTTTGTTTTTAGGTTCCACATGTAAGTGAGATGGTGCAGTGTTTGTCTTTCTCTGTCTGGCTTATTTCACTTAGCATAATACCCTCCAGGTCCATCTATGTTGTCACAAATGATAGAATGTCCTTCTTTTTTAAGGGTGAATGATATTTCATTCTGTGTGTGTGTACGTACATGTGTGTGTGTTCATACACATACACACACACTTTGGATAAAGAAAATGTGACATATACGTGTGTGTGTGTGTATGTATATATCTTGCTTACACCTTGACCTCAGACTTCAAGTCTTCAGGATTGTTAAACAATAAATTTCTGTTGCTTAAACTACTGAACAGTATGGAATCATTTTTGCTGACAATGACTCCTTTCTCATATTAAAAATAATTATGAGCGCTCTTAAACATGAGCAATCTGTGATTTAGAGTTTATATAATAAAAATGTACTAAAAACTCGGTAACACCTTTATAAATACATTTGTACTTAATAACCAAAACTGAATAAATATACACTGACAAAGGATTTTACCCATCTATGTGAGACATTATTGGTTGCATCGAGAGACCTTGTTTATTTGTCATAGTGCTTTGCACACCCCTTACAATAACTTACAGTAACCTGGAGTCTCCCCTGTTTATCCCCAAGGGTCTGTAATCCATAGGCTTAGAACTCCTGTTTTCTCATGTAACTGATTTATTGGAAAGCCTCAGGTCTTCAAGGGTATAAACATTAAACTGGTTTTCTTTTTCTTCAGTCCTTACGTCCAACCAGGTTTTGTTGAATCATTCTTTTCTATTCTTTAACAGTTTGGGAAAATCTTATAATTTCATAGTCTCTTTCAGTTACAAGTTCAGATTAATTGCTAACCTGAATCACAAACTGATTTCAGTCTCATCTTTTCCCCTTTCCCCAGCAAGGCTGATAGAGCCCAGCCCTCCTCCTCTGCAACAGCTAGCTCCTCTGAGGGAGACAAGAAGGGACAAATATCTCAATTCTTGCCTGGCCTTGACTGCCTGACCCTATGTCTGGCCAGCACTGGCTGGACATCAATACTAGCTGTGTGCAGTGATTTCAAGGCTGTCTCATTCATGGGGGGGGGCGTCTTTTATAGGACCTCCCTGCTGTCACTTCCCCAACCTAGGACACCCCACTGCAGGCTCACCCCTTCAGTTCCTCTTCTCAACTTCCACCATTGGTGATCTCCCCATAGCCTCCTGCAGCTGAGGTTCCCTTGACCAGAAGGCAGTCACTTGAGTGAGGCTCAGCAAAACTGTTAAATCGTAGCTATGAGTCATTACTTAGCATCAGTATCCTTGCATATCAAATAATGGAGCATACATCTCCATTCAGTCATCTCTTTCCAATTGTCTCCTATTCAGTCCAAGTCAGCAAGTTGGCTATTTAAGAATACCTAGGAACTGTATCTTAACAGAGGTGTAGGTTACCCAGGTGCATATATTTGTCAAAGCATATCGAACTGCACACTTAAGATCTGAATGTTCTAATGTATGTAAATTATGCCTCAATTTAAAAGCAAGAATGTCTAAGAACAGAAAATTAACAATGAATAATGCTTAAGAATGAAGATAAATGCCCACTTCTCCTTTTTTGAAAGCACTCTGAGTTTCTTTAACTAAAGTTCTTTGAGCTCTTAGCTTTGGATGGAAGTGCTCTCTACCTCTTGGAAACGGGAGAGAAATATCATTTTACCATGAACTCTGCATTCCCCAAAAATCCAACAATACAGTTATTCTGACTTTTCCTCTCTCTCTTGACTAACTCCCCCTCAATACTGACTGGAAAAGGGGAGGAGGGTTTGGCATAGTGAGCTGTCGGTGGAAGGAGCAGATCTGTTGCCTCTCAGTAAGCTCTTAAGGAAGTATCTGTCTCAGATACTATCAAAGGTGGCTTGCTTAAAGTCACTTGAGTTTAGCTGGGTCCTGGTAATGAATGTCCAGGCAACTGGTAAGTACCATCAATAATCTCATACTAAAAAACAAAAAATGTAGAAAACATACGAAGAGGAGAGTTTTAGAGAGAACAATTCCATGGCCCAGGTCTGACTTTGCCAAACACTTATTTTAAAAATAACGAATGAACACCTACTATACATCATAACCTTTCTAGGCACCAAGGATTTGGGGAAGAATCATTAGGACCAATAGATGAAGTTGTACAGATTGGGGCATATACAAATTGAAGATGTATACAAGGCAATCCTGCTGCTCTCAGAACCAGACAGAAAGAAAAGCTTGGCCTTCTCCCAGCTAGGAAATAAAAGACAAGTAACTCGGGTATTATACTAGGGTTTTTCCTAAACTAAGACAGAGTAAGCACAGGATTCGATACAAACACATAGGAGAGATGCTGAACCAAGATTTGGGAGAATCAGAGGTAACTTCCTGAAGGATATACACCTCAGCCGAGACCCAAGGTTTGAGTAGGATTAGCAAGAGCGAAAAGAAGAAACAATTCTAGGAGGAAGAACACAGAGCCACTGTATTAGTTTCATAGGGCTGCCATAACAAATTACCACAAACTGAATGGCCTAAAACAAGAGAAATTTATTCTCTCACAGCTCAGGAGGTCAGAAGTCTGAAATCAAGGTATTGGCAAGGTTGGGTCCTTCTGGAGGCTCTGAAGAAGAATCTGCCTCATGCTGTTCTCCCAGCTTTTGGTAGTTCCTGGTGATCCTTGCCTTCTAACTGCATCTCTCCAATCTCTGTCTCTGCCACCACATGCCCTCTTCCCTATGTATCTCTATTTGTCTCTGTGCATCCTCTCCTCTTCTTAAAAGGGCACACCGGTCATTGGATTTAGGGTCCATTTGAAACCAGGATGACCTCATTTTAACCTAAATAATTATACCTGTGAAGACTCTATTTCCAAAGAAGGTCACATTCTGAAGTTCCAGGTGGACATGAATTTTTGGAGGATACTATTCAACCCACTATAGTCACTAAATGTCTGTGTGATATTTAGCAGGTTTTTGCCACTTTGCTCTCAAAGTAAAATCTGTTCTACAATTCAGCTTTTCATACTGTGTTATAATTAATGATTTGAGAGTCTGTCATCCTTCATAAGAAGGTTAGTTTCTTGACACAAAGAATGAGACAATCCCCAGCCCAGAACCTAGACGACAAATAAATGTCCCTCGAAAAATGAGAATTTTTGAAACATGGCTTCCTCAACTCTAATTATGTGGTGGGCTCACTACACAAAACATGATCTTTCTGTTTTTTGTCAAGAGCTCTAAGTTAGAGTATTCCTTGGTCTGAAATATAGCAATACTCAGAGGCCAAGCATCAGAATAGGTGGCTTTAAAATGTGCTTGGGGGCTATGTTCTTCTTCCTACAACTCATTGCTACTTTCATTTTTATGATAACAGTGATTATGATAGTGCTTGAGCAACAAAGAAAGGGTAATGACAGTTTATACACATTGCAGCCGCATGCTCTCTTTCTAGCATGGTTGTGAAAAATCCCTCAAAAAGATGATTTTATGTATGTAGTAATATATTCTCTGCAAAGCGTGATAAGATTTCTACAAGATTAGAAAATCCTTGATTACTTTCATGCTAGAAACATGAGAAACAAAACTATTATAAACACAAAAAATTATAAAACAAATTCACTGCCTTTCTAACAACATTTTCCTGTGAAACATATTTTTCTTTTTTTCTTCTTCTTTTAATTACTTTTAAGCATAGTCACCATGCTGTACATTACATCTATAGAACTTATTTATCTTATAAGCTTTACCCATATTGCCCATCCCTCACCACACCACCCCCTACTTCTGCAACCACCAATCTGTTCTCTGTATCTATGGGTCCAGTTTTTTTGGTTTTTTGCTTTTTTATATTCCACATACTACATGAGATCATAGGGTATTTGTCTTTCTCTCTGACTTATTTCACTTAGCATAATGTCCTCAAGGTCCATCCACATTGCTGCAAAAGGCAGGATTTCCTTTTTTATGGCTGAATAATATTCCTCTGTGTGTGTGTGTGTGCACGCATGTGTGTATTCTTTATCCATTTTCTTTATCAATTCATCCATCAGTGGATACTTAGGTTGTTTCCATATCTTGACTATTGTAAATAATGCTGCAATGAACATAGTGATGCAGATACCTCTTCAAGATGGTGATATTGTTTCCTTCAGGTGTATACCCAGAAGTGGATTTCTGGATCACATGGTAGATTTATTTTTAATTTTGTGAGGAACCTCCAAACTGTTTTCCGTAGTGGCTCTACCAATTTGCATTCCCACCAACAGTGAGTGTACAAGTGTTCTCTTTTCTTCGAATCCTTATCAACACTTGTTCTCTCTTGTGTTTTTGATGATAACCATTATAACAATTTTGAGGTGATATCTCATTGTAGTTTTGATTTGCAATTCCCTGATGATCTGTGACGTTGAGCACCTTTGCATGTACTTACTGGTCATCTGTATGTCTTCTTTGGAAATTTTTCTATTCAGTTCCTCTGCCCACTTTTTAACCATATATATATATTTTTTACTATTGAGTTATAAGGATTCTTCATATATAATAGGTATTAACCCCTTATCAGACATATGATTTGCAAATATCTTCTCCCATTACCATAGGGAGCTGTCTTTTATCTTGTTGATGGTTTCCCTTACTGGGCAGAAGCTTTTGAGTTTGCTGTAGTCCAACTTATTTATTTTTGCTTTTGTTGCCTTTGCTTTTGTTGTCAAATCGAAAATATCATTGCCTAGAGCAATGTCTAAGAGTTCACCCCCTATGTTTTCTTCTAGGAGTTTTATGGCTTCAGGTCTTACATTCAAGTCTTTAATCTATTTTGAGCTTATTTTTGTGTATGGTGTCAGATAGGGGCCCAGTTTCAATCTTTTGCATGTGGCTATCAATTTATAACTTTCATTGTAGTTTCAAATATATCTCTGTTTGGCCCTTATAAATATTTCATGAGGTAGGGCAAGTGCTTGAGATAAGATTCCCTAAAGGTAGAGCATAAGATGAAAATATCATGCACATGATTTATCAAGGGAGGGCTCTAAGGAGAAACACAGAGAAAGTGAGGGACACAAGACATCCTAGGGAAAAGTCAAGCAAAGATGTGTGGTTTGTCTCAGACTATCCCATAGGTATCTCTGGAGTATGAATAGCATCACAGAGCTGTTCTGCATTTAGGAAAAGGGCCAGACTTTTGTGCCCCTATGTTAGTCAGTTATTGGCTGTGTGTTGGTCACTGGAAGCAGATATAACCTTCCAGGGAATCTGGGTGAGCTGGCTCCCATCTGCCAAGGGCAAGTGTCTGAAAAAAGTACAGCTGTGGATCATTAGTAGCCAATCCTTACAGCAACAGATGGTAGGTGCAGAGCCAGGTAAGAAGAACCTGGGCAGGGCACCAACAGCATCTACTCTAGCAAGCAAATGATCCCATTTTACAAAAGTAACAACAAAGGCTTAGAGAGGTTAAGTATTTTCCAGGGCTACTGAGCCAATAAATGGCACAATCAGAACATGAATTCAGGTGTTGCTTCATAAACTATCTTCTTCCGGTAGCCTCTGAAGACACTCCCCTCTGATGAAGGTTTTTGCCGGAGTCCAGCTCCAGCCGGGGTGGGTCTCTCGTAGGAAAGGACGGCGTCGGCGAATGAGGAGAGGTTGCAAGCATCTCCTCCTGACAGCCTTGGAGGAACTTTATTTATATGTTAGGATTTTTTTGTTTTTCCATACTTTCATAACATGTGATTATGTTTTTTCACAATTGATTGAGATAATCTTAGATCATTTTTTTGATTACAGACATAGCCTTCTTTTATTTTTCCTTTGTAATGATTAACATGACCTTTATTGATTTCCGCTTATTGACTTTCGCTAAAACTAAAAAACAATACGCAAAGAGAAAGGTGCTAGACAGAGCGTGCCGTCTTGCTATTTTGTTCTATAGCGCAGGAAATATAGTGAACTGTGGAACAGCCTGAGCTGTTCCTTTCTTAGAATCTTGCCGCTTCT